>NC_052155.1:18148009-18453730 GCF_902713615.1 Scyliorhinus canicula
TGGTGTTGCTCTGTTATTTAAGGATGACATCCGGGCAATAGTAAGGGATGACATCGGTGCTATGGAGGATAAGGTTGAATCCATTTGGGTGGAAATCAGGAATAGTAAAGCAAAAAAGTCACTGATAGGAGTAGTCTATCGGCCACCAAATAGTAACGATATGGTGGGGCAGGCAATAAACAAAGAAATAACTGATGCATGGAGAAATGGTACAGCAGTTATCATGGGGGATTTTAATCTACATGTCGATTGGTTTAACCAGGTCGGTCAAGGCAACCTTGAGGAGGAGTTTATAGAATGTATCCGCGATAGTTTCCTGGAACAGTATGTAATGGAACCTACGAGGGAACAAGCGGTCCTAGATCTTGTCCTGTGTAATGAGACAGGATTGATTCATGATCTCATAGTTAGGGATCCTCTTGAAAGGAGCGATCACAATATGGTGGAATTTAAAATACAGATGGAGGGTGAGAAAGTAAAATCAAATACTAGTGTTTTGTGTTTAAACAAAGGAGATTACAAGGGGATGAGAGAAGAACTAGCTAAGGTAGACTGGGAGCTAAGACTTTATGGTGGAACAGTTGAGGAACAGTGGAGAACCTTCCAAGCGATTTTTCACAGTGCTCAGCAAAGGTTTATACCAACAAAAAGGAAGGACGGAAGAAAGAGGGAAAATCAACCGTGGATATCTAAGGAAATAAGGGAGAGTATCAAATTGAAGGAAAAAGCATATAAAGTGGCAAAGATTGCTGGGAGATTAGAGGACTGGGAAATCTTTAGGGGGCAACAGAAAGCTACTAAAAAAGCTATAAAGAAGAGTAAGATAGAGTATGAGAGTAAACTTGCTCAGAATATAAAAAGACAGTAAAAGTTTTTACAAATATATAAGACAAAAAAGAGTGGCTAAGGTAAATATTGGTCCTTTAGAGGATGAGAAGGGAGTTTTAATAATGGGAAATGAGGAAATGGCTGAGGAACTGAACAGGTTTTTTGGGTCGGTCTTCACAGTGGAAGACACAAATAACATGCCAGCGACTGATAGAAATGAGGCTATGACAGGTGAGGACCTTGAGAGGATTGTTATCACTAAGGAGGGAGTGATGGGCAAGGTAATGGGGCTAAAGGTAGACAAGTCTCCTGGCCCTGATGGAATGCATCCCAGAGTGCTAAAAGAGATGGCTAGGGAAATTGCAGATGCACTAGTGATAATTTACCGAAATTCACTAGACTCTGGGGTGGTCCCGGTGGATTGGAAATTAGCAAACGTGACGCCACTGTTTAAAAAAGGAGGTAGGCAGAAAGCAGGAAATTATAGGCCAGTGAGTTTAACTTCGGTAGTAGGGAAGATGCTGGAATCTAACATCAAGGAAGAAATTGCGAGGCATCTGGATAGAAATTGTCCCATTGGGCAGACACAGCATGGGTTCGTAAAGGGCAGGTCATGCCTAACTAATTTAGTGGAATTATTTGAGGACATTACCAGTGCAGTAGATAACGGGGAGCCGATGGATGTGGTATATCTGGATTTCCAGAAAGCCTTTGACAAGGTGCCACACAAAAGGTTGCTGCAAAAGATAAAGATGCATGGCATTAAGGGTAAAGTAGTAGCATGGATAGAGGATTGGTTAATTAATAGAAAGCAAAGAGTTGGGATAAATGGGTGTTTCTGTGGTTGGCAATCAGTAGCTAGTGGTGTCCCTCAGGGATCCGTGTTGGGCCCACAATTGTTCACAATTTACATAGATGATTTGGAGTTGGGGACCAAGGGCAATGTGTCCAAGTTTGCAGATGACACTAAGATGAGTGGTAAAGCGAAAAGTGCAGAGGATACTGGAAGTCTGCAGAGGGATTTAGATAGGTTAAGTGAATGGGCTAGGGTCTGGCAGATGGAATACAAAGTTGACAAATGTGAGGTTATCCATTTTGGTAGGAATAACAGCAAACGGGATTATTATTTAAACAATAAAATACTAAAGCATGCCGCTGTTCAGAGAGACTTGGGTGTGCTAGTGCATGAGTCACAGAAGGTTGGTTTACAAGTGCAACAGGTGATTAAGAAGGCAAATGGAATTTTGTCCTTCATTGCTAGAGGGATGGAGTTTAAGACTAGGGAGGTTATGTTGCAATTGTATAAGGTGTTAGTGCGGTCACACCTGGAGTATTGTGTTCAGTTTTGGTCTCCTTACTTGAGAAAGGACGTACTGGCGCTGGAGGGTGTGCAGAGGAGATTCACTAGGTTAATCCCAGAGCTGAAGGGGTTGGATTATGAGGAGAGGTTGAGTAGACTGGGACTGTACTTGTTGGAATTTAGAAGGATGAGGGGGGATCTTATAGGAACATTTAAAATTATGAAGGGAATAGATAGGATAGATGCGGGCAGGTTGTTTCCACTGGCGGGTGACAGCAGAACTAGGGGACATAGCCTCAAAATAAGGGGAAGTAGATTTAGGACTGAGTTTAGGAGGAACTTCTTCACCCAAAGGGTTGTGAATCTATGGAATTCCTTGCCCAGTGAAGCAGTTGAGGATCCTTCATTACATGTTTTTAAGGTAAAGATAGATAGTTTTTTGAAGAATAAAGGGATTAAGGGTTATGGTGTTCGGGCCGGAAAGTGGAGCTGAGTCCACAAAAGATCAGCCATGATCTAATTGAATGGTGGAGCAGGCTCGAGGGGCCAGATGGCCTACTCCTAGTTCTTATGTTCTTATAATGGTTAGCACAGTTGCTTCACAGCTCCAGGGCCCCAGGTTCGATTCCCGGCTTGGGTCACTGTCTGTGTGGAGTCTGCACGTTCTCCCCGTGTCTGCGTGGGTTTCCTCCGGGTGCTCCGGTTTCCTCCCACAGTCCAAAGATGTGCGGGTTAGGTGGATTGACCTTAGTGTCCAAAAAGGTTAAGCGTGGGTTACTGGGTTACGGGGATAGGGTAGAGACGTGGGTTTGAGTAGGGTGCTCTTTGTAAGGGCTGGTGCAAACCCGATGGGCTGAATGGCCTCCTTCTGCACTGCAAATTCAATGATTCTGTGATTTATTATTTCTGTATATAATCCCCACAGGGGGAGTCCTGGTGGCTACGGATTGTCACCAGTGCCTCCAAAGAGGGGAAGGGTAATCATTATAACCTTGCCTTTGAAGGGCTGTGTGGCTATGGAGATCCTGTATTAGAATGAGGAGCTGTCTTTGCTACCACAAAGTATTTTAGCTCGTTACAAACTTGGAGTGGCTGCTGATGTAACCATTGTATAAATCTGCAAAATAAAACAAATGATTATAACTTGAACTGGGTGACTGAAAATCTGCAGTTTTGTTTTATCCTTTCAAAGAGGTTTGTCGCAATTCAATCCCGCTATTTTTCCCCTCTATCTCCAATTCCTATAGCTACAGATCCACAGTCACATGTAACCATCTAAGTTGCTGTTTGATATGTATGTGTTGAGATGGTCTGGACGAAGAGGCCCTATCCTGTTCTCATCCAATGCCTGGTCACACACACACTTCCCAGCAGTGGTCACTACATAGTGAAAGAACAAAGAAAAGTACAGCACAGCAACAGGCCCTTCGGCCCTCCAAGCCTGTGCTGATCATGATGCCCTAACTAACTAAAAAACCTTCTGCCCTTGCTCGGTCCATATCTTTCTATTTCCTCCCTATTCATGTACCCGTCCAGATGCCTCTTAGATGTTGCTAATGTGCCTGCTTCCAAATGCGTACTAGCACTCACCACTCTCTGTGAAAAACTTACCCCGCACATCTCCCTTAAACTTTCCCCCTCTCACCTTGAACTCCTGTAATTGACATTTCCACCCTTGGGAAAAGCCTCTGACTATCCACCTTGTCTATGCCTCTTATAATTTTGTAGACGTCTATCAGGTCTCCCCTCCGCCTCCATCTTTCCAGTGAAAACAATCCTAGTTCATTCAACCTCTCCTCAGAGCCAACATTCTCGAGACCGGGCAACACCTTGGTGAACTTTCTTTGCACTCTCTCCAAAGCTTCCACGTCCTGATAATGTGGTGACCAGAACTGCACACAAATCTCCAAATGCGGAGTAACCAAGGTTTTATGCAGCTGCAACATGATTTCCCAATTCCTGTACTCAATCATAGAATTTACAGTGCAGAAGGAGGCCATTCAGCCCATCGAGTCTGCACCGTCCCTTGGAAAGAGTACCCAATTTAAGCCCACACCTCCACCCTCTCCCAGTAACCCCACCAAACCTTTTTGGATACTAAGGGGCAATTTAGCATGGCCAATCCACCTAACCTGCACATCTTTGGACTGTGGGAAGAAACTGGAGCACCCGGAGGAAACAGACTCCGCACAGACAGTGACCCACGCCGGGAATAGAACCTGGAACCCTGGAACTACGAAGAAACAGTGCCCACCGCTGTGATACTACTGCCCGGCTGATGAAGGCAAGCATGCCTTATGCCTTCTTAATCTCCTTGGCCATCTCTGTTGCCACTTTTAGAGAACTGTGGACCTGCACGCCCAGATCCCTCTGGACGTTAATGTTCCTAAGGGTTCTGCTGTTTACAGTATAATTCATACCTAAATTTGATCCTTCAAAATGCATCACCTTGCATTTAAGAACATAAGAACATAAGAACATAAGAACTAGGAGCAGGAGTAGGCCATCTGGCCCCTCGAGCCTGCTCCGCCATTCAATTAGATCATGACTGATCTTTTGTGGACTCAGCTCCATTTTCCGGCCCGAACACCATAACCCTTAATCCCTTTATTCTTCAAAAAACTATCTATCTTTACCTTAAAAACATGTAATGAAGGAGCCTCAACTGCTTCACTGGGCAAGGAATTCCATAGATTCACAACCCTTTGGGTGAAGAAGTTCCTCCTAAACTCAGTCCGGATTAAACTCCATTTGCCATTTCTGTGCCCAAGGGGAGGTAAATTTCTTTACTCTTGCAACACCAGCGTGGCACCGTTGCAATATATAGAATGATAGAATAATACAATACGAGGTGACTATTTAGCCAATCGTGTCTACACTAGAGCTAATTAATTAACCCCACTGCCCTGCTCTTCACCCAAAGCCCTTCCAATAATTATGGAATTCCCTTTTGAAAGTTATTGTTGAATCTCCTTCCAAGCTGTGAATTCTTGATCACAACAACTCACTGTAGCCTCCTCCAATTGCTTCAGGTTCTTTTACTAATCGCAAATCTGCATCTGCAATCTTGTAATTGAACATTCTGCCATTGGAAACAGTTTCTCTTTATTTCAATACCCTTCATGATTTTGAATACCTCAGTTAAATCTGATCTGAGGAGCCAAAGCATAACCAAAGACAACAAAAGCGTTCACACATAGACGTCCTGCACGAACACAGGCACTACCAGGGTTAACAGACTCGAAACAAATTGCACTTCCGGACGTAGTGCCAACCATTTTTGAAGTTAATTTACCAGAACAATGTGGAATTTAATCACTTGATGCTCCGTCAGTAGTCCATGCATTAGAGGCTTGGATATGTTGGCCAGAATTTTCTGGCCCCTCTCCCTAGAAATCCTCTGATCCCACCAAAGTAATCAGACGTTTGAATGGCTCACTGGGAAATTCCAACCTTTCAGTTGGAAAGTCTTTCACAAGAATGGCTATTTTGATGTGCCCTGAGGGAAAATGTTGTTGTTCGACTGTCTGGTGGCCTCTCCTTCCCTAGGACCTGGGACCGGGTGGGTGCTGTTTAGTAGCTCATGTCCTTGCTCATTACTCTTCTCTTAATTTTCTGTGGGTGACCCTGGGTGCGATTCAGTAGACACATTTTAAAGTCTGCGTTTGGGCACGATTGGCGGGGTGTTTCTTGGCAGCTGCAGTGCCGAGAACCACCTCGTTATTCAACAGCACTTCACCTCCCTGCTGAGGCCAGACAGAGACTGTTCCTGCTGGCATGCTGCCTGCCAACAAGGATGGCTGCTTTCAGATCAGGGCCCAATTCTGAACAGCAGTCCTGATCTTTCTCCCCCTGCAAGCTCACTTTATTGACCCCCTTCGTGCCCCCCCCCCCCCACCCCACCAACATTGTCAAAACTTCTAGGAACTCCCCTCACCACCCCCTTCCAATGGGCAAGGCCCCTCAGGCCTGAACCCTGGCACCAGGCAGTGCACTTGGCCTCCTGGCACTGCTATTTAGACACCCTCGCAGTGACAGTGGCACTGCCAGGGTGCCAAGGTGCCCAAGTGCCAGCGTACCACACTGCTCGTCCCTGACCACCTGGGGGTTTCTAATGGCCTGCGAGATGGCACGAGATGCTGTTACACCTGGTCCACGTTTGTGTAGAGCAGGACTAAATGGCACGCTAGCGAGGTCTCACACGCGTGGTCGTTGACTCATCTGGCATCCGGGTATTTAAATAAGCCTCATGGCTCATTTAAATATGCTGATCTGTAATTTCACCAAGTGAGGCCGAGGTCCAGATCGCGTTGGACGGAGCGAGTCAGGTGACTCACAATTGGCCTGGCGCCCAGCACAAACCCAATTTGGGGTTCTCCAGGGATGCACCTGGATCTGTGCCAGGCACAACGCGATCGCTGAATCGCACCCCCTGGGTTTGGGATTTCCTTGAACCAGTAGTGCCCGGTTCTCTCCTGGTACCCTTGGAGTTCTATGTTGGTTGTCTGCTCTGACCTGAGCCTGGAGGGGAGTTTGATTACATTGTGGGTGTCAGTATAATTCTCCTTTAACTCTGGGGTTTTCAGGATTTTTTTTCCTGTTATTCTCTTTTGAAGCTCTGGGTATGATGTAACTTTGTGCTGTTGACTGTGTCCTGATGTGATACCGGTATCCGGGGAAGGAACACATTGGGAATATTGTCCCCGATTCACCCGATCTTATGAAATGAAAATCGCTTATTGTCACAAGTCCCTAGTCGCCACAGTCCAGCGCCTGTTCGGGGAGGCTGGTACGGGAATTGAACCGTGCTGATGGCCTGCCTTGGTCTGCTTTAAAAGACAGCGATCTAGCCCATTGTGCTAAACCAGCCCCTCATATGTTCTTGTGTTTGCAATGACCTCTGTTATGTGCTGTACCCGTTTTGCATTGATATCTATCGCTTTTTCCCCCCTCTTTTTCTTTTATTTTGAAGCAACAATTGTAAAAACGTGAAGAAATACATTTTTAAAAATCACACGGGTGGGTTGCATCAGTGCCTGCTCCCTGAATGAGCAATGTACCTCGTTCCATTGCCCCCACCTTCTCCCTGTAACCCTGCACATTCTCCCTTGTCAGCTAACAATCCAAGACCCTCTTAAAACTCTGGGCGGGATGCTCCATTACGCCGGCTGGTCAATGGGATTTCCCATTGTGGGACAGTCCCATGCCGTCAGGAAACTTCCGGGCTGTGGGCAAAACGGAGCATCCTGACGGCGGAGAATCCTGTCCCCTACATTGAACCTACCCTTCATTTTGATTGAATTGGTTAAGATCCTTGCCCCCCGGAACTTGTGTGTGTCAAAGAGCAGGAATGTGTGTTCAAATATGTTTCAGATTTGAAATGACATGAGATGAGACAACAATATAAAACAATTTATTAATGGACTTCAATTTTATTTCTATGCCCACAATGCATTCTCAGTAAAAGTAATAAAACCCTGAAATACAAGTTGGTTTAAAAAATAAGACATTTTTTAAAAGTAGTCTGAGTATGTCTCTCTTTACAGAATGTTAGCCTTTCAGTAATTAAAATGAAAACTATTACAAACACTTTTGAGTTTGGATTCAAACATTTCGGGAGTGTGGGGGGGGGGGGGGGGGGGGCGTCTAATTGATCTTTGACAGTAATATATGCTGATCAATACGGAGCCTGTTTAGGCCGCACTCAGTGTGATAAGGGAGATGATGGTTGATGAGACCATCAATTCACGCGACACGTGGTTAGAAGTGAATAGTGGTTTTAATCGTTTTACAACAGAGCCTGCCTGTGACACGATGAACTCCAGATGAACTGCAGGCAGGCTCTCAGCATCAACCTTTATACTTCCGGTTAGGGGGGAGGAGCCAAGGGTGGAGCCCAGTACAAACTCCCGTACACTCCCAGTGCATCTCCCCCTAGTGGCAGAGCAGCGCAACTGCTTGTGTGCCGAGCTTACAGAGACATAGTAATAGTGTGTGAATTATGCTACTGTGATTCACCACATTCACCCCCTGTAAAAAGATCAAGTCCGGCGGGGGTGGTGGCTTACAGATTGAGTCTGTCTGGTGGCCGAGTTGTCCGCTGTGATCGGCGGAGCATCGGGGTTGCAGCCCCTTCTGGTGGCTGGATGAGCATCGCCGGTTGGGGTGCGATGGCAGACTCCGGGGGCGATTCCGCCCGAGCTTCGTACCCGTCTGGTTCGACTGGGGACTGGGGGCGCTGGGAGCTAGCTGGCACGGGCGCGCAAAAACATGTAGCGAACTAGGTGCGGGGGCATGGGGGGGCGAGTTGGGTGGGATGTAGTGTGTGGGGTACCTCGGCGGTGGTAGTGGGGGGGTTGGATCCTGCAGGTGCTAGGTCCCAGAGGGATACAGTGTCCTGACGGCCATCAGGGAACTCTACGAAGACGTACTGGGGGTAGGAATGCAGTAGGAGCACTGGGCCCGGTGTCTTCAACCATGTCGGGAGCGAAACCCCGTGGTAGCACCCCTGGAAAAAATAAAGAGCCACTCGTGAGGGGTCTGGTTGGTAGCGGTACATAAGAGGGACCTAATAGCGTGGAGAGCGTCGGGGAGGACTTCTTGCCAATGGGAGATCGGGAGATTCCTGGACCGGAGGGTCAGTAGGACGGTCCTCCAGACCGTCGCATTCTCCCTCTCCACCGTCCCGTTCCCCCTGGGGTTGTAGCTGATAGTGCTGCTCGAGGCGATGCCGTTGCCGAGCAGGTACTGACGCAGCTCGTCGCTCATAAAGGACGAACCCCGGTCGCTGTGTACATAGCTGGGGAAATCAAGTAGGGCCCTAATGACTGTGTGGGAGGTCATATCGGGGCACGGGATAGCAAAGGGAAAACTCGTCGATGACATTCAGGAAGTACACATTCCTGTTAGTCGAGGGGAGTGGCCCTTTGAAATCGATAGCGAGGCGTTCAAAGGGCCTAGAAGCCTTGACCAGGTGGGCCCTGTCTGGTCTGTAGAAGTGCGGTTTGCACTCCGCACAGATCGGGCAATCCCTGGTGATGGCTTTTACCTCCTCGGTGGAGAAAGGCAGATTTCGGGCTTTAATGTAGTGGGCGAGCCGGGTGGCAGAGGTCATTGTGAATGACTTTTAAGCGGTCGCTCTGTGCGCTGGCACACGTCCCGCGGGACAGGGCATCTGGGGGCTCGTTGAGCTTCCCCGGTCGATCATAATATCGTAATTTTAGGTGGTGAGTTCAATCCTCCACCTCAGAATTTTGTCATTTTTAATTTTGCCCCTTTACGAGTTATCAAACATGAAGGCAACTGATCTTTGGTCGGTGATGAGGGTGAACCTTCTACCTGCGAGGTAGTGCCTCCAGTGACGAATAGCCTCCACAATGGCTTGTGGTTCCTTTTCGACCGAGGAGTGTCGAAGTTCCGAAGCAGAGAGGGTTCAGGAGAAAAGTGCGACTGCCTGCCTGATTTAGTGTGGCTGTAAGAGCTACCTCTGAGGCATCACTCTCAACCTGAAAGGGGGTGGATTCATCCACCGCCCGCATGGCAGCCTTGGCGATGTCCTCCTTGATGCAGTTGAAGGCCTGGCGAGCCTCAGCTGACAGGGGAATGAGTGTGGCCTTAAAGAGTGGGCGGGCTTTGTCCGCATAGTGAGGGACCCACTGGGCGTAATACGAAAAGAATCCCAAGCACTGTTTGAGGGCCTTGGGACAATGAGGGAGAGGGAGTTCTAAGAGGGGGCGCATACGGTCCGGGTCGGGGCCCAGGACTCCGTTTTCCATGACATAGCCGAGGATGGCTAGGCTGGTCGTGCGGAAAACGCATTTCTCCTTGTTGTATGTGAGGTTAAGCTTCTGGGCCATCTGGAGAAATCGGTTGAGGTTGGCATCGTGGTCCTGCTGGTCATAGCCGCAGATAGTGACGTTATCCAAGTACGGAAACGTGGCCCGCAGCCCATACTGGTCCACCATTCGGTCCATTGCTCGTTGGAACACCGAAACCCCATTCGTGACGCCAAAGGGGACCTGGAGGAAGTGGAAGAGGCGACCATCGGCCTCAAACGCCGTGAAGTGGCGGTCCTCCGGGTGGATTGGGAGTTGGTGGTATGCAGACTTCAGATCCACCGTGGAAAAAATCCGATACTGGGCGATCTGATTCACCATGTCTGCAATCCTGGGGAGGGGATACGCGTCGAGGAGCGTAAACCGATTAATAGTCTGACTATAGTCTATGACCATGCGGAATTTCCCCCCGGTCTTGACGACCACTACCTGAGCTCTCCAGGGACTGTTACTGGCCTCTATGATCCCCTCACGTAAAAGCCTCCGAACCTCGGATCGAATGAACACCCTGTCCTGCAGGCTGTACCGCCTGCTGCGAGTGGCTATGGGTTTACAGTCCGGAATGAGGTTGGCCAAGAGAGGAGGGGAGGAGATTCGCAGCGTGGCTAGGCTGCAGATAGTGAGTGGGGGTAGGGGTCCGCTGAAGCTGAGGGTGTGACTCTTGAGATTGCATTGAAAGTGGAGTCCCAATAAGAGTGGGGCGCAGAGTTCGGGCAGGACATATAGTTGGAATAGAATAGCTAGCACCTTGGATTGTTAGAGTTGCGGCGGTGCGCCCTTGGATCTGGACAGAGTGGGAACCCGAAGCGAGGGAGATAGTTTGCCGTGCAGGGTAAACGGGGAGCGAACAGTGTCTTACCAGATCTGGGTGTACGAAGCTCTCAGTGCTCCCGGAGTCGAAAAGGCACGGTGTACTGTACCCGTTGATTTTGACCGTTGTCATAAAGTTGTTGAGATGCTTTGGGCGCGATTGGTCCAGTGTGACCGCATTGAGTTGCGGGTAGTCGGCGGCTCGGTCGGCTGCGCTGGGATGGCCCCGCGATGAGTGCCCGCTGAGGTCGCAGTCTTCAATCGAGTTTTCTGAGTGTGGAGAGGATGGGGCCCAAGATGGCCGCCCCCGTGGATCGCACGTGGCGGGCGACGAGGAAGATGGCGTCCAAGATGGCGGCCCCCATGAGTCGCCCGTGGTGGACCGCGCAGTGTGGTTCTGCCAAGATGGCGGCCCCCATGGATCGCACGTGGCGGGTAGGGGAGGAGTCAGGGCATAGGCCTGCGATTGCGGAGAGCGATTACTCTGTGCCACTGGAGTTTTAGGGGCTGGGGCCTTCCTTGCCAGGCACACTCTGGCGTAGTGGCCTTTTCGCCCGCAGCTGCTGCAGGTCACGTTGCGGGCCGGGCAGTGCTGCCGCGGGTGCTGGGCCTGGCCACAAAAGTGGCAGACTGGGGCAGTATAGCGGCTGGGTGGCCGCGCGGCGCAGGCCTGGGGGAGTTGCTGGTCGGGGGCCCATGACGGGGCCGCGCAGTCGGCAGGAAACAAGGTGAGGCTGCGAAATGAGACCTCCATGGTTGTAGCGAGTTCAACAGTATCTTCTAAATTTAGGGCCCTCTTCTCCAGCAGTTGCTGGCGCACGTAATTCGATCTAAGGCCTGCAACAAAGGCATCGCGGACAGCAAGTTCTCTATGCTCTGTAGCAGTTACAGCCTGATAATTACAGTCCCGGGATAAGGCTTTTAAGTCTCTGAGGAATTGTTCTAGCGATTCTGCAGGGCGCTGGCGGCGAGTAGTAAAAACGTGGCGCACGTAGACCTCATTGATAGGCCTCACGTATATTCTATCGAGTAGGGCCAGGGCCTCTGTATATGAGCCGGTACAGTTTAGCTGAGTAGATATACGATGGCTCACCCTCGCGTGCAGTAGACTGAGTTTCTGCTCCTCTGACGTTTCTGTGATGCTTGCTTCAGCCAGGTAGGCCTTAAAACATCGGAGCCAATGCAAAAAGATTTATTTCGCCTCTGCGTCCTGCGAGTCGAGTTCCAGTCGGTTAGGCTTGAGGGCTGATTCCATGGTCATTCCTTACTGTTTCTTAAGACGATTAAATTGATGAGACCATCAATTCACGCGACACGTGGTTAGAAGTGAACAGTGGTTTTAATTGTCTTACAACAGAGCCTGCCTGTGACACAATAAACTCCAGATGAACTGCAGGCAGGCTCTCAGCATCAACCTTTATACTTCCGGTTAGGGGGGAGGAGCCGTGGGTGGAGCCAAGGGTGGAGCCCAGTACAAACTCCCATACACTCCCAGTGCATCTCCCCCTAGTGGCAGAGCAGCGCAACTGCTCGTGTGCCGAGCTTACAGAGACATAGTAATACAGTGTGAATTACGCTACTGTGATTCACCACAGTGGTGTAGTAGTTGGACTAGTAATTCAGAGGCTCATTCTCAGGGGATGTAGGTTTGAATCCCACCATGGAATTAAAATTCTGTTTATTAATTGGGAATGTAAAACCAGTCTCAGTAATGCTGACCATGGTAACTATCATTGATTGACGTGAAAACCCTGGTTTGTTAATGCCCTTTAGGAAATCTCCCATCTCTACTTGATCTGGCCGACTAGATTCCAGCTCCTCAGGAATGTGGGTGAATCTTAACTGCCCTCTGAAATGGCAAGCTGCTCACTTCAAGGGCAATCAGAGGTGGGGAACAAATGCTGGCCTTGCCAATCACACCCTAATCTCATCAAAGAATAAGACAAAAGCTTCCCTGACTGCTGATAATGGACAGCTCACTATCACTCACCTTTTGCTCTCTCACCAAAGACCCCTTTAACCAGAGAGCAGTTTAAGTAAGAAATCACACATGTTAAACCTGACCTTTATTTTCTCCTTTTAAATTGGTTGAAATATTGGATATAGGATGAGGGATGAATCTGTTACTGATATTTTGCAGAATCACAGTTTTAGTTCCACATGTTTGCACGCTCCCATCACACTTTAGTACGTCACTGTGTCAGCTCCAACCTAACAGACTACGTGAGGGGGTGGGGGGAGGCCCAATGGGCGGGATTCTCAGACCCCCCCCCCCCCCACAGCCATGTGTTTCTTGGCGGCAAGAGGTGGCGCACCGGTCATTGGTGGCGGGAATCTCTGCTCCCGCAACTGTTAACGGAAATTCCATTGAAGCCACTCCACGCTACCGGGGATGCCGTGGGTGGGGGGTGCCAGAGAATCCCACCGCTGGTGAGCGGCTGGAAAATTCCTGCCGGTGTGTTTATGGAGGAACTGATAGGAGTAGGTGCAATCTTGACTTTACAACTGGTCTGGTTTCATTGTCCATTGCTGTCAGTGTAAAGACAGCAGTGCACCGAATTCCATGTACCCTGCCCCCTCACCAGCCAGTTGGGTTACAACGATCATTGATCCCCATCAATCTGTCCAAACATTAAATGACAACAGTAGAAAATTAGACCAACACAACTCAATAGAAGATGCACATTGTTGGTTCCAGCATGGAGAAGGGGGACATTATTCGGCCAGTTCACTGTGTTAAATTGTTTTTGCCATCAGTCACAGTGCAAGGTGCAGTGTGGAGATTATGGCAGCTTGTCACTGCAAATGACGTTTAAGATTCAACAGTGCAGTTCTGCTACGGTTCCACCAGTGAACACTCCGAATTTGTCTTTATTTAAACAGTCAGTTACTTGTGCCTTCAGTGCCGTCATCCCGTTCGTACACCACTGGCTGCAGTTCCTTACAAATCTTATGAGCCATCTCAGACGTGCCAGCAGCCACCACCCTCCGAGACATCAGGTCTAACGATGCTCCTAGAAACAAGATAACTACAACTGAAGTCGGCTCAGTAAAAGCAGGATCAACTTTTCATAAATCCATATAACAATTGGGCATTGTAAGATTCAATGAGGTAAGACTGGTACAAATATCAGCCTGTTTGCTATTAACGCTCAATTTAGCTCAGTGACTGCCACAAAGCAGCAGAACCAAGAGGAGACAAACTGGGGAGGACTGAAGAATAAAGAGATGCAAACGATCTGGGTCAAGAATCTGACCATACGTTGGCTATATCTATGATGGTATTCCTCACTCGCTCTCCATTCCGTTTATTGCCACAAGTCATCAAAGAGCAAGCAGTCTGCCAAGCAGTGGCACAGTTTACTTCTTCATCTGGTCTGAAAGGAAAAGCCAGCACCCTATGTACTCATCAGCACTCAGTTCAAATGCTGCTGCAGAATCTTGGCCTTGCATTACCTCAATGCAAATGTGGACATGTGCTGAATACTGTAGGGGGGGCAGTGACAGCAGCTGCCCTCTAGATTGAGGCAGCTTTTGACCATATCTGGCACCGCCCAGTAAAACTCATTCAATGGCGTTCAAAGGGAAATCTCTCCAATGGCTGGAGTCCTATTTTTAAATATCGTCAAGGTATTGTAAAAGACAAATTTTCAGTTTGCCCTTTATGAAGATCAGACATGGTTTCCATAGAGCCACTTCCAATTTAGAGAGGCCATTTGCACCTCAGTAGATCTAAAGTTGAAGGATTTCCCAACATGCACAGGTGTATTGCTGTAGTTTACCCAGCTACAATCTAACAACTAGAACATTAGTAAGCTCCATACTGCTTGTCCAGCTAGAATCATAGAAGCCATTTGACCCATCAAGTCTAGGCCCATTCCTGTAACCCCACCTAACCTGCACATCCCTGGACACTAAGGGGCAATATAGGGTTTAGCCAATCCTCCGAACCTGCACATCTTTGGTCTGTGGGAGGAAACCCACGCAGACACGGGGAGAATGTGCAAACTCCACACCAATACTTACCCAAGAGTGGAACTAAACCTGAGTCCCTGGAGCTGTGAGGCAGCAGTGCTAACCAGTGCCACCGTGCCACGCCTCATGTTACACATTAGGACATGGGTTTACAGCAATGGTTGGCAACCTGCAGCTTGGTGCAACATGCAGCCTATCTGGGTTCTGATGAATGAAAAATGAAATGAAAATCGCTTATTGTCACGAGTAGGCTTCAATGAAGTTACTGTGAAAAGCCCCTAGTCGCCACATTCCGGCGCCTGTCTGGGGAGGCTGGTACGGGCTGATTGTGACTCACAAGACGTTTTGTTGACCATTGCCGTATTCTGCTGATTTCCGTCCATGCTTTTACCTCATACCAATGTGACTGAAGTCATTTGCCCATAAAGCAAGGGCAAGTTCAGTGAGGAGCATTCTGATTGCTCACAACATTGACTGTGAGGGCCATGCACTCCCTCTGCTTTCAAGGTGCAAATGTTTATTTTGCTTTTATCATTTGAAGTTGATGATAGTTAATAGATAAATGATTAAGTATTTTCTGCAACTCATTATGAAATATTCGGCACGTATTAAATATATTTAATCTTGTTCATGGGGTCATGGGCGGCACAGTGGTTAGCACTGCTGCCTCACAGCACCATTGACTCGGGTGCGATTCCGGCCTTGGGTGACTGTATGTGTGGAGTTTGCACTTTCTCCTCGTGTCTGCGTGGGTTTCCTCCGGGTGCTCAGGTTTCCTCCCACAGTTCAAAGGTGTGCAGGTTAGGTGTATTGGGCATGATCAATTGCCTCTTAAGGTAGGGGTTCAGCACTACCATAGGGGATTGGGCCTATGTAGTGTGATCGTTCAAAGGGTCGGTGCAGACACAGGCCCACTAAGGTGAAGCACTCACTGGACGAGGTTGCCTATCACTGGCTTTCTGGGTTTTCCCAAATGAAAGGAATCCTAGTGTCCTTATTAACAAGCTTTCTCCTTTATGTTCTATTAGGGTCACTGCTCTCAAGTCATGATTGCTCCACCTAAAGAATCCAATCACTGGGACAGTTCTGCTTTCTATCCATTAGAAGTTATCAGATGGGATGGCATATTTAGGGCTTCACTCCATTGTACCTTAGAATGGAGGGAATATGGGTTGGATAGGGGCTTGCTGGCTGGATGTTAACTTGGAAGCGGGGTAGGAGTTTTGAGGTCGGGAAACCTAGGTTTACCTCCCGTCCTGGGGCTGCGTTTAACAGTAGGATGGGATTAGCATTTTGTTGCCTCCATTTCCCTGCTGCAGCCAGTCAGATTGAGAGGATGGCTGGCGGACAGCACGGGGCTGCAGTTGGGGGCTGGAGGCGAGGGAGGGAGAAAGGGAGGGAACAGAGGCCTGGTGCGGAGTTGAGAAATGTCGGGTGACGATCAGAAGGGGGAAGGACAGGTTGAGGGATGAAGCGGGTAAAACTGAATTCAGCAGGAAAGTGGAAACGCACTTACCACCTGGATCCATCAGCATTCTTTGATAGTCTTGTGGTTAAGTAGAAGGTGCATAGCCTCATTATAATATTTAAATTACCAACCCACTTCCTGGGTAAGCTGGGTTGCCAGTCACACTGGTCCTGCCACCTAGCCCCACCAACCCAAACCCATCTGTTTTTCTGGCAAACCTCCCCGCACTGCATCATCGTATCAGTGTCAGATATCAACTGTGGACTGAGGGGGGGACACCTAGCAGAGGGAATATGATCGCCAGACTTTTGTTCATTATGCAGAGCCTCTGGGTTTGCTCAAACGCAGGAGGATCTCCTACTTTCAGCTCTGCGTGGACCAGACTTGTTAGGTCGGTTAGAAGACAGTTAAACAATACTCTCGGGTGGATTCAAACATAATTTGGGATTAGGGTTGGAATGTTCCATGGTGCAAACCCTACAGGGAACAAATGTCTATCGGGTTCTTGGGAGTGGCGTTATCACCTACCTGTTGTATCCATCATGATTCCTCCGGCCTCCCTCACGATCACAGCGGCAGCAGCCATATCCCAGCAATGGAGGCCAAATTGGTAAAAGGCATCTACATCACCAGCTGCAACATGGCACAAGTCAAGAGCCGCGCTTCCTATTATCCTGATCCTGGGAATCGTAGAAACGGCAAGAAAACAAATCAGTACAATTATTGTCAAAAATCTGCACTAATAAGATTGCATTCACCGTCCTCCAAACTTCAAGGAATATTGTTCTTACTTTAAAGCTATTGGAAAATAGGAAGTCCCTGTTTTTAAAACAAATCGGGGATTTGAGGTATTCTTATGTACAGACTTGTTCAGCTGACTACCCATAGTTTCAAACCATGGATGGTAAGGCGGGATCTTGAAAAGAGGATTATACGTAAGGTTAAATGTTGGACTGAGATTATTTCTGATAAATAACTCACTGCCCCTCCTTAAAGCAACGTAACTCAACAAGCAACGACTTGCGTTTACAATGATGCCTCTAACGTAGGATCATTAATCCAAAGCCTTGAGGAAGTGTAATCGGAGATAAATCATCACTGAGCTCAAGCGAGAAATATAAGGAGGAGGTAATTAAAAGCTGCCTCAAACATGTGGTTTTAAGGAGGCCTCAAAGAAAGAGAGGGAGTTAGATAGAGGTAAAGGCCTAGGGTAAGAGTTCCAGAATTTAGAGCCTAGACAGCTGAAGACATGGCCAAAATGATTAGGCAAATAGCATGCAGGGATGTATAGGAGGGTCAGAGTTGGACAATTGCAGAATTCTGAGAGTTATACTTGAGAGGATTACAGAGCTAGGAAGGGATCAGGCCATACAGGGATATGAACATGAGGATGAACGTGTGAGGCACGGTAGCACAGTGGTTAGCACAGTTGTTTCTCAACTCCAGGGTCCTAGGTTCGATTCCTGGCGTGGGTCACTGTCTGTGCGGAGTCAGCACGTTCTCCCCGTGTCTGTATGGGTTTCCTCCGGGTGCTCCAGTTTCCTCCCACAGTCCAAAGATGTGCAGGTTCGGTGGATTGGCCATGCTAAATTGCTCTTAGTGTCCAAAAAGGTAGGTTGGGTTATTGGACCACGGGGATAGGGTGGAGTTGTGGGCCTTTGTGGGGTGCTCTTTCCGAGGGCCGGTAAAGACTCAATGGGCCAAATGGCCTTCTTATGCACTGTAACTTCTATGATAATCTATGAACATTTGACATCTGAGGCATTGGAGCCAATGCAGATCAGTGAGCATGTTGGTGATGAGCGTGTGGTACTTTGTACAGGTTAGGATTTAGGCAGCAGAATTTGTAATAAGCTGAAATTTATGGCAGGTAGAGAAAGGGAAACCCGCCACTGGTGTATAGTCAAGCCCAGGCATGACATGTCTTGTTATGCTCTATGCGTAGCATAAGCGGCTTCCTTGTGGTGCACTTGACAAAGGAAGGTT
Source organism: Scyliorhinus canicula (assembly GCF_902713615.1). Taxonomy (NCBI): domain Eukaryota; kingdom Metazoa; phylum Chordata; class Chondrichthyes; order Carcharhiniformes; family Scyliorhinidae; genus Scyliorhinus; species Scyliorhinus canicula. Next base: position 18,166,212 of record NC_052155.1, read on the forward strand.
CAGACGTGGAGATAACTTCAACACGTTTATTAAACTATTTACACCTTCTCCTACTCGGGTTCGCCACTACTGTTAATCCTTCTATAGCTACTCAGACTGACTAACCAGTCTGCTACAATCCACATGGTGGGAGTGATACTGAATCAACCCTGTGTCTCTACTCACTGACTGTCTCCACTGGAAAGAGGAAGATCTTAGTGTCCAAAAAGGTAGGTTGGGTTATTGGACTACAGGGATAGGGTGGAGGTGTGGGCTTTTGTGTGGTGCTCTTTCCGAGGGCCGGTGCACACTCGATGGACCAAATGGCCTCCTTTTGCACTGTAACTTCTCTGATAATCTATGATAATCTGTGTCCTTTATATATGGGTTGTGTAATGCCCTCCTGTGGTCGTGTCACCTCTGTGTGTATCGTGAATGCCCATTGGTCGTGTCCTATCTAACTGTTCTATTGGTTGAGTTTCTGTGTGTCATGTCTCTGGTGCTCCCTCTAGTGTCTAGCTAGTCTACATATATTTACATTAACCCCTTGTGTATTTACAGTGATGCATATCACCACATGACATAGGAGCCATCTGGCCACAACCTGCTAGGTAAGAGTAGAACAAAGTGAAGGCAGTCTAACTGAAGTGCCCAACTGAGGAGATCTACTGCAGAAGGATGGCGTGGCCAGGCCTGTCAACGTCTGCAGAGAGATCAAGAAGAATGAGGAACGTGATAGCCACAAGGGATGGCGTCTGCAACTTTGATTCGGGTTGTTGCAGGCTGCAGCATATGGTCAAAATGCTTCATAATTCAACAAGAGTTGCAGGAAAGGTGTGCATGAATTTGGAAGGTGACAACACATCCAACAACATCAGGGAGGAAAGGCAGGTTGGAAATGAGGTAGAATTTTGAAAAGATAGAGGTTGGCGAGGGTTGCTTTTAGAAAGGGTGGCGATGATGTATTGTTGAGTTGGAATGGCATAGGGACAGTATTTGAGGAGAGAGAGCCATTCCCAACGTCAGCATGGGGGCCAGAAGGGACAGTATGTAGTCAGATGTTGAGTGAGAATGAGGCCAAAAGGCTGAGTGATCAGGGAGAAGATGAGCTTGGTAAGTGCATGACTGAAAATAGTAGAGAAACTAGAGAACTAAGCAATGAAAAAATAGTGAAACACACAGCAGGCCGATCACCATCTGAAAACGGAACAATAGGTTACTGTTTTGGAGAGACAATTTGTAACCTGCTGCTTATTATTGTTTTTAGTTCTGATTTCCAGGGCGCCATTCAACCAAACATTCCTATGGGTGCCCAGTACGGCAGTGGTTAGCACTGTTGCTTCACAGCTCCAAGGTCCCAGGTTCGATTCCTGGCTTGGGTCACAGTCTGTGTGGAATCTGCACATTCTCCCCGTGTCTGCGTGGGTTTCCTCCTGGTGCTCCGGTTTCCTTCCACAGTCCAACGATGTGCAGGTCTGTGGAAGACTGGCCATGATACATTGCCCTGTAGTGTCCAAAATGCTTAGGTGGGGTACGGGGATAGGGTGGAGATGTGGGCTTGGGTAGGGTGCGTTTTCTAAGAGCCGGTGCAGACTCGATGGGCTGAATGGCCTCCTTCTGCACTGTAAATTCTATGATTCTCCGGCCTCATTACGCTCTCGCTTGAACAAAACGAGGCCGGTGAATAGCGGGAGAGACCGAAAATAAGAACTGCACCAGGTGCCAAATAGTTTGCGATGCAACCCGCCCACTCCCGTGGGTGAAATCGGGATCTCACCGTAGCGTGGCAAAAAACCAATAATCACCACTTAAGCCCCATTTCCATGCAATTAACGGGAGCGACCCCATGTCCAACCTCCTCCCGCGATTCATCCGCCTCCCCAGCAAGTAGTCACGCTGGTGCCAATTAGTTCTCCTTTTTAAAAACATGAACCTGCTGGAAGGGTTTCTGCGGGGAGCCAAGGAGGTGAGTAGCTTTCCTTGCTCACAGGCAAAGAGCCCAGGGGTGCCGGACTTGCCACCCCAGTGATCGGTGGGCCGCCATGGGGTGATGGGGGGAGGCACTCGGGGAGCAACTGCGGGGCAACTGCATGCGGCACCACCATGCCAAACCCTGGATCGTGTGTACCCATTCCAGGGGCAACACTTGCCCCTGCCCTTTTGACCTACCAACAGTCTGACCCACTGACTGCCGAGGCCTCTGGCCTTGCGGCCTTAGGCTATCGCTAATAGGGAATTGGCAATCATGGTTAAGTGAGCACTTCACACAACCAAAGTGGATTCCTGTGGGTGGGTGGGCCATGTAGCATGTGGGAAGCATTGCCGAGCATCCCAATCACACCTTGATGCCTGACACTGTGCTTGAACACTACGGGAGGTAACACCATATGCTCAACAGCCAACATCCGAACACCCAGGGGTTGGGACACAGCTCCGGGGACATGTGCCCGCATAACGGAAGAAAGTGGCAGAGGTCTCATACTGTCCACAAGGGTGTTTAATGTGTTTAACAATTCCTCACTCTTCTGATGTTACTGCCACCTCCCCCCCGACCTACCCTCTCCCCCTCCCCCGGTGCCTTCAGTGATCCTCGATGTGCTTTGCCTTTCCAGCTCTACGACTACATCTAGATGTGTCCCCAGGATGCGTATCTGAGGTCGAGGTAGCCAGCTGCTTACCTCATCCCGTGGCCTTCGATGTCCCTGGCGGGTGTCTTCTGGGGGCTCTGGGGTTGGAGGGCCCCGCCACATTTAGCCACGGCACATGCACAGACTTGCCGCCCTGTCCATGTGCTGACCCCGAGACGCAGCTTCATCAGAGCGGTGGAACTCGGGAGAGCTGGTGGCACCGTCGCCAATCCACGGTGGCACGGTAGCACAGTGGGTAGCACTGTTGCTTCAAAGTGCCAGGGTCCTAGGTTCAATTCCCGACTTGGGTCACTGTCTGTGCGGAGTCTGCACGTTCTCCCCGTGTCTCGCACCCTCCTCGCACCTGGACACTCCGGTACTGCCACCCTGGCTATGTCCCTGCCAGCCTGGCAGTGTCACTTGGGTACCTTGGCAGCACCTGGGTAGCAGTGCCAAGATGCCAGACTGGCAATGCCAAGGTTTCCGTGTGCCAGAGGGAGAGCTAGGGGGTCACCCTGCCCTGTCTCCGACCACCCAGGGGTCTCCAATGACATGGAAAACCCCCCAGGGAGCCATTAGCCCATGTCCATGTTTGTGTAGACCAGCACTAAACGTCACCCAGCCCAGGCCTCGCTGGGGAGAATCTGGCACAGACATATGGCTCATTTAAATATGCTAATCTGGACCTCACCCAGCGCGGGCGAGATCCACATCGTGATGTCTCACGGGGTTCGGTGAATCTCACAAAACATCTCAGGTATCGCAAATCACCAGCCTGGTCGCGTCACCAAGTCGATGGCAACGAGGCCGGTAAACCATTCGCCTAATATCTGCCATTTATTTTTATTTCTATTAAATCTGTCCTGATTATGCTGTGTGTGAAAATACACCATAAAAAAGTGTTAGAGCACAGGGAGGTGATACACTCAATGGCTGATTTCTGGGTGGTAAAATCCTAGTGTGCAACAGAAGAAAAGCAATAAATAGTGGTCAGTAAAAATGTGGAATTTAATCTATAGAATCCCTGCAGAAGGAGGCCATTCAGCCCATCGAGTCTGCACCAACCCTCTTGAGAAGTACCCTACCTAGGTCCACTACTTCTCCATAACCCCAACTAACCTGCATGGCCAGTCCACCTAACCTGCAGATTTTTGGACTGTGGGAGGAAACCGGAGCACACGGAGGAAAACCCACGCATGCAGACACGGGGAGGAAGTGCAAACTCTACACAGTCATCCAAGGCTGGAATTGAACCCGGGTCCATTGCCTGTGAGGCAGCAGTGCTAACCACTGTGCCACCCCGTGCCATTTGGGGCCTATTTAAGTGATATTCAGAACAAAAGAGCTTCATTTCTGTTTATACTTTCCAAATCTCTTGAATACATTATCGTTTTATTTTTCAAATCGAAACATCTCAGAGTCTACACTACTTACAGGGCTCTGTGATCATCTGGAAATCAATTACTGCATTAGGAGCAAGTAACATCTTAATTGGAAAAAACAAATCATTTTATAGCTTTTTCGAAGATTTTGACTTTCTTACCCATGTGCTGGCACCTTCAGTAACCTCTCCATGTTGTTAAACAGCTTCTTTACTGCCACAGGATCTCGAATTGAGCCAAGTTCAGTTAATATCAGAGCCTTTGACAAGTCTGTAAGAGAAGACGTCAAATTGTTCAGCAAACGTACATTGACCCCAGTCAGAAACAGCATTGCCAACAAAAGAGCACTTCAGGAATTAGCTCCAAGGCCTCTTTGCCGTAGGCTGCTTTCCCCTTGGAGGGGGAGAGCTGACTGGTGGTGATTTGACCTGAGGATCACCACACCTCGGGCGAGGGATAAGGTTGAGAAGGAAGGCCCAAGGTCCCTTTGCACTGAAGGGTCCTCTCCACATTACTGGCACAGGTCTCAGGACAAGTGAGTTGTCCTGTCGAAACATCCGGTGTAACTATGGAGTGACAGGGGGCCTGGCAATCAGTGTGAACATAAGCGCTGACCATTTCACTTCTATGGCCTGGGTCTAAATCCAAAGCCAGAGCAGTGGTTTGAAAATCTCCTTCTATTTCATCCAGAATCTAACACAGGGTATATCTGAACTGAAGAGCAGAAAACATGAAGAAATGCTCTCTTACCAGCGTACACATCTGCCATTTTGTTGATTTGTTAGTGCTCCATTATCTGATGAGAAAATCAGGCTGTGCTGCCGGGAGCTACACAGCGGTTTTCTCACCAGAGCCAGCACTTGGGGGTAAATATCGGAATATTTCTCCCATCCAGTCCTGGGGCATCACAACCATTCGCACTGCGTTAGCTGAAGCCTTGGAATAAACTGTTACCTTAACATCAAACTATAATTGCTTCCTCCGCCATGCAAATAAATAGGCCATCAGTATGTCCTGCCACGTTCAAAGACTTATGCACAAGCACCCCTGGGTCCTCTGTTCCTGCACACTGCACTATTGAGTCTTTACAGTATCACCTGTCCTCATTCCTTCTGCCAAAACACATCACCTCGCCCTTCTCTATACAAACACATTTCATTCAAACTTGTATCAAAGTAGGTTACAGCAAATAAACACCCCCGGGAAACATTCGTCCCAACAATCAACGATACAGTTTGTACAGATTTTCCTCCTTTTTCACCCCCACCGCCGCCCTATCACCCCCCCCCACCCCTCCGCGACAAACAGCTTCTCAAACACGGTCACAAACATCCCCCACCTTTTCTCAAACTCCCCTGCTGAGCCCCTTAACTCATACTTTATCTTCTCTCACCGTAGGTCACCCAACCAGGCTGCTACCCCCGGTGGCGATGCCGACCGTCACTCCAGTAAATTCGTCTCTGTGCAATCACAGAGCCAAGGCCAAGACATCGGCCTTCCTCCTTTCCACGAGCTCCGGCTTCTCTGAAACCTCAAATATCACCACCAAAGTATCCGGGTCCACTCCCTCCTCCACTATCCTGGCTAAGACCATGAACACTCCCGCCCAGAATCTTCCCAATTTTTCACAATCCCAAAACATGCGCGCATGATTCGCTGGCCCCTGCCCACACCTCTCACACTCATCTGCTACCCCCTGAAAGAACCCACTCATTCTCGCCCGAGTCATATGCACCCTGTGCACCACCTTAAACTGTATCAGGCTCATCCTTGCTCAAGAGGCGGTCCCGTTTACCCTGCACAGTGCCTCACTCCATACTCCCCAATTGATCTCCATTCTCAACTCGGCTTCCCATTTCTCCTTGATCTTCAACACCCGCTCACCTCCCTGCTCCCCCAGCCACTTATATATATCCCCAAATCTTCCCTCCCCTTCCACATCTGGAAGCAGCAGAAGCTCCAGCAGGGTGTATCCCGGCAATCTAGGGAACCGCTTCCAGACCTTTTGTGCAAAGTCTCTAACCTGTAGATACCTGAACTCACTATTCCTCGGCAGCTCTACCCTCTCCCTTAGCTCCTCCAAATTGGCGAACCATCCATCTATCCCCCCCCCCCCCCCCCCCCCCCCCCCCCCCGGGCTCAAAACCCATGATTCTCACACAGCGGCGTTAGCACCAACATCCCTCCACACTAAAATGCCTCCTCAGCTGATTCCATATCTTCACCGTGGACTGCACCACTGGATTCCCTGAATACCTACTTGGAGCCATTGGCAATGCTGCGGTAACCATAGCCCTCAAACTAGACCCCTTACACAATTCCTCTTCCATCCTAACCCACTCTCCTTCCCCTTGTCCACATTTGCCACCCAATAATAATGAAGCAAGTTTGGCAACGCCAACCCCCCCTGCTGCCTCTGCCTCTGTAGCATGGTCTTCCCCACCCTCGGCACCTTCCCCGCCCATACAAAGTCAGAGATGATTGTGTCCACTTTCCGAAAAAAGGCCTTTGGTATAAAGATCGGGAGAGCCTGAAAGATAAACAAGAACCTCGGCAGAATATTCACTTTCACCACTTGGACCCTCCTCGCCAACGTTAAGTGCAGTGTATTCCACCTCTTAAGATCCGCCCTGGCCTCCTCCACCAGCTTTGTTAAGTTCCACTTATGGAGCCCCGTCCATTCCCTCGCTACCTGAATCCCCAAGCTCCTAAACCTATCCCTCGCATCGTAAATGGCATCCCCCCTAAATTAGCCTGCTGTGCCAGCTCATTCACTGGGAAAAGCTCGCTTTTCCCTACATTCAGCTTGTATCCCGAGAACCCTCCAAACCTCCCCAACAGGCCCATAATCCTTCCCATACTCTCCAACGGATCCGAAACATACAGCAAGAGGTCATCGGCACAGAGCAACAACCGATGCTCCCTCTGTCCCCTCATAATCCCCCGCCACTCCGCCGACCCCCTGAGAGCCATCGCCAACGGCTCTGTGGCCAGCGCAAACAGCAGCGGTGACAGCGGGCACCCCTGCCTCGTACCCCTGTGTAAGTCAAAGCTTCGTGAGCTCATATCATTCATCCTCACCCTCACTCTTGGCACCACATACAGCAACCGCACCCATGCCACAAATCACGGCCCCAACCCAAACCTTCCCAAAACTTCGAATAAGTACCGCCACTCCACCCGATCAAATGCTTTCTCCGTGTCCATGGACACCACCACCTCCGGTACCATAGCCCTCAACGGATTCATCATCATATTCAACAGCCGTCTGATATTACTCGTGAGCTGCCTGCCCTTCACGAAGCCTGTTTGATCTTCTGCAACCACCCCCGGGACACAATCCTCCATCCTCCCCGCCAACAACTTAGCCAATACTTTCACATCCGTGTTCAATAGTGATGTGGGTCTATACGAACCACATTCCACCGGATCCTTCCTCTTTTTTGGGATTAGTGTGATTACTGCCTGCTTCATCATCTCCGACAGCTCCCCCTTCTCCAGTACTTCATTAAACGCCCCCAACAGACGTGGTGCCAGGTCCGCTGCAAATTTCTGATAAAATTCTGCCGGGTACCCATCCGGCCCAAGGGCCTTCCCCGACTTCATACCCCTGATACTAACCAGCAGCCCCAGGGGCTCCTCCAACGCCTTCCTCTTTGCTTCCTCCATCTGGGCAAATTCCAGCTCGTCCAGAAACCACCCCATGTCCCCCTCCTCTCCCCCTGGGTCCGCCCCACAAAGTCCCTGGTAATACTCTCTAAATGCCTCATTTATCTTCCCTGGCTCCGACACCACATCTCCAGCCCCAGTCCGGATCCCCAATATTTCCCTGGACTGCAGCTCGCCTGTGCAGCTGGTGTGCCAGCGTGCGGCTTGCCCTCTCCCCATCCTCGTATTGCACCCCTCCTGCACCACGCAGCTGCTCCACCCCCCCCCCCCCCCCATTGCCAGCCCACCAAATCGCCCCTGCTACCCTTTCCTCCCTGCCAATCCCTCCAAGGTGCCCCCCCCCTCCCCCGGGCCAGCTCCCTTGCCGTTCGTACCCTACCCATCAACCAGGGGCTCGATCTATCCACCCTCGGCTCCAGGACACAGTTAAGATCTCCTCCCATGATCGACTGGTATGTGGCTAAATCCGGGATTGCTGCCAGCAACCCCCTCATAAAACCCACATCATCCCAATTTGGGGCATACACATTTACCAACACTACCGGTGCCCCTTCCAATACCCCACTCACAATCACATATCTCCCACCTGGATCCCTCACCTCCTTCGCACTCACAAATCCCATTTTCTTGTTCATTAAAATCGCCACACCCCTCGATTTCAAATCAAACCCTGAGTGATAAACCTGCCCGACCCACCCCTTCCTTAACCTAACCTGGTCCTTCACACGGAGGTGTGTCTCCTGCAAAAAGACAACCCCCACTTACAAGCTCCTGAGGTGCGCTGACCACCCATGACCTTTTAACCGGCCCATTCAGTCCCCAGACGTTCCACGTTACCATCCTTACTGGAGGCTTGCGCCTTCAATCCCCTCTACCGTCCGTCATCTTCCCCACTTAACTCCTGCCCCTTTAATTCCACTCTGTACCCAGCCCATCCCAGATGGCACCTTTCTTTGCCCTTGACCATGTCATCTCTGCCACTTCGCAAACCCCCCCCCCCCAACTTTTCCCCTTCCCCTTCCCCCAGCCACCCCTCGTGTCCTTCTCCCTCACCACCTCACTTCCGTTCACCAGCATAACCTGCTAGCACGGCTGTCCCTGCCCAAGACCTGGCCCTTCTCGGTATTAAATTCTATCTGTCACTCGTTTGCCTATTCTGCAAGTCTTGACCGCAGTCGATTGATATCATCGTCTGTCTGACGCTTCTTCAAGTTTTGTATCATCAGGAAATTCTGCAATTTTACTCTGTATTCTGAAATCCAAATCATTTATAGATATAAAAAAAAAGTAGTCCTGGCACTGGTCCTTGGGGAACACCACTGTCTATCATCCTCCAGTCTGAATGTTTACCACTACTCGCTACTTTCTGCCTTTAAGCCAGTTTTTTATCAAAGGATCTTGTTTAATCCAGGAGCTTCAATTTTTTTACCTGGTACTTTGTCAAAGTAACAGGTGCACGGGAACATCACCATCTCCAAGTTCCTCTCTGAGCTGCTCGCGATGTTGACTTGGAAATAGATCGCCGTTCCTTCCCAGTTGTTGAATCAAGATCCTGGTAACTCCCTAATAGCACTGGAGGTGTACCTACACCACATGGACAGCAACAACTCAAGAAGATGGTTCACCCCACACCACCTTCTTCTTCTTAGGGCAATTGGGAATGGGCAATAAATGAAATGAAATGAAAATGAAATGAAAATCGCTTATCGTCACGAGTAGGCTTCAATGAAGTTACTGTGAAAAGCCCCTAGTCGCCACATTCCGGCGTCTGTCCGGGGAGGCTGATACGGGAATCGAACCGTGCTGCTGGCCTGCTTGGTCTGCTTTAAAAGCCAGCGATTTAGCTGAGTGAGCTAAACCAGCCCCAGCGCTGGCCTTGCCAACAATGCCCAGAATCCATGAATGAATGAAAAAAGATAGGGAGCGGGATTCTCCGCCTCCCCAGCCGTGTGTTCCTCAGAGCCACGCCATTGCTGGCAGCGGATTCTCCGTTCTCGCCACCGGCCAATGTAACCTGATATAGCCACCCCATGCTGCCGGGAAATGCCCCGCGGGCAGGGGTGCGCTGCCAGCGGAACAGAGGATCCCGCCAGCGGAGAATTCACCCCAGGGATTGGAACGCGGCTGGAACTCAAGAGCAGTGGCAGCACTGAAACAAACAATGGGAAGATTTCGATATTGTGACTTCATAGCGGAGGCAGAGGAAGCATTAGAATGTAAGAAATAAAAGCTAATTGTTCAGTGACTTATTGGCACTTTAATATTTAGATTAATAATAGATCAAAGGCTGTTTACATTTGAAGAAATTAATATTCCAGAACAATACATGTGAACATACGAATCAGGAGAAGTAGGCCATTCATCCCTTTATACCTGTTCTGTCACTCAATAAGATCAAGGCCAATGTGACCATGACCTCAAGGGCACTCTCCTGTTGACAACCAATACTCTTTCACTCCCTTGTTAGTCAAGAAGCTATCTACTTCTACCTTAAAAATATGCAATGACCCTGCCTCTATCACTCTCTGAAGGAGAGGATTTCACACTAATGACCCTCGGGGGAAAGTATTTCTCCTCATCTCAGTTTTAAATGGGAGACCCCTTATTTTCACCCTGCCCCCCTAGTTCAAAACTCTCCCACAAGATAAATCAGCATCCACCCTGTCAGCCCCTCTCAGGATCTGCTATGTTTCAATAAGATCAATCTCATCCTTCCAAACTCAACATAGAACATAGAACATACAATGCAGAAGGAGGCCATTTGGCCCATCAAGTCAGCACCGACCCACTTAAGCCCTCACTTCCACCCTATCCCCGTAACCCAATAACCCCATCTAACATTTTGGACACAAAGGGAACTTTATCATGGCCAATCCACCTAACCTGCACGTCTTTGGACTATGGGAGGAAACCGGAGCACCCTGAGGAAACCCACGCAGACACGGGGAGAACATGCAGACTCCACACAGACAGTGACCCAACGGGGAATCGAACCTGGGACCCTGGCACTGTGAAGCCACAGTGCTAGCCACTTGTGCTACCGTGCTGCCTGAGACAAGCCTCAGCCTGTCCAATATTTCCTCATAAGATGACCCCAAACCATCTCTCCCCTCAGTCGAGTTGAACTTTTGCTGATTTGTTTCCAATGCAATTCTGTCCTTTCTTAAATAAGGAAACCTGAGCTGTACACAGTACTCTGTAGTGGCCCCACCAACTCCCTGTACAACAGTAGCTAAATATCCCCAAAATATTCAATTGCCCTTGCAATAAACAACAACATTTCATTTGCCTTCCTGATAACTTGCTGTCCTTGCTTACCGACTTCGAGATTCATACACCAGGACATCCAGCTGCCTCTCTATTGTAGAGTTCTGCAATCTCTCTCCATTGAGGTAATTCGCCAGTTTTCTATTCTCCCAGCCAAAGTGGACAAGTTCATATTTTTCAATATTCCAGTCGTTCTGCCAATTGTTTGCCCCCTCGCTTATCCTATCTATTTAGCTTTGCAGACTCCAACGTTCTCTTCATAACTTTCCTACCTACCTTTGTATCATCAGCACATTTAGCAACAATACAATCAGTCCCTTCAACTAATTCATTGATCTAGATTGTAAACAGTTATGGTCCCAGCATTGTTCTACTGATAGCATCTTGCCAACCATATTGAAAAGTATCCATTTTTGCATACTTTGCATTTCCTGTTAGTTAATCAATCCTCGATGGATGCTAATATATTAGCCACTACACCATGAGCTGTTATTTTGTATATTAATCTTTGATACAGCACCTTGTCAAATGCCTTTTGGGATTCTAAGTACAGTACATCCACAGGTTCTCCTTTATCCATATTGCTAGTGACTTCCTCAAAAGTAATCAAATAAATTTCCCTTTCACAAAACAATGTTGACTCTGCCCAATGGGATTGAGATTTTCTAAATGCCACGTGATAACCACCTGAATGATAGATTCCAATCTGATGGAACTTTTCCAGAATCTATGGAATTTTGCCAAATCAAAACATCTCCTATCTCAGTGGCCACTTCTTTTAAAATCTAACTATCTAACAAGACCTACTAGTATCTACCTATAGGTATAAAAAAATAATTTGATACATGACAAACAAAATATAAATAAACTGAGCATCCAAAGTAACTAATAGAAATCAAATTATCTCTGTTGTTAATCACAGAAATCAGCCATAGTCCATGAAGGACCAAAGGCATCTCTCTCCATTACAGAGAGTGGTTAGATAGCTTGAGGGGCCCCACATGGGGCGAGGAAACAGGCCTCCATGAACTACCAAAGCCGGTACGAGGGTTGAAACCATGCTGTTGCTGTCATTCTGCAACATGCTTTAACCATCAAACCAAATTGAGCTAAGAATCCCCAGAAAAGGCAAATCAGTTAACATTAGAGTAAATAAATGTCGTATGAAGTAATTATGTGGGACTCAAATTTTCCAGCCCCTGCAAGATGGGATTAGAGGTGATAGGGCTGGAGGTGATGGTGCTTAATGTGATGGCGCTTAAGACGATGGGGCTTGAGGTAATGGCATTTAAGGCGATGGCATTTGAGACAATAGCACTTGAGGCGATGGCGTTTGAGGTGATGCCGCTTGAAATTAAATGAATGAAAATGAAAATCGCTTATTGTCACGAGTAGGCTTCAATGAAGTTACTGTGAAAAGCCCCTAGTCGCCACATTCCGGCGCCTGTCCGGGGAGGCTGGTACAGGAATCGAACCGTGCTGCTGGCCTGCTTGGTCTGCTTTAAAAGCCAGCGATTTAGCCCAGTGAGCTAAACCAGCCCCTACTGGGGTTGGCGCTTGAGGCAATGTCGCTTGAGATAATGGGGCTTGAGGCGATGGCGTTTGAGGCGAGGGCATTGGATTCTCACTAAGGAACTTTCCCAGGAGAGGATGGGAGAAGAAAATTGGCAACACACTCCAACAAGGTGGGCAACCAATTACACAATTACAGGACCCGATAGGGGCCATTTTCCAACAGAGGTGGGATCTTCCCGTGTGTACTGCTGACAGACAGGAAGGAGCAAACCAGCTGAGACAGACTTTAGCTGGACCAGGCTGGGACCAAAACCCTAGCTGATATGGGGTCTCAAAAGGACTTTAAACCAGTAAGGAGTTGGGGGGTTGGGAGTGTGTAGAATTTGGTGGAATTGCTGGCAACCTAACAACAAGAAAAAAATGTTGAAAGCAAAGGTCATAAAAAGAGAAAAGGTGACAAATATTCGGGGAACAAAGGTTTTAGGAGTTTAGGTTCATGGAAGCAGTAGCATAGTGACTGTGGGTGGGATCTACTGGTGGGAAATTCCAGTCCCACGCCAGCACACAGCTTTCCCGGCGACAAGGGGAGCTCTCACTGGCAAATCCCATTGACAACAGAAGGGTTGGTAGATCCCGCTGGCGGGCCGCCTTCGCTGCCGGAAAATACAAAGCGGGGTGGTCGGTAAATCCTGCCCTATGTTACTGGACTAGTAATCCAGAGGCCTGGTCCAACACTCCAGAGACTTAAGTTCAAATCCCACCATTATCATAGAATTTACAGTGCAGAAGGAGGCCACTAGGCCCATCGAGTCTGCACTGGCTCTTGGAAAGAGCACCCTACCCAATGTCAACACCTCCACCCTATCCCCATAACCCAGTAACCCCATCCAACACTACGGGCAATTTTGGACACTAAGGGCAATTTATCATGGCCAATCCACCTAACCTGCACATCTTTGGACTGAGGGAGGAAACCGAAGCACCCAGAGGAAACCCACGCACACACGGGGAGGATATGCAGACTCCGCACAGACAGTGACCCAAGCCGGAATCGAACCTGGGACCCTGGAGCTGTTAAGCTTTTGAGCTATCCACAATGCTACCGTGCTGCCCCATGAGGGAATTTAAATCCCACTAGTTAATAAATCCAGAATAATGCACTAGTCTCATTAGTAATAGTCATGAACTAGTGTATTCTCGTAGAATCCACTAGTACTTGTATTAGTGAGAGGCAGCATGGTTTTGTGAAGGGGAGGTCGTGTCTCACTAACTTGATAGAGTTTTCCAAAGAGGTCACAAAGATGATTGATGCAGGTTGGGCAGTGGATGTTGTCTATATGGACTTCAGTAAGGCCTTTGACAAGGTCCCACATGGCAGGCTGGTACAAAAGGTGAAGTCACACGGGATCAGGGGTGAGCTGGCAAGATGGATACAGAACTAGCTCGGTCATAGAAGGCAGAGAGTAGCGATGGAAAGGTGCTTTTCTAATTGGAGGGCTGTGACTAGTGGTGTTCCACAGGGATCAGTGCTGGGACCGTTGCTGTTCGTAGTATAAATGATTTGGAGGAAAATGTAACTGGTCTGATTAGTAAGTTTGCAGACGCCACAAAGGTTGGTGGAATTGCGGATAGCGATGAGGACTGCAGAGGATACAGCAGGATTTAGATCGTTTGGAGACTTGGGCTGAGAGATGGCAGATGGAGTTTAATCCGGACGAATGTGAGGTAATGCATTTTGGAAGGTCTAATACAGATAGGGAATATACAGTGAATGGTAGAACCCTCAAGAGTATTGACGGTCAGAGAGATCTAAGTGTACAGGTCCACAGGTCACTGAAAGGGGCAACACAGGTGGAGAAGGTAGTCAAGACGGCATACGGCATGCTTGCCTTCATTGGCCGGGGCATTGAGTATAAGAATTGGCAAGTCATGTTGCAGCTTTATAGAACCTTAGTTAGGCTGCACTTGGAATATAGTGTTCAATTTTGGTCGCCACACTACCTGAAGGAACTGGAGGATTTAGAGAGGGTGCAGAAGAGATTTACCAGGATGTTGCCTGGTATGGAGGGCATCAGCTATGAGGAGCGGTTGAATAAACTTGGTTTGTTCTCACTGGAACGACAGAGGTTGAGGGGTGACCTGATAGAGGTCTACAAAATTATGAGGGGCATAGACAGAGTAGATAGTCAGGGGCTTTTTCCCAGGGTAGAGGGGTCAATTACCAGGGGGCATAGGTTTAAGGTGCGAGGGGCAAGGTTGAAAGGAGATGTACGAGGCAAGTTTTTTACACAGAGGGTAGTGGGTGCCTGGAACTCACTGCCGGAGGAGGTGGTGGAAGTAGGGACGATAGTGACATTTAAGGGGCATCTTGACAAATACATGAATAGGATGGGAGTAGAGGTAAACGGACCCAGGACGTGTAGAAGATTTTAGTTTGGACGGGCAGCATGGTCGGCACAGGCTTGGAGGGCCAAAGGGCCTGTTCCTGTGCTGTACTTCTCTTTGTTCTTTGTTAAATCCCATCTGATTCACTAAGAAAGGTCATTGATCTGAAACATTAACTCTCGCCACAATTGCTGCCTGACCCGCTGAACAATTTTCTGTCCTTGAGGTAAGAAAGTCTGCTATCTTTACGTGGTCTAACTTAAATGTAATGAATAAAGAAAAACAATAAAAACACTGATGTAAAACGCAGGAACGCTAAACTGCCCCTTAATTTAATAAAAAGATGGGCAATAAATGCTGACCTAGTCAGTGATGCCCACACCCTGTGACAGAATAAACTAAAAGCCTCCATTTTAAAATTCTGATCCTTGTTCTCAAATCCCTCACCTCCCCCCAATCTCCATAATCCCTCCAGAGTTACAATCCTCCGAGATTTTGGCACTCCTCCCATTCTGGCCTCTTGCCATCCCTGATTTTAATCACTGGACCATTTGTGGATCTGTCTTCAGCTGCCTGCTTGCAGTTACCTAAGGCCCCGAGCTCTGGAGCTCTCTCCTCAATTTCTCTGCTGACCCTTTAAAGACTTTCCTTAAAACATACATCAATGACTTTCCTTAAAACATACATCAATGACTCGTCCTAATTGCTCAGTATGTCAGATTTAATTGGATACTGCTCCTGTCGTTTTACTATGTTAAGGGTGCTATATAAATGTAGGCTGCTGTACAGAAATCTGCACACCCTGCACTCACGCCATTGCCAAGTTCCTCTCTAGCCTATACTCACCACTCCTGTAACTCAGGATTTATTACTCATCCCACTGTCAGAGGTTGGTCCTCCAGGTCCTCTGCTTTGAGTGTGTGTTCTAACTACCAATGTTACCTTTGTAGTGGCCATAGTCCCAGATGACCATAGGCCTCTTTCCCCTTTGAGAGGGAGAGCTGACTGCTGTTGCTTTAACCTAAAGATCACCACACCTCAGGCTAGGGGCAAAGTTGAGAAGGTGGGCCTTCATGAATAACCTCAGTTGGTGCGGGGATTGAACCCATGCTGTTGGCCTCACTTTGCATCACACACCAGCTGTCCAGCCAACTGAGCTAAACCGACACCCTTTCTAACAGTCCCTGAAGGAAAACCATTTTTGTTGCTGATCCTTCTGCATCTGCCCCAGCGAAGAGCTCGGAGATGTGAGATGCTCAAAGGTGCATCTGTCTATCCTGCATCAACTGGGAGCAATTCATGTGAATGGGGTGGGGAAAGGAATAAAGTTAGCAGCAACTAACCATTGTCAAAAGCAATTCAATGAATTTCCTTTTACTTGTGCCATGAATTCAAACTCTTACTCAAATCGCCGTTTCACGTTTACATCTGAAAATATGAGACAGAGAAAATGAACAAACCTGTCTGATTAGATGCCTGAAGTTTCTGCCCATTACAAAATGCTCCATGACCTTTTCTGCCAGTGTATAACTTCTCTTCAACACAGCTATATATTACACCAAGTTCAAGCTATTGGGAAAGAAATGGGGGAAAATAATGTCACCAGCAACCTGGAGTCCTTCAACAATAACAATAATATGGTTTTATACAGCATCTTTAACATAATGAGGTGCTTCATAGGAGTACTATAAAACAAAATAGAAGATCAAACATTTAAAAAATATATTTCATGGGATGTGGGCATCACTGGCAATGCCAGCTTTTGTTGCCCATCCCCAATCTCCCTTAAATTGTGTAGTTATGATTAGACAGATAAGAACAGAATCAAGTAAGTGCAGTCCCACGCAGCTGGGAGACAACGCAGAGGTGTAAGGAGGATGATGTGGCCAACCTTGTCAAACAGGCAGGTCGAGAAGGACCTGGAGTAAACTCCTTGTCACAGTCACACCGGATGTAATTGATCACTTTGACAAGACCATTTAGTTATTGTTTTAGAGCCAAAATTCAAACATGGGGTTCCGAGAAAGATGGACAGGAATTTGGGAGGCGACAACATGTTCATGGACTTGGGGGGAAAGGGAGGTTGGAGAAAGGGCTGTGGTTTCCAAGGACAATGTTAGCTTTTTGAAGAGAGGGCTGAGTCTGTTTTGAAGCAATGGGGGCAGTACCTGAGGAGACGGAATCATTGACAATATCAGCAAAGATGGGGGACTAGGAAGGGAAGTTGGATGGTCAGCAGTTTAGTCAAGAGAGCAGGAGCTGGATCTCATGAACAAGGTGAGCTCAAGAGAGGGCATGCTGGGAGATAGGAGAGAAATGAGAGAAAGACACATGTACAGGGCTGAGGGAGGGGCCAGTTTCCAAAGACGTTTTGCCCAGTGGGCCGAGGGAAGGGAAAGAAGTGGTAGGGGCAGCTGGTCAGATAGTCTTCAACTTAGCAACAAAAATACCCATGGGCTCCTCACACTTGTTAGAGGTGAAAGAAGGCCAGACTTGCATTGATATAATGCTCTTCATGACCACCAATGTCCCAAAGCATTTTACAATCAATGAACAATTTTTAAAGTAAAAAGTGACTCATGGTTATAATGTAACAAGCACGGCAGCCAATCTGTGCACAGCAAGCTCCCAAAGACAGTAATGAGATAATGACCAGAGAAACTGTCTTTTGTGATTTGGATTGAGGGACACTACATTCTGAAACAGAGCCATGGGGTCTTTACATTTACCCGAGAAGGCAGATGGACCTAGATTTAACATCTCATCCATACACCTCCAACAGTGCAGTGCTCCCTTGGTACTGCACTGGAGTATCAGCCTTGAACTGTGTGCTCAAGCCCTGGAGTGGGACTTCCCAGTTGTGACTCAGAAGCCAGAATGCTAGACGGTGAAGCAGACAGCAGACGGGGGTTTAAGATGACGGTTTGCGGAGGAGTAAAGCAGCTGCAATTACTCTCGCAACCTAAGATGATTGTGGAGAAGTGAGCAGTTTCTGCACATGCCGAATGGTGCTTTGATACTGTGCAAAATCCACAGGGTGTCATTGAAATTTTGGAGTTTTATTTTCAGAAGTGAATGCAGGCAGAAGAAGTTATTTAATACCAAACTATTCAGAAAAACATTTTAGAAAATGAATTAATAAATTTGAGTAGGAGAGAGAAAAATAAGATGCATGGTACCTCTCAAATGTCGCTCCTGAACTCTCAGCATTGCAAAACATTTTAGGAACATGCATATACCCGTGTATATTTCTCAACCCAACATTTTAGAACTGACTCTTGACAAAGAAAGCATTTGCATTTATATAGTGCCTGGTCGCAGGATAACACAGAGCACTTTACAGCCAGTCTTTAAAAGCTTGATGGTTCCAAATGTCTGTACAAATTGTAATCACTGTTATAATGTAGAAAATGTGCCAACCAATCTTTACCCAGTAAAGTTCCGCAAACAGCAATGTGGGGCGTGATTCTCCTAGCCCTGCGCCAGGCCGGAGAATCGCCGCAACCGTGCCACGAAGGCCCGATGCCGGCGCGCGATTCTCCGACGTGCGGAGAATCGGCACCATTTTCGCTGGCGCATTTGACGTGGCGCTGGCCGCGAGTCGCTGGAATTGGCGGGGCCGCCGATTCTCCAGCCCGAATCGGCCGAGCGGCAGTGCGGAACGGCAGAGTCCCACCGGCGCCGTTCACCCCTGGTCGCTGCCAGCGGGAACCCTGCGCGAAGGGTCGTGTGGCAGCCCGTGGGGCGGGGAAAAGCGCTCCTTCACCATGGGGGGCCTCCAATGGGGTCTGGCCCGCCGATCGGGACCCATCGATTGGTGGGCCGGCCTCTGTCCCCCCGGACCTACTTTGTTGCGCGGCTGGCTCCTGAACACCTCCGCCATGTTGCGTCGGGGCCGGCGCACTGAAGAAGTCACCCACACATGTGCAGGTTGGCGCGGCCCAACTGCTCCAGCGCCGTGCTGGCCCCCTGTGGGGGACAGAATCGGTCGTCCGCGTGTCCGTTCGCGCCGTTGTGAAACGCGACGGCGTTCACGATGGCGCTAACACATTGTCTCCATTTTGGAGAATTTCCCCTGTGTTATTGGCCAAGAGATGAAGGGGCTGGGCGGTTGGGTTTTGGCCAAGGGTTATGGGGGGGGGGAGGGGGAGAGACACAAAGCAAGGGGCATTCCATCTTGCACATAGAGCACCCCACATAAAAAGTTAATGCCCCTTCTTTCTCTCTTTTCACCGCAGTTGATGAAAAAGCTGCCTGCTCATTCTTGTCCGCCTTCCACTGCCAACCATGGCATGATGGTGGAGGTAGAAATCGGCCTTTAATTATCCCTTAATTAGGCAGTAAAGGGCCTTAATAAGCCTAAGAGTTGGCGGGCTAGTGGGATAACGTACCCACCCACCATATTATGGGGCAGGTTGGGGTGGGCAGGAAGGCTGGCCACCCTTAAACCTTTCCAAAAGCACATCTAGCCGGGTACATCTACATCTAGCCGGGTTTCCGGCGGGCGGGGGGGGGGGGCTCTCAACTCTGTTTCGTACAAAGAACAAAGAAAAGTACAGCACAGGAACAGGCCCTTCAGCCCTCCAAGCCTGTGCCGACCATGCCTCTGTTCCAGGCACACACTCCCCTCTGCGTAACAAAGTTCCAGGCACACACTACCCTCAGTTCCAGGCACCCACTACCCTCAGTTCCAGGCACACACTACCCTCAGTTCCAGGCACCCGCTACCCTCTTGTACTATATCAAAACAATCCTTCTTGACTTTTTCAGAATTTCTAATTTCTAATCCTTTTACCAGACACACACACACCTATAACCTTCTGGCACAGCATAATGGGCTTCTTGTGGATTAAATTTTCTTTTTCATTATTGCACTTTTGGCCTGGTAATTTTGCACCTGTTCCCGATAAAATGTTACTTTTTCTTCCCATCAATAAAAGTATATTGAGGTGATACCACAATCCTCTGCTTCCAGTCAGTAAACTACACTCAGAAAGAGGGTCGATAAAAGACAGGTCGCCAGCACTTCAGCCATCATACAGCCATCATACACCAATCAGGTGCTCATGCTGGCTCTCCTAAATTCCTATTGTGCTACATTCCACCTCGTTTTGAAAACATTCCTGAATGGATTTCTACCTGACCCTGCCTTCATCCAGGACACTCTACCATTTACATTTTCCACTTCACACCAGCTTTTTCACTCTGAGGAGCTATCGTTTCCACAAGAATCACAATAGAAATGCAAGTTATTACAATATTCTTCAACCTAACCTTTAATAGAGAGCGGCCTTGTGGTGCTGTGGGAGGAAACTGGAGCACCTGGAGGTACAACATTTTAAATTTACAGTGGTTTGGAACATATTGCAAACAGACTCTGCCGATGCTGAGTTCGTTCCTCTGAGCCACATTTAAACCTTCACTAAAAACAATATCATTTCATCTCCATTCATTCCTGTTCAATTCTATGGAACCTTGCAATTCAGTGCTTCAATCGTATTCTTTTGCTGAAGACAGGTTTCAGAAGTTCCTCTGATATTACTTCCCTAACTATCATGTCTAATCCACTTTATTACTCCCAGTGTCCAGATATATACATCCATCTTAGATCATGCCTCATCTCCTTTGCTGTCTTCATTTGGCACTGTCCCTTTATTAAAAAATCATTTACTGGATGTAGCAGTCACTTGCGAAGCTGCCTTCTTGACAAATGAGAGACGGTTTAAACTTGGCTCAGGGGAAGGAACTAGGCATCGACATAGTGTCTGTTTGCAGGCATCTAGGAAATAGAGAGTTGTAGGAATATGTTACAAAACACTGTAAATTGAAAATGTTGAACCACGGGACATCATAAAGACTATTGCTACATCCCAAGATGTAACTGTGGGGCATTTTGAACTTTCTGACACAGATGGAGATTTGCAGCAAAAGTAGAATGGTTGCTAGGCCACTTCAGAGGAACGCCAAGAATCAAACACATTTTTAAGTCACGCATGAGCCATAGTGGCAAAGGGCAGCTCATTTTCTTCCTCAAGGGAACCAATTGAGTATTTACAACAGTGCAATAGCTTTGCAGTCACCAGTACTGATACTATCTTATTCCCTCCACCCCCTAAACACCCTTTCCACTGTGGGACAAGGATTGCACTACATTGCTGACATGCTCTCGAAGCTGCCACCTTATTTTTGTTCCTACACAAAGCATTCAGCCACACACAGAATAGCCTAAACATTAGGTTTAGCACACAACAGCAGCCAGATTACTGGAAGTCATTTTGTTTTTGTCCAATCTTAGCTTCTGAAATTCCGTTTGTGGGGCCTCTATTCTACACATGAACTATGAACTCAGATTTCTTACCTTCTTGGCATCAATTTTACCCACCAATTTAGTCCTGTCCCAAATGCTGTCACCTCCCACACAAGCTTCCAAAGTTGCTATCAATCCTTATAACAATGGAGCCCTGTGCAACTACAAGTCTACCTTCATTCTCAGCCATACCCTGTTCTCCTTCAGCACCCAGCTGTGGCCTGGTGTCAGTAGCCCTGCCCGTGGTTCCCACAGCCTTAAGTTCCATCCTTCTCGACACTTCCCAAATGCTCTAGAAGCTGCTGCCAACATCTTAATCTTTGCAGCTCTGTGGCCCTCGATCCCAATGGTCACAAATTCTAGAAAGGTCTTTTTTCTCATTGCATGTAGTATTGTGTAATGAGTTGCTCCTCAAGCCTGGCAATTCAACTGGTCAGCACTTAATGCAGACATACTCCATCATTAACCGTCCAAGATGGTCCACATTATTCAAGTCACACACATTGGGCTGGATTCTTCCCGCCCCACCCACTGCAAGATCGCCAAGGGCGGGACGCGGACCATGTAAAGGTTCTTCGATCTCGGGTGGGAATTTCCCGTTGCTGGGCGGCACGGCCGGAGAATCCCGCCCACTGAATCCTCGCATCCACTAAAGCCATCTCGACACAGATCTAAGGCAAAGAACGTTTTGCTTTAAATTAGAGCAATTCCTCAGCTCTATACTGACACAGCTCCAACTCCCTTAATGATTTTGTGCTTAACCAAAATCTCATTCCACTCCAAGTGCCTGAATGTCCCTGTTTGATTATCTCAGAGTGCTTCATTAGTTGGCTTCAGCTGATCTGGGGAGATGGTTGCCTCAATTAGCCTCAGTACCTCTGGCCGAGAGGCAGGGGGAGAGCTCCACATTGCTATCCAATGACCGCTTGGAACACTCCATTCTCAATAACTCTGGTTATTTGGGGCAGGTAAGCTGTGAATCTAGAATCGCAGCCCAGGGATGAGTTAATTTCTGAATGAGAGGCGGAAAGCAAGGAGGGGAAGGAAACTGATGAAATTGAAATGCAGAAGGCCAGTTCATCACACAATATTCTTTACCTCTTTTTTGACAGAAAGTCCAATAGAAACTGCCACCACCGGTGCTCTAAAACAGAGAAGTCAGTGTCATCATTCTGCTTAATGTAGCAATGTCACTTTAGAAATTGAAAGAAGTCTTACAGCACCACGTTAAAGTCCAACGGGTTGACAATTGGTAGGATTTCGCAAGCCCAGGTCTTGAACACGACCTCCTCACCGCACAGAACCTTCAACCGACGTTATACACCAGATACATCGATGACACCTCTTTAACCTGCATATTATCCCTCTCTCAAGTTGCTCCATCTGGACGTGTAGACTTAATTACCTGCAAAGACTTGCATTCAAAGTATCGTCTTGCATCCTTGACTTTGTCTATATCAATGTTTGTGGAACCCACCTCTTCATTCACCTGAGGAAGGAGCAGTGCTGCGAAAGCTAGTGATTCAAAACAAACCTGTTGGATTTAACCTGGTGTTGTGAGGCTTTGTACTGTGCTCACCCCAGTCCATTGCCGGCATCTCCACACTTTAGAAATTGAAAGAGAGAAAAACAATTGCTTGGCCTCGTGAGGAAATCGGACCGAAAGCCTAGGCCATGAAATTCATCTCAACAGAAAATGAGGAAATGCTGGTTTTCTGGCTGTGTAATTAAACAGCATCCAACAAAGTGAGAAGAAAATGTAGCTTTAAAATTCCCAAACTTCTTTCCGAGGCGTTTGCCGCCATAGCCTCCATGAAGAAAGCAAAAAACTCACCCCTAAAAAACAGCCAACATTTGTTGTTGCCAACAGTCAAAAGCAAGCATTTCCTCCAGCAAAGGACAATAACAACACAAAATATTTAAGTGGAATTCAGGTCATTGCATCATAACATAATATTCCTGCACAATTTAAGCAAGGATGCATAATCCAGTTTTGTATATAAGGAGACTTCCCATCTTCGAGAAGGGCTGGAAATAATCTTATGAAGCACAGATCATACCCGTGTACAAAGTTACACGTTCCATCGATGGGGTCTATTATCCATGTGGGATCATCGGTTAGAAAGCACTTTTCACCGTCTGCAACTGATTCTTCCCCAATAAATCTGCAACGACAAATTTGTTTCAATGAATGAAAAGCCAACATGTGGTCATTCAGCTGCACACCGCAGCATTTAACTACAAACCATATGTACCATCATTTCTTAGTCACCAAAATCGAGGATTCAAGTCAAGCTAAAATTCTTTTTTTCTTAAATTTAAGAGTACCCAATTCTTTCATTTTTCCAATTAAGGGACAATTTAGTGTGGCCAATCCACCCACCCTGCACATCTTTTTGGGGTGTGTGGGCGAAACCCACGCAAACTCCACACGGACAGTGACCCGGGGCCGGGATCGAACCCAGGTCCTCAGCGCCGCGAGACAACAGTGCTAACCACTGCGCCACCGTGCCGCCCAAGTCAAGCTGAATTTTTTTATGATTTTATTACACAATTATATCTTTCATTAAACAGCATAAGTATTGATCAGTTCTGTAGCAGGTTGATACAGATGTTCAATATTGAGGTTAAAACAGGTAGAGTTCCTTAAATAAGAACAGTAAATGAATAATGTATAGTTTCCTGGAGGATTTTAAGCAAAGCTGCAGCTCAATAATTAAGCCAGAAATATTCAAGTGAAATTCTGTCCAGTAATTTAAAAAACTTGAATAAAAATAATTTTTTTAAAAATAAATTCTGTCCAGTAATCACCTAATGTTATTCATATGATCCAATTGTAATGAAGGGAAAATAAACAATGTAGAACAAGGAAGGAACACAAACTGGGACTGTACTGATACTGTCTCTATAACTCCAAGACAAATAGATAAGCACATGACCATTTTGCAGCAAACAGCTCTGCGTTCTGCCCTACCAAAGCTCCGGTCAATTTTAAATGTTTTGAACGCCAGTCGGTCATGCCCACACTTTCCAAATATAATGGGCCCCTAATTTATGCTGGTTTACACCAATCAGTGGGCAGAACCACCTGAACCAGTGTAAAAGATTTGGGAATTTTCAATGCAAGTGCGCTATGCCCAAATCCACTTCTGTTTGTATTTTCCACTGATGTAAGACTGAATTTGATGGATCAGGTCTCGCATGCAAAACTGGTCAACCCCCCTGCACCCCCCCACCCCCAACCTCCCCACCTGCACATTTTATGATTTTCATAACAAATAAAGTATTTAACTTACTAGTTTACACCAATGAAGCTGTTAAATGGTTCAGTATAGTTTACCAAAGTCATTTTCAATTATTTTAACGGGGTTACTTGCAGGTATTTGACTGGATGCTGACTAAAAAGGGACCTGAAAGTTTCCCGATTATGTCCAAAACAGACACTACCACACTATATACAATGCTCAGTCGCCTGGACGGCTGGTTCACGATGCAGAGTGAGGCCAACAGCGTGGGTTCAATCCCCGTACTGGCTGAGGTTATTTATGACGGCCCCGCCTTCTCAATCTTGCCCCTTGCCTGAGGCATAGTGATCCTCCTGGTCCACCCCTGGAATACTGTGAACAGTTTTGATCCCCATATCTAAGGAAAGATACACTGGCATTGGAGGTAATCCACAGAAGGTTCACTAGGTTGACCCTGGGTATGGAGGAATTGTCATTTAAGGAGAGGTTGAGTAGGTTCGGCCTGTACTGATTAGAATTTAGAAGAATGAGAGGCGACCTTATTAGGACATATTGGATTCTCAGGGGGCTTGGCAAGTTGGATGCTGAGAGGATGTTTCCCCTTGTGGGAGAGACTAGGACCAGAGGGCAGAATCTCAGAGTAAGGAGTCACCCACTTAAAACAGAGATGAGGAGGAATCTGATCTCTCAGAGGGTAGTGAATGTGTAGAATTCTTTACCGCAGAGAGCTGTAGAGGCTGGGTCGTTAAGTATGTTCAATGCTGAGACAGACAGATTTTTAATCAGTAAGGGTTATGGGAATAAGGTGGGAAAGTGGAGTTGAGGATTATATCAGATCAGCCAAGATCTCATTGAATGGCAGAGCAGACTTGATGGGCCGAGTGGCCTTCTTATGCTCCTGGGTCTTATGGTCTTATCAATAACTAGGGACCACAAATTTAAGGCAATTGACAAAGAATTGGAGAGGAATTGAGGAGAATTTATTTTTCACACAGCGGGTGGTCAGGGTGGGAACACATTGGGTGGGTTTCGCCAACCCCCCGCCGGGCCAGAGAATCGCCGGGGGGGGGGGGGGCGTGAATCCTGCCCCGCCGTCGGCTGCCAAATTCTCCGGTGCCGGTTTTTTGGCAGGGCCGGGAATCGCGTCCCGCTAGTCGGGGGCCGTTGGTAGTGGCCCCCTTCCCCCCCGGCGATTCTCCGCTCCGTGATTGGCCGAGCGGCCGCCTTTTTTCGGCCTGTCACGCCGGCGTAAATTACACAAGGTTCTTACCGGCGGGACCTGGCTCTGCGGGCGGTCTGCGGAGTCCTCAGAGGGGTGCGGGGGGATCTGGCCCTGGGGGAGGGGCGCCCTTGGTGGCCTGGTCCGCGAGCGGGCCCACCAATCTGCGGGCGGGCCTGTGCCGTGGGGGCACTCTTTCCCTCCGCGCCGGCCGCTGTAAAGGTCCACCATGGCCGGCGCAGAGAAGAAACCCACTGCGCATGCACAGGGATCACGGTAGCGGTTCTGGGAACACCCCGGCGCTCCTGCACATGCACCAACTGGCACCGGCCAGTGGAGGCCCTTCGCCGCCAGTTGGCGCAGCGCCAATCAGTCCAACGTCGGCCTAGCCCCCAAAGGTGCGGAGGATTCCGCACCTTCCGGGCGGCCCGATGCCGGAGTGGTTCTCGCCACTCTTTGGCACCGGTACGGCCCGCCTGCCGGATACTGGAAAATCCCACCCATTGTCTGAATGTGTGGTAAAGGCAGAAACTCTCATTGCATTTAAGAAGTTAGTTGGATCTGCCCTTGAAGTGCTGCCACCTATGGACCAAAGAGCTGGAAAGTGCGATTTGGCTGGATTACTCTCTTTTGGCCAGTACAAACATGATGGACTGAATGGTCTCCTTCTGTGCGGCGCATTAGCACAAGGGTGGCATGGAGAACAGTGGGTAGCACTGTTGCCTCACAGCTCCAGGGTCCCAGGTTCGATTCCCGGCTTGGGTCACTGCCTGTGCGAAGTCTGCACGTTCTCCCCGTGTGTGCGTGGGTTTCCCCCGGGTGCTCCGGTTTCCTCCCACAGTCCAAAGATGTGCAGGTGAGGTGGATTGGCCATGATAAATTGCCCATAGAGTCCAAAATGGTTCAGTGGGGTTACTGGGTTACAGGGATAGGGAGCTTAAGCTCTTTCCACGGACAGGTGCAAACTCGATTGGCCGAATGGCCTCCTTCTGCACTGTAACGTATCCAGCAGAGGGCAGCAGAGCGGAGCTACTGATTGGCTGTTCTGGGGAGATTTGCATACGTGCAGTGCGGTCAGCCTAATTTGAAGGTGTACCTGCAAAAGAGACCTGAGGAGTTCGAGTGCAAGCAAGCATCCAGCAGAGGGCAGCAGAGCGGAGCTACTGATTGGCTGTTCCGGGGAGATTTGCATACGTGCAGTGCTGTCAGCCTAATTTGAAGGTGCCCTTCAAGGAATAGAATCTCAGTGCCCTTGGTTATGATATAGACACTATCCATTTGTAAATCTCAGTTAACTGTACCATCGGCATTAACCAACAAATATATAAAACATGACATAAGCAGCAACATATGACTGTCCCACAGTAAGATCTTGTTAGTTGTTGTTAGTCCCACAGTAAGATCTTGTTAGTGATGTTAGTCCCACAGTAAGATCTTGTTAGTGATGTTAGTCCCACAGTAAGATCTTGTTAGTTGTTGTTAGTCCCACAGTAAGATCTTGTTAGCGATGTTAGTGCCACAGTAAGATCTTGTTAGTTAATGTTAGTCCCACAGTAAGATCTTGTTAGTGATGTTAGTCCCACAGTAAGATCTTGTTAGTGATGTTAGTCCCACAGTAAGATCTTGTTAGTGATGTTAGTCCCACAGTAAGATCTTGTTAGTTGATGTTAGTCCCACAGTAAGATCTTGTTAGTTGTTGTTAGTCCCACAGTAAGATCTTGTTAGTGATGTTAGTGCCACAGTAAGATCTTGTTAGTGATGTTAGTCCCACAGTAAGATCTTGTTAGTTGTTGTTAGTCCCACAGTAAGATCTTGTTAGTTAATGTTAGTTCCACAGTAAGATCTTGTTAGTGATGTTAGTCCCACAGTAAGATCTTGTTAGTGATGTTAGTCCCACAGTAAGATCTTGTTAGTGAGGTTAGTCCCACAGTAAGATCTTGTTAGTGAGGTTAGTCCCACAGTAAGATCTTGTTAGTGATGTTAGTCCCACAGTAAGATCTTGTTAGTTGTTGTTAGTCCCACAGTAAGATCTTGTTAGTGATGTTAGTCCCACAGTAAGATCTTGTTAGTGAGGTTAGTGCCACAGTAAGATCTTGTTAGTTGATGTTAGTCCCACAGTAAGATCTTGTTAGTTGTTGTTAGTCCCACAGTAAGATCTTGTTAGTGATGTTAGTCCCACAGTAAGATCTTGTTAGTGAGGTTAGTCCCACAGTAAGATCTTGTTAGTTGTTGTTAGTCCCACAGTAAGATCTTGTTAGTGAGGTTAGTGCCACAGTAAGATCTTGTTAGTTGATGTTAGTCCCACAGTAAGATCTTGTTAGTGATGTTAGTCCCACAGTAAGATCTTGTTAGTGAGGTTAGTCCCACAGTAAGATCTTGTTAGTTGTTGTTAGTCCCACAGTAAGATCTTGTTAGTGAGGTTAGTGCCACAGTAAGATCTTGTTAGTTGATGTTAGTCCCACAGTAAGATCTTGTTAGTGATGTTAGTCCCACAGTAAGATCTTGTTAGTGATGTTAGTCCCACAGTAAGATCTTGTTAGTGATGTTAGTCCCACAGTAAGATCTTGTTAGTGAGGTTAGTGCCACAGTAAGATCTTGCTAGTTGAGGTTAGTGCCACAGTAAGATCTTGTTAGTGATGTTAGTCCCACAGTAAGATCTTGTTAGTTGTTGTTAGTCCCACAGTAAGATCTTGTTAGTGATGTTAGTCCCACAGTAAGATCTTGTTAGTGAGGTTAGTGCCACAGTAAGATCTTGCTAGTTGAGGTTAGTGCCACAGTAAGATCTTGTTAGTTGATATTAACCCAAAGCTTTATTTCCATAAACTTTCTTTCCTGAAGAGGCCAAACCCTGCTGAAATATAACAGCCATCTGACACATTAACCAGGTTTTCACTTGTGGGCCCACACAATGATTGACTTTCAAAGAAATGGAACATTACAGAAATGCTCAATTCTGTTCTACCGCAAAGACTTTTCGGAGTAGGCCATTCAGCCCCTCGAGCCTGTTCCACCATTCAATGAGATCATGGCTGCTCTGTAGTCTAACTCCATCTGCCTGCCTTTGGCCCATATCTCCTAATAGCTTTGCTTTAAAAAAATCTATCTATCTCAGATTTAACTTTAACAACTGTTCTATCTTCAACTGCTGTTTGTGGAAGAGAATTTCAAACCTTTACCACCCTTTGAGTGAAGAAGTTCTTCCTGACATCTCCCCTGAATGGTCTGGCCCTAATTTTTGGACAAAACCTCTAGTTCTAGAATCTCCAACCAGTGGAAATAGTTTCTGTTTATCTACCATGTCTTTTCCTGTTAATATCTTGAATACTTTGATCAAATCACCCTTTAACCTTCTAAATTCTTGAGAAAACAAATCTATTTTGTGTAATCGCGCCTCATAACATTTTAAAAATAAATTTAGAGTCCCCAATTCTTTTTTTCCCAATTAAGGGACAATTTAGCGTGGCCAATCTACCTACCCTGTACATCTGTTTGGGTTGTGTGTGTGAAACCCACACAGATAGGGGAGAATGTGCAAACTCCACACGGACAGTGACCCAGGGCCGGGATTGAACCTGGGTCCTCCGCGCCGTGAGGCAGCAGAGTTAATCACTGAGCCACTGTGCTGCCCTTCTCCTTCTAATTTAGTAATCCCCGTAGTCCAGGTATCATTTTTGTAAAGCTACATTGCACTCACTCCAAGGCCAAAGTATCCTTCCTAAGGTGTGGTGCCCAGACCTGCTCCACATAGGGTCTAACCAGGGTTTGTATAGCTGCAGCATAACCTCTGTGTCTTTATATTCAATCCTTTAGATATAAAGGCTGGCTTTCCATTCGCCTTTTTGATTAATTTCTGCAGTTGTTCGTGGCATTTTAAGGATCTAAGCACCTGAACCCCAAAATCACCTTGGACATCCTCTGTATCCAACCTCTTCCCATTTAGAAAGTACTCTGCTCTATCCTTTTTTGTTCCAAAATGGATAACCTCACACTTGATTAGATTGAATTCCATCTGTCACAAATTTCCCCGTTTATCTAGTCTGTCAATATCGTCTTGCTATTTTATACTATCATCGAGACTGTCAGCAGGGGTCACTGATGACATTCAGCAACGGAAACCTTCACTAATTTTCTCTCCCCAGCCCAGGGAATTAAGGCCAAATGAAGCCCTCTCTGGCTTAGACCAGGTAACGTAGCAAAGACTGCAACTTAAAGCCTGGAGCTTCTCTGAATGGCTCAGTAACATGCCAACCAGCAGTGTGTATTTGCCCACAAAGAAATTGGGGTGGATTCTTCGGCTGCGCCTGCTGCAAGGTCGCCACAGATGGGACGCGGACTACGGAAAGGTCCGTTAACCTCGGGCGGGAATTCCCGGTCGCCGAGCAGGCGCGGCCGAAGAATCCCGCCCATTGTTTCATTTTCCTCTTTGTAGACCACCCAGATGTGCACGGTTCTCAGTGTAAAGAATGGCTTGTGGCGCTTTGAAACTGAACTTCTGGGTGGCAGGGCAGTGAGGGCGAAGAGTTATGATCTCCAAAGATGAGGAAAGATATATCAATAATTCAATGTCAATCAGATTGGTTTTTGAGTATTGCAGGATGAAGTAAAGAGAGAGGGAGATAGTAGTTGGGAATTTTGAGGTCCTGACAAAGAAAGAGTCGGAGTTGGTTCAATATGTCAAATAGAGTGACGTTTCAATGCACTGTCCCAGGCCATGTGCCTAGGATTGGTGCTAAACACCAACCAGACAGGTAAACATATTACAGCCAATCACAATGGACTTTTTTTAGTCACCACGTAGCAGTCACTAACACTGCGGCATTGGGGCGAAGGTCGAGTTCAAGCCCATACTTGTGGCAAAGGATAATATTTGATCTAGCACCACAGAGGCAAAGGACAGGAAATTAAATACCTTCAAAAGATATAGCCACTTTGTGTAATCACGGTAGCATGGTGGTTAGCACAATTGCTTCACAGCTCCAGGGTCCCAGGTTCGATTCCCGGCTTGGTTCACTGTCTGTGCGGAGTCCGCACATTCTCCCCGTGTGTGCGTGGGTTTCCTCCGGTTACTCCAATTTCCTCCCACGGTCCAAAGATGTGTAGGTTAGGTGGATTGGCCATGCTAAATTGCCCTTAGTATCCAAAATTGCCCTTAGTGTTGGGTGGGGTTACTGGGTTATGGGGATATGGTGGAGGTGTGGGCTTGGGTAGGGTGCTCTTTCAATGAGCCGGTGCAG
Organism: Scyliorhinus canicula; assembly: GCF_902713615.1. Classification (NCBI taxonomy): domain Eukaryota; kingdom Metazoa; phylum Chordata; class Chondrichthyes; order Carcharhiniformes; family Scyliorhinidae; genus Scyliorhinus; species Scyliorhinus canicula. The sequence goes on from NC_052155.1 coordinate 18,197,041, forward strand.
ACTCGATGGGCCAAATGGCCTCCTTCTGCTCTGTAAAATCTATGATTTGGAACCGATGAGTTCATGATCCATAATAGCAGAACTGGAACAAAATGAATGAGCTTTCATACAAAGAACAAAGAAAATTAGAGCACAGGACAGGCCCTTTGGCCCTCCAAGCCTGCACCAACCATGCTGTCCTTCTGAACTAAATCCCCCTACCCTCCCAGGGACCATATCCCTGAATTCCCATCCTATTGATGTATTTATCAAGGCGCTCCTTAAAAGTCACGATCGTATCTGCTTCCACTACCTTCCCCGGCAGTAAGTTCCAGGCTCCCACCACCCTCTGTGTAAAAACTTGCCTCGTACATCTCCTTTAAACCTTGCCCCTCTCACTTTAAACCTATGCCGCCTAGTAATTGATTCTTCCACTCTGGGAAAAAGCTTCTGACTATCCACTCTGTCTATGCCCCTCATAATTTTGTAAATTTCTATCAGGTCGCCCCTCAACCTCCGTCGTTCCAATGAGAACAAACCGAGTTTATTCAACCTCTCCTCATAGCTAATGCCCTCCATACCAGGCAACATTCTGGTAAATCTCTTCTGCACCCTCTCCAAAGCCACAACATCATTCTGGTAGTGTGGCGACCAGAATTGAACACTATACTCCAAGTGCGGCCTAACTAAGGTTCTATAAGCTGCAACATGACTTGCCAATTTTTAAACTCAATGCCCCGGCCGATGAAGGCAAACATGCCATATGCCTTCTTGACTACCTTCTCCACCTGCGTCACCACTTTCAGTGACCTGTGTACCTGTCCACCCAGATCCCTCAGCCTGTCAATATTCTTAAGGATTCTGCCATTTACTGTATATTTCCCATCTGTATTAGATCTTCCAAAATGCATTACCTCACATTTGGCCAGATTAAACTCCATCTGCCATCTCTCCGCCCAAGTCTCCAAACGATCTAAATCCTGCTGTATCCTCCGAGAGTCCTCATTGCTATTCGCAATTCCATGAACGTTTGTGTCGTCTGCAAACTTACTAATCAAACCATTTACATTTTCCTCCAAATCATTTATATATATTACAAACAGCAAAGGTCCCAGCACTGATCCTTGAGGAATGCCACTAGTCACAGCCTTCCATTCAAAAACGCACCCTTTCATTGCTACTCTCTGCCTTCTATGACCTAGCCAGTTCTGTATCCATCTTGCCAGCTCATCTCTGATCCCATGCGACTTCACCTTCTGCACCAGTCTGCCATGAGGACCTTGTCAAAGGCTTTTCTGAAGTTCATGTAGACAACATGCCCTACCCTCATCAATCATCGTTGTCACTTCCTCGAAAAACCCGATCAAGTTAGTGAGACACGACCCCCCCTTCAAAAAAACCATGTTGCCCCTCGCTAATACATCCACTTTTTTCCAAGTGAAAGAAAATCCTGTCTCAAAGTATCCTCTCCGATAATTTCCCTACCACTGTCGTAAGGGATGGTTTCATATTTCTCCCACTTTTTATTTCTATTGAAGGGACTAGTTATATCAACGAGAAGTGAGTTGAAACAGGCTACTGATTTGCTATTACCCATTTAAAGCTCTTCCTAATGTGTATAATCTTCACATGTGACTGCGTGTTTCAAGGGCAAGGATCACAATCACCTTTTCAGGGGCAACTAGGGAAGGACAACTAGCCAGTGCCAGCTGTACCCTGAAAATATATATTTTTTTTAAGCAGACATGATGCTTGGGAATGAAAGAGCACATGGAAGTTCACAGTATTCACATCTTGACAGAATTGGAAATTACAGATCACTTAACATCCAAACAAGCTGCTTCAATACTTTGTTTTGTACAAGGCGCTTAAGACAAGAAGGCAAACTTAAAATAATATTATTATAGAGCCCCACTGAGGGAATACTTCTGCCCCCCCCTGTTCTATCATTAACTTGCTTCACACATTTGCGAGCAGAACCACGTCCAGTGGAGGATTTCCCACAGTATAGTGAGGCTATCGCTGCTCAGGGACTTGTCCTGTTTGTAGATGACCAGGAGTAATACTGAAACAAGAAATGAATGAATGATAAAAAGCAAATTACTGCGGAAGTTGGAATCTGAAACGAAAGAGAAAATGCTGGAAAATCTCAGCAGGTCTGGCAGCATCTGTAAGGAGAGAAAAGAGCTAACGTTTTGAGTCCTATGACTCTTAGTCAATGAATGAATGGTGCTTTGCCCAAAACACACTTTCACTTTTCTTTCCCTGGTGTGAGCCTAACCCTCATGTTGGAGGAAGCTCCATGGTTGCCAACACTGCTTGAAAACGAAACACACCACGTTCCTGTATTCATTGGATGATAGCTCTGGGCTGCAGTAGCTAGGATAATGGTGGCTAGCAGCAGCCTCTGCTATCAGAAGCTGCTATTTACCTGCAAGATGGGTCTTAGCAACTCAGAAACAGCAGCACCGCCTCATTTAGTTACTTCATGACTTTCTAGCCAGCACTGTTGTAAAAGCTCAGGAGCCCCGAGAAGGTAAATCCAAAAGAAGCTTAATTCGATAACAGATGTCAAGGCCGCAACATGGCTTACAGACCCACGGTCATCGGGATACTGGTCTCACCGGACTCAGTCCAGGCGGCTTTCATGAGGCGATTTTTTTACAAGCCCCGACTGATGGTCCTCCACCCACTAGCAGGGGTCCTTGTACTCCACAAGTCCTACAGGGAGATCAATGAGGGTGTCCCGGTGGGTCTTGTGAAGGTTATTACAACAGCCTTCTTGTGAAGGCTCTGCAACATTTTTAAAATATATGTTTTTATTCAAATTTTCAGATTGCAAACATACAAAATATTCAACCAAATTCATACAATGTACAAAAAAATCCCCACCGCTCAACCCGTCCACTTCAGTTCAAAAAAAAAAGGATTTTGTTAACAATTTTTCAGAATAACATCATTACAACCATTTATGTACAACAGTTGACTGTATTCCAACTTTTACATTCACTCCGCACAAACCCAAAAGAAACAACAACCGATGCCCAATACCCCCCCCCCCCCCCCCGCCAGCATCTGACAGTGACCAACTCTCTGAAAAAGGAAATAAACGGCTGCCTTTCAGCCGAGCCTCTCATTAGAGACTTGATGTTTTCCAAGTGTAAAAATGCCACCAGATCGCCGAGCCAGGCTGCTGCACTGGGCGAGGACGAGGACCTCCAGCTAAACAAGATTCACCTCAGGGCTCTCAAGGAAGCAAAGACAAGAGCATCTGCCTTCGCTCCTGTCTGTAACTCCGGCAAGTTTCAGATCCCCAAAATAACCACCAAAGGGCATGGTTCAAGTCAACCCCAAGAATTCCCGACATGGTGCTGAAGAAGGAGACCCAAACGTTCATGAGCCCAGGGTAGGACCTGAACATACGTGTGTGATGGGCAGGGCTCCCAGAGGCCACTCGCACCTAACTGCTACAACTGCAAAAAACCAACTCATTTGGGCCCTGGTCAAATGCGCCAGATGCACTATCTTGAATTGTATCAGGCGGAGTCTAGCACACAGAGAGGTAGAGTTGACTCTATATAGAGTCTTGCTCCACTCCCATCCTCAAGTTCCTGGCTCAACTCCACCCACTTTCTTTTAATTTTGTCCACCAGGATCTGATCTGTCAACATCATCAGGTGACTGTAGATCTCCGACGCCCATCCCCCCCCTACTGCCGAAATAATTTTGTCCACCAACGAGGGGGAGGGAGGAGCCAAAGGGAAGGAAGCAATTTCCTTGCGCGCAAAGTTTCGTGCCTGATAATATTAAAACAGGTTAGCTCCTGAGAACTTACACTTCCCCAGCCACTCAGGAACTTACCATCAACAACAGATCACCAAGCCTCTCCAACACCTCCCCTCTACAACCCCTGAAGGCCAGATCCAAATCCCCAGGCACAAAACAATGGTTTCCACAGACTGGGGCCAACATCGACATAGCACCCAGTTTGAAGAGCCATTTAAATTGTCCCATATTTTCAAGATGGCCACCACCACCGGCATGGCAGTCCATTTCATTGGGGAAAACGGAAAGGAAGGCGTAACCTTAAGCTGGTACCTTTACAGTCATTACTCTCATCCTCCCCCACATCGACTCCGTACCTCAATACCGCCCCCGCACCTTATCAATATTCGCCGCCCAATAATAATATAACAGGTTGATAATGCAAGGCGCCCAGATTGTCTATTCCTTTGTAACAAAACCCAATGGATCCGCAGGGTCCTACCCGCCCAAATAAATGATGAAATTATCTTATTGACCTCTGTAAAAATAGACTTTGAAAGGAAAACTGGAAGGCACTGAAACAAAAACAAAAATATTGAGAGGATATTCATTTTAGTTGATTGGATCCTTCCAGCCAAAGACTCTTCCATTTCTTCAGATCCCCCTCACCTCTCAACCAGGCCCCAAAATTTAGCTTCTGTAACAAAGCCCAGTCATGGGCCTCCCGGACTCCCAGATAACTAAAGTTGGACCTGACCAGGCCGGCTTCCTCAGGTCGGTTCCCCTTCCTGGGAGATTCACCGGAAAACATTTGCTTTTACCCAGGTTCAATCTGTGCCCTGAAAAGGAGCCAAACCTCTCAAACTGTTTTATTATCTCCTCTGCAATGGAGAGAGGGTCCGTCACATACAGTAACAGGTCATCTGCATATAAGGATGCCCTGTGTTCCCTGCCCCCTCTATTTATTCCACACCACTTTGTGGATAACCTCAGCATGATAGCCAGAGGTTCAATATCCAGGGCAGACAGTAGAGGAGACAATGGACATCCCTGTCTTGTGCCTCTTCCCAGTTGGAAGTATTTCCAGATTAAATAATTTGTATGGACTCTCGCAGTGGGGGCTCTGTCCAAAAGCCATATCCTGTATATAAACCAAAGTCCAAAGCCAAACCTGCCCAAGACCTCAAATAAATAGCTCCATTCCACCCTAGCGAATGCCTTCTCTGCATCCAGAGAAATGATCACCTCTGCTTCAATAGATGGAGAAGGGGACAGAACCACATTGAGCAGTCGCCGGAAATTGGCCAACAGTTGTCTCCCCTTGATAAATTCTGTCTGCTCCTCCGAAATGATCCCTGGGAGGTGCCTCACCAATATCTTTGCTAGCAACTTTGCACCTGTATTCAACAAAGAGATGGGGCGGTATGACCCACACTCCATCGGGTCTTTATCCTTTTTCAATATCAAGGGGATTGTCGCCTGCACCATAGAGGCTGGCAAAGTCCCTTGAATCAGAGAGTCCTCAAACATCTCGAGCAGCGCTGGGGTCAGCAAACCAACAAACGTTTTGTAAAGTTAACTTGGGAACCTGGCTGGTCCTGGCATCATCCCCGACTGCATCAAACCCATACCCTCCTCAATCTCCTCCATAGTCAGAGGAACTTCCAATTCCTCCCTCTCCTCTTGCTCCACTCACTGGGAGGACCAAAGCGTCTAAAAACTCTGACATTGAGGACTCATCCTCTGGGGGTTTCGACTCATACAGTTCTGATTGAACGCTTTGATCGGCCCATTAACCATGGTTGGGGTGGGAAGGCCAGTCTACCTAGCCTCCCCCCTGCCCCCTCCCCCGTAAACCCCCCCTCCCCCCCCCCCCCACAGACCTGCACTATTTCCCGAGAGAGCACCTGCTGCCTCAGCTGATGTTCATAAAGAGCCCCCCCCCCCCCGTGCAGCAAGCACACCATCCTGCCCACTGATAGAAGCCCAAACTCCTGTAGCTTCTTCCTACTCACCAGCGGTTCTGGGGTCTGATTGATCCGAGTATTGACAGTCCACCTCTAAGATGGCATCCGCCAACCTTTGTATCTCTGCCCTTTCGCTCTTTTCCTTATGCACCTTAAAGGAGATAATGTCCCCTCCCACAACCACCTTCAGCCCCTCCCATTGCGAAGGGGGAGAAATCTCCTCACTCCTTTTAAAGCCTTGATGACAGAGGAGATCCTGTCGGAAAAGCTTTAATCCGCCAACAGCGAATTGTCAAGCCTCAAAAGGGGGGTGGGGGGTGGGCCTGAAACAACCACTACGTCTACATAGTGTGGGACGTGATCAGAGATCGCCAATGTTGAGTATCTCGACTCCACCACCCCCGCCCTCTCCAGCAGTGAGGACCTACCGACCACAAAAAAAGTCAATCTTAGAACAGACGGTGGACCTGGGAGAAGAACAACAAATTCTTCTCCCCCCGGGTGAAAAATCTCCAAGTGTCAGACTCCCACGTGATCCATGAAGGTCAACAGGGCCTTCGCCGTCCCAGGTCTTAACACCTTAGGTCTCGAATTATCCAGATGTCCCAGCACAAATCAACAAAGAAAATTCCCAGTCACCACATAACTAAACCCCCTCCCCCTTACCCCCTCCCTGCCACCCACCAACATCACATCCACACAACCAAATAAACTATGGACAAACCCCAAATACCCACCCCTCTCCCTTATCCCCCACCCTGCCACCCACCAACACCACATCCACACAACCAAATAAACTATGGACAAACCCCAAATATCCACCCCTCTCCCTTATCCCCCACCCTGCCACCCACCAACACCACATCCATACAACCAAATAAACTATGGACAAACCCCAAATACCCACCCCTCTCCCTTATCCCCCACCCTGCCACCCACCAACACCACATCCATACAACCAAATAAACTATGGACAAACCCCAAATACCCACCCCTCTCCCTTATCCCCCACCCTGCCACCCACCAACACCACATCCATACAACCAAATAAACTATGGACAAACCCCAAATACCCACCCCTCTCCCTTATTGCACTTCATTAATATAACCCTTAAACTTAAACTAAATAAACTCCTCTGATCTGAACCACCGATAGCCCAACTCCTCATTTCCATTAACTCCCCAGCACGGGGCAGCTCCCCAGCACAAGGCGGCTCACCCAGCCCGAGGCGGCTCCCCAAAATGAGGGGGCTCCCCAACATGAGGTGTCTCCCCAACACGAGGGGGCTCCCCAGCACGAGGGGGCTCCCCAGCACGACGGGGCTCCCCAGCCCGAGGGGGTTCCCCAGCACGAGGCGGCTCCCCAGCCCGAGGCGGCTCCCCAGCACGAGGAGGCTCCCCAGACCGAGGCGGCTCCCCAGCACGAGGAGGCTCCCCAGCACGAGGAAGCTCCCCAGCACGAGGCGGCTCCCCAACACGAGGGGGCTCCCCAACACAAGGGGGCTCCCCAGCACGAGGCGGCTCCCCAGCACGGGGTGACTCCCCAGCACGAGGGGGCTCCCTAACACGAGGCGGCTTCCCAGCACGAGGCGGCTCCCCAGCACGAGGCGGCTCCCCTGCACGAGGCGGCTCCCCAGCCCGAGGGGGCTCCCCAACACGAGGCGGCTCCCCAGCACGAGGCGGCTCCCCAGCACGAGGGGGCTCCCCAGCACGAGGCGGCTTCCCAGCACAAGGCGGCTCCCCAGCCCGAGGCGGCTCCCCAAAATGAGGGGGCTCCCCAACATGAGGTGTCTCCCCAACACGAGGGGGCTCCCCAGCACGAGGGGGCTCCCCAGCACAACGGGGCTCCCCAGCCCGAGGGGGTTCCCCAGCACGAGGAGGCTCCCCAGCCCGAGGCGGCTCCCCAGCACGAGGAGGCTCCCCAGACCGAGGCGGCTCCCCAGCACGAGGGGGCTCCCCAGCACGAGGAAGCTCCCCAGCACGAGGCGGCTCCCCAACACGAGGGGGCTCCCCAACACAAGGGGGCTCCCCAGCACGAGGCGGCTCCCCAGCACGAGGCGACTCCCCAGCACGAGGCGGCTCCCCAGCACGAGGGGGCTCCCCAGCACGAGGCGGCTTCCCAGCACGAGGAGGCTCCCCAGCACGAGGCGGCTCCCCAACACGAGGGGGCTCCCCAACACAAGGGGGCTCCCCAGCACGAGGCGGCTCCCCAGCCCGAGGGGGCTCCCCAGCACGAGGCGGCTTCCCAGCACGAGGCGGCTCCCCAACACGAGGCGGCTCCCCAACACGAGGCGGCTCCCCAGCCCGAGGGGGCTCCCCAACACGAGGCGGCTCCCCAGCCCGAGGGGGCTCCCCAACACGAGGGGGCTCCCCAGCACGAGGCGGCTCCCCAGCACGAGGGGGCTCCCCAGCACGAGGCGGCTTCCCAGCACGAGGCGGCTTCCCAGCACGAGGCGGCTCCCCAGCCCGAGGGGGCTCCCCAACACGAGGCGGCTCCCCAGCCCGAGGGGGCTCCCCAACACGAGGGGGCTCCCCAGCACGAGGCCCAATACAAGATGGCTCCCCAACATGATGCCTGCGTCTAAGTGACCTAAGGGCACGATTCAGCTCTGGATGGGCCGCCGTTACCTCCAACCCACCATCTTCCAGAGACCTGTGCCATAAATTTCATCGGGTTTGGGCCCTACAACCCCTCCGGCAATCCAACCCCCCTCAAATCCGGTCTTCCGGACCAATTATCCAGGCCATCCATCCTAGTCCGCACACCCTTATTATCGGTCGCCACCTTCGCCATTTCTTCCAAGCAAACAATCTGGTCGCTCTGCCTCGGCAGAGCAGGCCCTACCTCCTGCAGCCTCACACCCTAATGCTACACCACCTCATCTACTTTGGCCAGGGCCCCTTGGATCGAGGAAATCGCCGTCTCGATCGCCTTCTCGTGATCCCCAGAAACCTCAGCCACCAAATCTCTCTGGTTAGGGGGGGTGCCCCCGGCACTGTGATCGCCTCCACCGCCATTTTGTATTCCTTCGATGCACCTGAGGTCTCCAATTTGAAGTTATTTATTTCTTCTTTAGGCGTCTGGTTAGACACCTGTTCCGCATCCCCTTGCCGTGGGGGGCTTAAACAAACAAATTGTAAACTTTTGGGTGCAAGTTCCCAACTAAAAATGGGAAAAGATGCGATCCCCGGTGGGAGCTTCTCCACGTGCGCCCGCTTCGCTACATACGCACCGAAAGTACTAACTAAATCATTCCACACCAATTTGGGATTGGTCAATTTAATTGTCATTTGTTAAATCCAACATCAAGCAGCAGCAAGCAGCCAATAAAGTACTGAAACCTTATTCTATTGGCTTTGAAAATGTTATGCAATACAGTAGGCAGTAGCATTGCATCCCTCTGCCATTTAATCGCCATTTAGGTTCATTTCTGACATGAGAGGGTTGTCCTGTGGGGTTATTGCCATCCAGTATGGGATAGAAGAACGAAATGGGGCACAGCATTTAGATATTGGCAACTACCTCAGGTAAAGGCAGGAGATTGGATAATCCATGCTTAATCTCCATTGGTCAGAATGATCTGTATCTAAGTGGGGAAGATTATCATAGAATCATAGAATTTACAGTGCAGAAGGAGGCCATTCGGCCCATTGGGTCTGCACCGGCCCTTGGAAAGAGCACCCTACTCAAGCCCACATCTCCACCCTATCCCCGTAAACCCAGTAACCCCACCTAACCTTTTTGGACACTAAGGGCAAGCCACATCTTTGGACTGTGGGAGGAAACCGGAGCACCCGGAGGAAACCCACGCAGGCACGGGGAGAACGTGCAAACTCCGCACAGACAGTGACCCAGCGGGGAATCGAACCTGGGACCCTGGAACTGTGCTACCGTGCCGCCCAAATTATAATATCTGTGGAGTTTGTGGCTGCCATTCAAAAACACCTACCTGTGTGAAGGAAATTTCTTGCTTAGAGTCGAGATAATTAGATTTTCAACAAGTCGATCTGTTTCAGTTACGAGGTCTGCTGCGGAGGATTTTGTCTGCACTCGCTTTTCAATCCTTAATGCTTCCCTGATTATCTGTGGATAAAGATAACGCATGAACATTGTTGCAGACACTTTCTGTACCGTTACATTTAGTTATATTTGCTACTTTCCTCCTATTCCACTCCTCCCCCACCCCTGAAGATTCTCGTTGGAGTGTATTTTCATGATGGGCACCAAACACTCAACGTTGCGTTGCCACCCGCGCGACAGATCCAATCTTGAAGTAAAGTAGTTCTTGACTGACCCCAGGACTCATTTGAAATTAACCTACTGATGCAGGATAGCATGTATGTCAAACCCTCCATGTCAAAAACCCATGGAACAATCAAAAGAGGAAATAAGGTTTATCAGTATGAATGGGTCATATTTTGTTGAAAAAGAACAACAAGGCTAATGGCATTTGCTTTTATTCCTGCACAATTGTTACAGTGGCTCGCAGGCAAGGGCAGATGCAAGGTTAAACATGGAAATCCAAAGGTTTCTGTCGGAAATGCACTCCTCGACCATCAGCTTCACAGAAAAAAGGATCTCACTGTCAGATTCAGCATTGAACAGTGTTGCTGCATTTGCATGGTAGATATGAACTAATTTTTTATGTGATACATTTAATTACCATTACTCAACCTCTCTGATATGGAAAGCTATCACAAATGTGGACTTTCATTCTGTCAGGTTTTAATTGCTGATGGAGATTGTTAAAGTTAAAATGGTAATGAAAAAAAGCCTGTGTAGCCACCTGAGTTGGCCACTTCCCCACACAAAATGGAGAAACATAAAGACAGCAGGGAAAAATGGACAGTCTAACCAAACAAGCAGTTTTGCAGAGTTCCTGTGTATTCTGCCTGCAAAGAAAGCTGACAGCACCGAAACCAGCGGCCATACATATTGATGAGCGATCCCCGGGAACAATTAGCTACAACAATTAGCTACATTTGAGACACTCAATGGCAAGTCAGACTCCTTGGCGCCAACGGGAGTCTGAAACAAAGGAGACAAACAAGCCAGAAAGAACCGCCCAGCGATCGAGAAACAGCCCCAGTATTGGGGAGTTCAAACCAATCGATTGGTATGGGATCCAATCGATTGAAAGTACGCTCGGGGTCCGCCCAAAAGGGCGTGAAGCCCCTGGGACCTATAAAAGACAGGTCCCAAGTTCAGTTCGCTCTCTTAGCCGGCCCTCCCAGCAGAACACCTCAGCAGCTCTCGAAGAACTTGACCATAAGAAGGAGAGGCCTGGCCAACTGCTGCACCATCAAGTAAGTGTTCAGTCAATGCACGCTACAAGATAGATGCTCCTGACCCCTTAGTCCATACCAGCTGGAAGCCTGCAGACTCAGGATCGAGCAAGAGGCCATTGTTCCCTGACCCAGCGGGTTCCCTTATCCAGATAAGTATTGGCCTGTTAGTGGTAGGAATAGCCTAGTCTTTTAGTATTATATGCATGAGTAGCAATTAACTGTGTATTAATAAACGTGTCTTGATTTGAACCTTATTAATTGGTGTATTGAGTCATTGATCTGAACTTGAACCTCGTGGCGGTATCATAAGGATACCTGGCGACTCTAGAGCTAAGTAATAAAACAGAGCCAATTGAGTGTAAAGCGCACTCACCAGAACGAGCAACACCTATCCTTTCCGTCTTTCCTGCCTCTACCTCAACATAATCCTCCCGTCCCTCTATTTCTCTTCTGTACCTGATTTGACATTGAATTCGCGTCTAATTTATATTTCCTTCCCGTCCTGGTACAGTTAATTTCACAATCAATCCTCACTGTGTCATTATTAGATTTGCACTTTCATCAACCTCCTTGCAAAAAGTTGTAATCATGGAAGGGAAAATCGGTCTAACGGGAGATGCTGTTAGATGTCACGCGGTAGTACAATCTGGGCCATTGGAGTTGCTTGCTATGTCAGAAAATATTTGGCCATGATTTGCTGTAGGAGTGACTCTGATGGTGTGTGTCATTCGTTTTGGATAGAGGTGAGGTGGTGGTGGGGTGACCTTTCCCTCACCTCTCAGTTGTTCGCAATAAGATGCATACTTGGAGGAAGTGTTTTAAAACCCTTTTGAGTGTTGTGACTTTTAATTATAGGAGTGAAACAGACTTTCTGGTAAGTGTAATCCAGAAGTACAGAGAAACGTTTATTCACCCTGAAATGTAAACACTCACTCCCTCAAGCATGCACATACACGCACACACACACACACAAAAGGATGAATTTTAGAAATTAAGCATGCATTTAGAAAAAAAACAAGAAAACAAATTGTGTGTTTAAAGACCTGGATATGGTCTTTCTCATATTATTTGAAGCTAAAAATGAAGGTTGAAGGTTTCTGGATACCACATGGAATTGTGACCAAATTTTTGTAGAGACAAATCTTTGCAGCTAAAGACAAATTAGCACGTCTCTCAATGCCTCGTTGATTTGTTATCTGAAGTTAGTTTCGAACAATGACGAGTCAGAATATAGGAGGGAGATAGAGAAACTAGTGGAGTGGTGCAGCGACAACAATCTATCCCTCGATGCCAGCAAAACTAAAGAGCTGGTCATTGACTTCAGGAAGCAAAGTATTGTACACACCCCTGTCAGCATCAACAGGGCCGAGGTGGAGATGGTTAGCAGTTTCAAATTCCTAGGTGTCTATATCACCAACAATCTGTCCTGATCGTCCCATGTCGACGCTATCACCAAGAAAGCACAACAGCATCTATACTTCCTCAGTAAACTAAGGAAATTTGGCATGTCCACACTGAGTCTTACCAACTTTTACAGATGCACCATAGAAAGCATCCTATCTGGCTGCATCACAGCCTGGTATGGCAACTGCTCGGCCCAAGGCCACAAGAAACTTCAGAAAGTCGTGAACACAGCCCAGTCCATCACAAGAACCTGCCTCCCATCCATTGACTCCATCTACACCTCCCGCTGCCTTGGGAAAGACCCCTCCCACCCAGCTTACTCACTCTTCCAACTTCTTCCATCGGGCAGAAGATACAAAAGTCTGAGAACACGCACAGATTCAAAAACAGCTTCTTCCCCGCTGTTACCAGACTCCTAAATGACTCTTTTATGGACTGACCTCATTAACACTACACCCCTGTATGCTTTTAACAATGTGCCTAGGTATTTACATTGCAGACCTTGTGTTGCCCTATTATGTATTTTCTTTTCATGTACTAAATGACCTGTTTGAGCTGCACGCAGAAAAAGACTTTTGACAGTACCTTGGTACATGTGACAATCTAATCCAATCCAATCATGCAATCACATAAACAATACTTCTGTTGTCCACACAAATGATTCAAAGTTAGAAGCCGCTGCTTTGCTACACAATAGGAGACCAATGGTGACTGCTCACATCTGCTTAGAACATAGAACATTACAGCGCAGTACAGGCCCTTCGGCCCTCGATGTCGCGCCGTCCTGTGAAACCCCTCTAAAGTCCCTCTACACTATTCCCTTATCGTCCATATGCCTATCCAATGACCATTTGAATGCGTTTAGTGTTGGCGAGTCCACTACTGTTGCAGGCAGGGCATTCCACGCCCTTACTACTCTCTGAGTAAAGAACCTACCTCTGAAATCTGTCCTATATCTATCTCCCCTCAATTTAAAGCTATGTCCCCTCGTGCTGGACATCACCATCCAAGGAAAAAGGCTCTCACTGTCCACCCTATCTAATCCTCTGATCATCTTGTATGCCTCAATTAAGTCACCTCTTAACCTTCTTCTCTCGAACAAAAACAGCCTCAAGTCCTTCAGCCTTTCCTCATAAGATCTTCCCTCCATACCAGGCAACATCCTTGTAAATCTCCTCTGTACCCTTTCCAATGCTTCCACATCCTTCCTATAATGTGGCGACCAGAACTGCACACAATACTCCAAATGCGGCCGCACCAGAGTTTTGTACAACTGCAACATGACCTCATGGCTCCAAAACTCAATTCCTCTACCAATAAGAGCTAACACACCGTACACCTTCTTAACAACCCTCTCAACCTGGGTAGCAACTTTCAGGGATCTATGGACATGGACACCGAGATCTCTCTGCTCGCCCACACTACCAAGAATCTTACCATTAGCCCAGTACTCTATCTTCCTGTTATTCCTTCCAAAATGAATCACCTCCCACTTTTCTGCATTAAACTCCATTTGCCACCTGTCAGCCCAGCTCTGCAGCTTATCTATGTCCCTCTGTAACTTGTAACATCCTTCTGCACTGTCCACAACTCCACCGACTTTAGTGTCATCTGCAAATTTACTCACCCATCCTTCTACGCCCTCCTCCAGGTCATTTATAAAAATGACAAACAGCAGCGGCCCCAAAACAGATCCTTGTGGTACACCACCAGTAACTAGACACCAGTCAGAATATTTCCCATCAACCACCACCCTTTGTGATAAACAGGTTTCTCCTCATTGAGGAGTGGGGTGGGAACAGTAGAATCATTGAAATTCAGTTTCTGTACACCTAGACAGGTGTAAGTTCACAAGTGGTTTCATATTCAGCGCGCTGTTATAATCCCAGCTGGTATTACTAACAGACAGTTCGCTCCCAAAATGCAACCCCAGCTCAATAGACCGTAACTTTTATATTTTGTTTCGAGATGTGAATGAACAGAATCACAGGGCTCCCAATTAACATTTAAGGCTCCCAATTAACGTTTAACATAATAATAAAACATTTATTAGACATTAAATGTTGATAATAATATAATACTCCCTCACCCCACCCATCATCTTCACAGATGTACACAGATTTTTAAGGAAAATGCAAGTTATTAAATATATCTTACACTATAATGTTCTCAGTAAGTATAATTTATATAAGCCAACAGGCCAGCTGTGGTCTGACACACCAAACTCTGAAACCAAACAATTGGCCTCACTGGAACTCAGGCTTCCACATGGGTGTTTCCAAACTCCACTCTCCAAAAAGCAGCCTTAGAATATTCTCCCAAACATCTCTTACTCTCAGATGCCTTCACCAAAGATCCACTTCCAGGATTTCAATCTCTCCTTTCAGTATTCCTCTTGAATTGCCACCTTCAAGCTTCCACACCACCTATCAAATGCCCAGTCATACCAACAGACCACGACTGCTTTACAGGTGCATTAAGCTATCACTGGCCTTAGGATTATTTCAGATATCTCGCTTCTTGCTCGCCAACTTCACCAGGTCTGCACATTTCATCTCTGTCTATAACTGGGTGCCTCTCCCTTCCTCTTTGTTTAACTTCAGTGAACAGTGCATTGCTCAGATTTCAGTTCTTTGTCCCTTTGACTTCAGTCTTCCAGCAACTGGGGCAGCACGGTAGCACAAATGGCTAGCACTGTGGCTTCACAGCGCCAGGGTCCCAGGTTCGATTCCCCGCTGGGTCACTGTCTGTGCGGAGTCTGCACGTTCTCCCCGTGTCTGCGTGGGTTTCCTCCGGGTGCTCCGGTTTCCTCCCACAGTCCAAAGATGTACAGGTTAGGTGGATTGGCCATGATAAATTGCCCTTAGTGACCAAAAAGGTTAGGAGGGGTTTTTGGGTTACGGGGATAGGGTGGAAGTGAAGGCTTAAGTGGGTCGGTGCAGACTCGATGGACCAAATGGCCTCCTTCTGCACTGTATGTCCTATGTTCTCTTTCATTTCAGTTTCTAGAACAATGTATTCTTTTGAAAATGTATTTGATTCCAAACAGTACCAAAACTTCCTCACAATTGTATAAGACACACGCAACCATATCATAGACAGTGTCATTTTTATATCTTTTAATCAAATTAATTTTACTCCCAAAACAAACTCCCTCCTCTCCCCAAACCACCCCCATCCTCTGCCCCTCTCCCCCCCCCTAACTGCTGGTGACAATCAGATCCTTGAAAACAGAGATGAGCGGCCTCCACCTCGAGTGGAACATCTCCTCTGACCCACTGAGGGAAAACTTTATTTTTTCCATTTGCAGAAACTCTGCCACATCCCCCGACCACGACCGTGGTGCCATCACCAGACACTATCAAAGTAGGATTAGTTACTGGGCGATCAGAGAGATGAAGGCCAACGACATCGGCCCCGTTCCCCTCCAGCAGCTCTGGCAAATCCTGATACACTGAAAATTGCCACCAAAGGCATTGGCTCCAATCTCGCCCCACCCCCACGTTTGTCGACAAAGTCTCAAACACAGATGCCCAGAACTTGACCAGTTTCAGACAGGACCAAAAGATATGCACGTGATTCACCTCCCCCACTTAGGCACTTCTCAACCTGTTCTCCACATCAGGAAAGACCCCATGCATACGCGTTCTAGTCATAGGAGGCCTGTGAACCACTTTAAATTGATTCAGCTCACCCTGGCACAAGAGCTCCCAGCTCCACGTCCCACTTCCCCTTTATCTCTTTTAACAGAGCCTTCCCCATCTCCAGAAATCACTCATATACATCCGAGATCTTCACTTCCCCAAGTTAATCGCATGATAACAATCTATACATCAATGTATGCCCCGGCAGCTGAAGGAACAAAGGAAACTCTTTGCAAACAAAGTCCCACACCTGCAGATACCTAAATCTGCTCCCCTCCGGGAGCTGGTATTTCTTCTTTAACTCCTCCAGTCCTGCGAACCTACCCTCCACAAACAGATCCCTGATCCTCTCAAACGCCTCCCTCCTCCAGTTCCTATAGGTTGCGTCTATCCCCAACAGCGACAATACCGACATGCCCCCCCCAATCCAAAGTACCACCTCAGCTGATTCCAAATTTTCAGGCTTGCCACCATCCCCGGGCTCGCTGTATACCTGGCCTGGGGAAAATGGGAGATGGGCAAGGACCAGTGCCCCAATGCAAAATGCCTCCTCTTCCATTTCAGAACGATCTATTCTTTAGCTTCTGGAACTTGCTCTCTGCCCCTCACTCCATTGTTCTGCCTGTCCTGGCAGTTTCTGAGAACTGCTTTCTTCTCAGGTACCTGGTTCCAGCTGAACCACAAGTCCTTATGCTTTTCAGTGTGGGCGCCTGGGTTCTGAAGCAACAACCTAGTCTTTCTTTAAACGTATCTAAAGATACTGCGAGACTTGGATAGAGTGGATGTGGAGAGGATGTTTCCACTTGTAGGAAAAACTAGAACCAGAGGACACAATCTCAGACTAAAGGAACGATCCTTTAGAACAGAGATGAGGAGGAATTTCTTCAGCCAGAAGGTGGTGAATCTGTGGAACACTTTGCCGCAGAAGGCTGTGGAGGCCAAATCACTGAGTGTCTTTAAGACAGAGATAGATAGGTTCTTCATCAATAAGGCAATCAGGGGTTATGGGGAGAAGGTGGGAGAATGGGGATGAGAAAATATCAGCCATGACTGAATGGCAGAGCAGACTCGATGGGCCAAGTGGCCTAATTCTGCTCCTATGTCTTATGGTCTAAACCTTGTTTATTTTTAATTACAATGTAGGCACAGTTTGAAATGAAACCAAAACCCATGCAGGTGCCGTTACTTAACATGAAGCTAATTAGTTTAACCCCTTTCTTACACAGGACAACAATCAATTATTCTAAGGTGCACAAATACGGATCTAGATTATTTTAAACTGTTTCCCGAGAACGCCTATTCAAGGGAGGGCACTCCATCCATGTTTACTTCTATTTTAACAACTTTTCAGCAACCTGAGTGAATTATTTGGTCATCACTGCAGCATGTTGACGTTTCCTTATTAAAAATGGACACTTTCAAAGAGTCCACATTGACTAAAGTTTGTATCATGAAAGTTAGGGATATCTTTATTGTGCGTGACAAACAGTTTAAAATGACAAGTTGCTGGTAAAAGCACAGTAAAAGAGCCAGGGAGGTCAGGGCCATGTAACTACGTGTCTCCTTAAGCAATCAGATTAAAGAATGAATAAATAAACTGCACAAGGGACAGAGGAGGAAGTGTAAATTAGAGTGGGTGAGTTCAATGTCAAACCACCTCCAGAAAGAGAAATCAAAGTTTATGCTCCAGGGTAGCTTCTTCATTGCACCCCCTACATCAGCACTGTCAACAAAACCTTCCTCCCTCCTTCTTACCTAACATCCACTCAAATATATATTATCCACTTCAGCTGCTCCTTGAGGTCCTAAATTCCACAATCTAACCACGTCTCTTGAATTCTACACTGGATTAAGCGGTGACCATTTTATATTTGTCGCACTTTGAGGATTCTCCCTGTCGACTTTATCAAACCCTTGCATAATCTTGCAGGCCTGGGTCAGGTTGTACCTCCTCCTTCCCGGAAAGCTTTAGCCTCTCCGTTCTGATGTTATCTTTGCAAAGGTTTGTTTTTGCACCTTCCCCCACAACCGTCATCTCTTTATAATGCGGAGACCTGTCTCGCCACACTCACACTCCAATTACCAATATTTAATGCAGCCTTTTCCAAACGTCACTGGTGTCCACATCAATGAAAGCTACACTATCTGAGGCTGCAGTTTCATCTCAAGGTCTCGCTGACATTCACCAAGCCCTCAGTGAGCTCACTGGGCTCTCAACCTCAGGCTGTGGCGCCCAGGACGTTTTCTCTCTCTCTAACCTGCTCATTCCACTTCCTTCCTGTTGAAATGACAATCTGCAATTTCATTTACGGGAAACACAGACACTTTAGGGGGGGGGGGGGGGGGGGGGGGGGTCGGCGGCAGCAGATGGGGCAAAGCTGCATTTGAAGGTGATTCACAGGAGCATTGTGAACAACCCAAATACTGATTTCCAAATCTTTACAAATCCGATTTCCATTAACAAACTCCCCTCCCTTTTCTTGGCCTAACAGTTGGTTACACATCCCATACTTTTGCGATACAATCCAGTCCTCGTTTACATTAAGCAATCGGCCGATTGGGTAATTGGCCAGACGCCCAACAGTATTTCATTTCTCAACGTGGTAGACCTTTTAACATTTCAGTGTTTTTTTTTAAAAAGGAGACAGGAACAGCACCGCCTGATGCAGAAAGAGTGGGTTAGGACCAGCCCCCAGAGCAGCAGGACCTCAAAAGTGGCACTAAAATAAAACAGATTAAACAGCCAAGGCGACATATCCTGCCTACCCTGCTGATCGGCCTGGTGCTGTGTGTGTGTGTGGGGGGAAGAGTGCTGGCTGGAGGTGCTGTCAGCTCTGACCACACTTCACCCCCTTCTCTCTCTCTCTCTGAATCAGTATCACCTCGGGAATCTGCTCATTCACCTTGCCAGCTTCCAGCGCCACCTTCACTGCAGCATCCAGACACTCTTCCAGCGGCTGCTGGCTGCTCCTCTCCTCCGACCCAGCCATCGCCTCTTTCCTCCGCTCACACTTTCGTTACAGAGTGGGTAATATCTGAACGTCTGACCCAGCTCCCTCTCATTCACTCACTCACTCTCTCTGCTGCTCTCTAGTGTTCTCAGTCAGAACAATTAACAGCTTCCTCTCCTGCAGCACTCTGCTCTTTGCCCTCTCTCCAAATATTTCCAAACACACACACAGCTCTTTGCATTTTACCGCCACTAAAATCTGCGGGAATCTGTCTGAAAGAGCCACTTCGAACAGAAAGTGCTAAGGGCAGCTGTATTCCTGGACTACTGCCAGGCTCAATTCAGCTCAATGCTTAGTCAGTCCATCCCAGCCAATCCTTCAGTGAGGATACCCTCGAGTTCCCTGCTCCCTCGTCAAAAGGGTTGTCTGCTGTCTTTAAACATAATCCTGCCTGGTGTCAAAGACTGAACCCAAAATAAAACGCATGGTGGTGATATTTTGCTTGCGTCTAGGGGCGCTGCAGGGCATAAAAAGGGCAAAATCTGTCCATTTCCGCTCCATTTGGTGCAATTATCAAATGGACAGAACGAATCTTGTGTGCAGATCATCAAGTGGATTAAGTGAATAAAGGTTCTGAAAAAGTCACACAAAGGAAATGAAATGAAATGAAATTAAAATCGCTTATTGTCACGAGTAGGCTTCAATGAAGTTACTGTGAAAAGCCCCTAGTCGCCACATTCCGGCGCGGCTGGTACGGGAATCAAACCGTGCTGCTGGCCTGCTTGGTCTGCTTTAAAAGCCAGTGATTTAAAGAGGCCGGTGTGCTGGCCTTTGCGTCCCTAGTAAAGAGGCCGGTGTGCTGGCCTTTGCGTCCCTAGTAAAGAGGCCGGTGTGCTGGCCTTTGCGTCCCTAGTAAAGAGGCCGGTGTGCTGGCCTTTGCGTCCCTAGTAGCCCGGCGAAGGATCTTGCTACAATGGAAGGATGCGAGGCCCCCAAGCGTGGAGACCTGGATCAATGACATGGCGGGTTTCATTAAGCTAGAGAAGGTCAAATTCGCCCTGAGAGGGTTGGTACAAGGGTTCTTTTGGGCAGTGGCAACCTTTTCTCAACTTTCTGGCTCAACGATAGGGTACAGGGACAGTAGCAGCAGCAACCCGGGGGGGGGGAAGGGGGAGGGAAAAGGTGGGGAGGGAAAAGGTGGGGAGGGAAAAGGTGGGGGGGGGGGCGGACGATGACTATGTTTGTTTATTTAATTTAAATTTATTTTTAAGTTCTTTTGTTGTTCATTGGGGTTGGGGGGTGGGGGATGTGATACATGCGTCGATACGGTCTGGGGGTGTTACAGTTATTATGGGTTATTTTGTTGCATTTCATTGTTTGTCGTTATGTTTTATATTTTCTGTAAAAAATTCCAATAAAAATTATATTTAAAAAAAAGCCAGCGATTTAGCCGAGTGAGCTAAACCAGCCCCTAAACTCCAAGCATGAACTCCTTTTCTCTCTCAACAGATGCTGCCACACCTTCTGAGTAGGTATGAAAACTGTACAAGAGGTGAGTTCAAAGTGGGAGATAAAAAATATAATTCATACCTAAATACTAAATATAATTCATACCTAAATACTGAAAGTCTGGTCCAAGGTGTTATTAAGATTGAGTGGCATAGAATTATAGAATTTACAGCGCAGAATGAGGCCATTTGGCCCATCGAGTCTGCAACAGCCCTTGGAAAGAGCACCCGACTTAAGCCCATGCCTCCACCCTATTCCCATAACCCAGTAACCCCACCTAATCTTTTGCAGACTAAGGGGCAATTTAGCATGGCCAATCCACCTAACCTGCGCATTTTTGGATTGTGTGGGAAACTGGAACACCCGGAGGAAACCCACGCAGACACGGGGAGAAAATGCAAACTCCATACCAACATTCGCCCAAGGCTGGAATTGAACCCAGGACCCTGGAGTTGTGAGGCAGCAGTGCTAACCACTGTGCCACCGTCAAAGGGAAGAAATATCAGTTAGAATTCTTCGGCCATTGCGATTTTCTTTTCCCGCCGGCAGTGCACCCTGTGGTAGTCACCAGTGATTGTATAATAGTTGATATTAGAGGTAATACGGTAAGGCTCCTGCACTACAGGTACGGGGGTAAAAACCCTGCCTGCTGGCTCCGTCCAGTAGGTGGAGTATAAATGTGTGTGCACATCGAGCTGCAGCCATTTCAGCAGCAGCTGCAGGAGGCCACACATCTCTGCTTAATAAAACCTCGATTACTCTCTACTCTCGTCTCGTCGTAATTGATAGTGCATCAATTTATTAAGCAGAGATATTACAGCGATGGAACTTCGCATCAAGCCTGATCGCCTACAGATGCACCCTCAAGCAGCCAACGCCACGTCGGCCTTCGACCACTGGCTAGCTTGCTTCGAAAGCTACCTCGGATCATCGACCAAACAACCCTCGGATGCACAGAAGCTCCAGATCCTGTACTCACGGGTGAGCTCCGAGATTTTTCCCCTTATCCGGGATGCGCCCACTTACGCTGAAGCCATGGAGCTCCTGAAAGGACACTATATCCGGCCGACCAACAAACTCTGTGCCAGGCACCTCCTGTCCACGAGGCAGCAACTCCCCGGTGAGTCATTAGATGATTTATGACAAGCCCTGCACATCCTGGCGAGGAACTGCGATTGCCAGACAGTTTCGGCTGTCAAACACACAGAACTCGTAATCAGGGACGCTTTTGTTACGGGCATGGGGTCGGCGTACATCCGCCAGTGCCTATCAGAAGGGGGTACGCTCGACCTCGCGGTGGCCAGGCAGCTCGCAAACTCGCTAATGGTAGCCTCCAGTAAGGTACAGTCGTACGCCCCCGACCGCACGGCGCCTTCATGGACATAGTGGGCCCCACCAGCTGCAGCCCCCAGTCCATCCCAAGCATGTGCCGCGCGGCAGCCAGCCAGCCCCGGGGGGCCCAAATGCTGTTTCTGTGGGCAGACCAAACACCCCCGGCAGCGCTGCCCGGCGCAGAGTGCAATCTACAAGACCTGCGGGAAGAAGGGACATTTCGCTGCTGTGTGCCAGGCCAATCGATCGCTGCTGTATCTAGGCCCAGCGTTCCTGCACCCCCCACATGCGACCCGTGGGTGCCACCATCTTCCTCCCAGCAGACCACATGCGGCCCGTGGGCGCCGCCATATTTAACGCCACCCGCCGTGGGCGCCGCCATCTTCGGCACCATTTTGGACGGCGCCTCAGGACTACTGTTCGTCGGGGACTTTGTCTGGCCGTTCATCGCCTGCCACAGTCGCCGACCAGCCCCGGGCCTACCAATACCAGCCACAGCTCGCTTCCATCATGCTCGAACAGTCCCGGCCGCACAACTTTGCAACCGCGACGACAACGGTGAAAGTCGATAGGCACAAGACCTTCTTGACTCCGGGAGCACGGAAAGCTTCATCCACCCCTCTACGGTACACCCCGTTACCCGGAAAATCTCCCTGGCCTCCGGATCCCATTCCGTGGAAATCTGGGGGTACTGTGCCGCCACCTTCACCGTCCATGGCGGAGAGTTCAGCAACGTCCGGCTCTATGTCCTCCCCGACCTCTACGCTGCCCTGTTACTCGACCTGGACTTCTAGTGCAACCTCCAAAGCCTAACCCTAAAATTCAGCGGACCCCTACCACCACTCACCGTATGCGGCCTCACGACTCTTAAGGTCGACCCATCTTCCCTGTTTGCAAACCTCACCCGGATTGCAAACCCGTCGCCACCAGGAGCAGACAGTACAGTGCCCAGGACAGGATCTTCATCAGGTCTGAGGTCTAGCGGCTGCTTCGGGAAGGCATCATTGAGGCCAGAAACAGCCCCTGGAGAGCCCAAGTGGTAGTAGTAAAGACTGGGGAGAAACACAGGATGGTCATTGACGACAGTCAGACCATCAATCGGTACACGCAGCTCGATGCGTACCCCCTCCCACGCATATCTGATATGGTCAATCAGATTGCACAGTACCGGGTCTTCTCGACAGTGGGCCTGAAATCTGCCTACCACCACCTCCCCATTCGCAAGGTGGACCTCCAATACACTGCGTTCGAAGCAGACGGCCGCCTTTACCATTTCCTTAGGGTTCCTTTCCGCATCACTAACGGGGTCTCGGTCTTCCAACGTGAGATGGACCGAATGGTTGACCGGTACGGGCTGCAGGATACCTTCCCGTACCTGGATAATGTCACTATCTGTGGCCTCGACCAGCAGGACCACGATGCTAACCTTCTCAAATTTCTCCACGCCGCCAAACTCCTTAACCTCACATACAAAAGGGAGAAGTGCGTATTCCGCACAAACCGCTTAGCCATCCTTGGCTATGTCGTGGAAAATGGAGTCCTGGGGCCCGACCCCGACCCGACCCCGACCGCTCATAGAGCGCCCCCTCATAGAACTCCCCCTCCCCCACTGCCCCAAGGCCCAGTGGGCCCCTAACCATGCGGACAAGGCCCGCCCACTTATCCATTCCACTGTTTTACCCCTGACGGCTGAGGCCCGCCAGGCCTTCAACCGCATCAAAGCAGACATCGCCAAGGCCACAATGCACACGGTCGACGAGACCCTCACCTTTTCAGGTCAAGAGCGATGCATCGGACATTGCTCTGGCCGCAACCCTCAACCAGGCAGGCAGACCCGTGGCATTCTTTTCCTGCACCCTCCATGCCTCCGAAATTCGGCACTCCTCTGTCGAAAAGGAGGCCTAAGCCATCGTGGAAGCTATGTGGCATTGGAGGCATTACCTGGCCGGCAGGAGATTCACTCTCCTCATTGACCAATGATCGGTTGCCCTCGTGTTTAACAATACGCAGCGGGGCAAGATCAAAAAACGATAAAATCTTAGGCTGGAGGATCGAGCTCTCCACCTACAAATATGAGATTTTGTATCACCCCGGTAAGCTCAACGAACCCCCCAGTGCCCTATCCCGAGGTACATGTGCCAGCGCACAAGTGGACTGACTCCGGGCCCTACACGATGGTCTCTGTCACCCAGGGGTCACCTGGTTCTTTCACTTCATAAAGGCCCGTAACCTACCCTACTCCATTGTGGAGGTCAGGACCGTCACCAGAGACTGCCAGGTCTCCGCGGAGTGCAAACCGCACTTCTACCGGCCAGACCGAGCACACCTGGTGAAGGCCTTCCGTCCCTTTGAATGCCTCAGCGTGGATTTCAAAGGGCCCCTCCCCTCCACCGACCGTAACACATACTTCCTGGACGTGGTCAATGAATACTCCCGATTCCCCTTCGCCATCCCATGCCCCGATATGCCACGGTCATTAAAGCACTCCATAGCATCTTCGCCCTGTTCGGTATCCCCGCTTACGTCCGGGAATCCTCCTTTATGAATGATGAGCTGCGTCAGTTCCTGCTCAGCAAGGGCTTGGCTCGAGCAGGACGACCAGCTACAACCCCCGGGGAAACGGGCAGGTGGAGAGGGAGAATGGGACGGTCTGGAAGGCCGTCCTGCTGGCCCTGCGGTCTAAAAATCTCCCAATCTCCCGCTGGCAGGAGGTCCTCCCCGACGCGCTCCACTCCATCCAATCGTTACTCTGCACCGCAACTAATGAAACCCCTCATGGACGTCTCCTTCCCTTCCCCAGGAAGTCTACCTCCAGGGTTTCGCTCCCAACATGGCTGACAGCTCCTGGACCCGTCCTCCTCCGCAAACATGTGCGGATCCACAAGGCGGACCCGTTGGTCGAAAGGGTACAACTACTGCACGTGAACCCGCAATACGCCTACGTGGGGCACCCCGACGGGCGCCAGGACACAGTCTCCCTCAGGGACCTGGCACCAGCTGGATCCCCACCCACGGCCCACCACCCGACACCCCACTCCGATTGCCCCGGCGCCACCCATCCTCCCCCTGGCGCACCCCACTACAACCCCCGCCCCAGGACGATCCGACCTCCCACTGGCTCCATCCGGGGATGAAGATGAGGACAACTCGTTCCCGGAGTCACAGGCGACCAAGTCGGTGCCTGCATCACCACCGGGACCGAGGCCCTCACAGTGGAGGATCAAGGCACCCGACCGGCTGAATTTGTAAATTTTCACCAAACTGTAAACTTTAATTTTTCTCAAACCTGTAAATTTTTCCACCTGCCCCGCTGGAATTTTTTTTTAACAGGGGGTGAATGTGGTAGTCACCACTGATTGTATAATAGTTGATATTAGAGGTAATACGGTAACTATAGGTACGGGGGTAAAACCCTGCCTGCTGGCTCCACCCAGTAGGCGGAGTATAAATATGTGTGCACACCTAGCTGCTCCCATTTAGGCAGCAGCTGCAGGAGGCCACACATTTCTGCTTAATAAAGCCTCGATTACTCTCTACTCTCGTCTCGTCGTAATTGATAGTGCATCAAACTCACCCGTGGGTTTCCCGGTAACATGGGGTGACTTCAATGGGACATCCCATTGACAAGTGGCAGGAGTATAGAACCCTGCCACCAATGAATGGCTCACTGCTGAGAAATATGCAGCTGGGGAACTGGAGAATCCCGCACACTGTATCCATAGCAGAGTAACTGAGTACAGGAGGAGAGGAGAAGCTACTACCATTGCCGCATCCAGTTGGAAAAATAGGTTCTTCCGAAAACAAGTTGGTGCGGAAAGCTATATTTAATAACTCTCAAAAAGAAGAAACTACGCTGAATGAAATAAAGGTTTTCCCAATTTGGAATCCCATGGTGACTGTACCCTGGATTTAGCTCATGGAATTATATAATATTAAATGTTGTTTGGGAAAGGGGCAATTCTCAGAATTGAGGAATGTGGATAGCTGGGAACGGGGGTTAACATTTTCTTGAGATATTTAGAATACTCAATTCACTTTTTTCAATTAAGGGACAATTTAGCGTGGCCAATCCACCTAGCCTGCACACCATTTGGGTTGTGGGGGAGAAACCCACACAAACACGGGGAGAATGTGCAAACTCCATACAGACAGTGACCCAGAGCCGGGATCGTATTTGGGATCCTCGGCGCCGTAAGGCCGCAGTGCTAACCACTGCACCACCCAAAAGGGGTTAACTTCATGAGATATAATGTATGTACAGCCATTAATGTAGTTAAGTGTACTTTCATCGTTTATGTAGTCTTTATTGTTGTGTATTTCTTTTAAGTTAATAAATACTTTTTTATCAATTAATTACCACATTTTACCTCACTGGTTTGCATATCTTTCCTCACATTATACCATATCGAAAATACACACCACTAACAACCAGTGTTCCACGTTACCCTTCTGAGTTTTGGGGTACCCCTGCCTTTTACATCAGCGGAGTTCTTACAAACTGTGAAGAATGGAAAAATTTACATTTTATATTTATTTGCAATAACATCATTAAAATGTGGGCTAAGGTGCATAGAGACAGTATGACTGCTAGAATGATGATTAAGGTGTTGTAAAAGTCAGATAATCATTGATTTTCAGGTGAAATATTCTGCAAATAGACCTTTGGAAGCATTTACTTCTTTACGGATAGCTAGCTAATGGAATACTGTTTAGGTTTAAAAACCCATGGAGTGTAGATAATTTATGAGGAATATTGTGTTTGGTCCTGGCTAAAAAAAAAATCAAAGGACATGTTGCAAGAAGAGACAAAATAATGCCTTGTGCTTTGGGTACAGACAATGTAGTTAACGGGTGGAGTCAGGTCTATCTGAAGAGTTAGTAGGTCCTAGAACTTTAATCTGAACACAGGTGTTTCAGTTTATTCTTCCCACCAAAGATTCAGCACAGAGTAAAGTAAGTAAAACACTGGCTGTTAACTTTGTTCATGAATGGGATTTAATAAACATTGCTTTGCTTAATTGGAATATAGTGGCAGATTTAGGAAATAAGTTACGGTTTCTTCTTTCACTTAAGAACTGTTGTAACTATTAACTGTAAAGCTATTGTCTTGTTGATAATGTGGTTAATTAAAGTTAATTTTAACATAAATGATACCTATTGGTCAGTGTTATCACTAATGTAGTACAGTAACATTTCCTCACAGTTTTATAAATTGAACGTAGTTGGGTTCTCATTCAGAAACCAAACAAAATTTTTAAAGTGTAATCCTTGTTTTTCTTGGGATTATTGAATTTAAAGACAGCGAGTGTGAGGGATGCTGGCTTCAGGTGTTGATACTCCATCAGTTTGCTAAGGAGTGATGTGTAAAATGGTTCTTTCAGAGGCTAAGAGTTTCCTGGGCGTTGAAGAAATGTGGTTTACAAAAGGTGCTCAAAACAAAACTTTTGGAATTGGCAGATAAGTTGCAGTTGTATTTACCTGCAGGATGAGGAAGGCAGAGGTAATTAAAGTGATAGATCAGGCTTCCGGTGATGAGGATGTGCTGAGCAGTCGCACATCAGGTTGCTCTCCTCTGAATGACAAGAAAATAGGCACTTCTGGCTGAAATTAGCTCACATAAACCAGACTTAAACATCCATTCACCTTCAACAATACAAGGATCAACAGAGGTGCCAGGAATCAGCAGCTCCAGAGGCCGCAGAGACATCAGAAATGGCAGTAAAGGACAGTTGTGTGAACGGGCAGGTCAGCGGGCCCATGAGACGGGGGGTCCCCAGCCACTCCCGAGAGAGGGGGACCAGCGACATGTAAAACAAGCTCCCCCCACAACAAAACAAGCCAGAGGATGGATGGGAGATGTTCCTCTCGAGGGAACTGAAAGAGGTGAAAGAGGAGATAAAGACTGAATTCAAGGCAGCAGTCAGGGTGGCAGTGATGGAAGCACTGGCCACCATACAGGTGGCCTTCAACAAAATGGGAAAGTGGTTAAAGGCAAAGGTTCTGGGTTATAGAAAGGAGGTTTTGCGAGTAGCGCTTGAGGTTCCAGGTGCGGGCATTTAGGAGTGAGGAAAATTCAAAAACATTTTGATTGGCCTGGACTCTATAAGGATGTGTTTTAATTTTGTCGTACATGTCACACGTGTCAGGTGATAAGAAAACCTCAAGTGATAATCAAATCACCGCTCTTAATGCCCATTCTTGTGGACTTCCGATGGCAGCAATGCGGAGCTAAGCCGCACATTCGGCAGCTCCCGCTGAAAACGGACTTTGGGGCTCTTTTCAGGGCCCCCAACGGAACTGTGTCGGCAAATCCCGACGTGGGAAGAGGACAGGAGTCGACCCCTCCGGTCCTATGGTCCGGACCAGGAGTGGGGTAAGGAGAAAAACGGAGAAAGCACCCCTGAAAAAGCGGGGGAAGGAAGACAAAATGGCGGCTGGCAGAGACCCGGAGGACTGGAGGCATTGGGCTCAGGAGCAGCAGGCGACTCTGCTGCGCTGCTTCCAGGAGCTTAAGTTGGAGCTGCTGGAGTCGTTGAAGGTAACCACCAGGAAGCTGATGGAGACCCAGACAGCCCAGGGGGCTGCGATCCGGGAGCTGCAGCAGCAGGCCTCCGAAAGGGAGGATGAGGCCGTGGCCATCGCGGGGAAGGTGGAGATGCACGAGGTGCTCCATAAAAGATGGCAGGAGCGGTTCGAGGAGCTGTACAACCGGATGAGGAGGAAGAATTTGCGGATCCTGGGCCTCACGGAGGGGCTGGAGGGGTCGGACCTGGCGGCCTATGTGGCGGTTATGTTAAACTCGCTGATGGGGGCTGGATCCTTCCAGGGGCCCCTGGAGTTAGAGGGGGCCCACAGAATTCTGGCTAGGAGGCCCAAGCTGAACGAGCCACCGCGGGCGGTGTTGGTGCGGTTTCATCGGTTCGTGGATCGTGTGTGTGTGCTCCGGTGGGCCAAGAAGGAGCGGAGCAGCAAGTGGGAGAACACGGAGGTGCGGATCTTCCAGGACTGGAGTGCGGATGTGGCGAGGTGGAGGGCCGGATTTAAACGGACGACGGCGGTGCTCCATAGACGGAGTGTGAAGTTCGGTATGTTGCAGCCGGCGCGTCTATAAATTATCTATAAGGATCGGCACCATTATTTTGAGTCCCCGGAGGGTTAAGGTTAAGCTTAGGAGGTGGCACTTGAAGTCCAGTCCAAGTAACAGAGCAGCGCAGAGGTGGGGGAGGACGTTGCTAAACTCTATGCCTTGGATGGTGAGGTTCGCGATGCAGTTCCCCCGGATTTCCACGGAATGGGATCCGGAGGCAAGGGAGATTTTCTGGGTAACGTGGTGTACCGCGAGGGAGCAGCGCCTTACCGTCGTGGGGTGGATTAAGCTCTCCGTGCTCCCGGAGTCAAAAAGGCAGGTCGTCTCGTGCCCATCGATTTTCACCCTTGTTGTTGCGGTCGCGAGGTTGCGGAGCCGGGACTGATCCAGGGTGATAGAGGCGAACTGTGGCAAATACTGGGAGGTCTGGGGCTGGTCGGCGGTGGTGGAGGTAGTGACAGGCGATGAACGGCCCGCGAACAGGGGTCCTGACGCGCCGTCCAAAATGGCGGCGAAGATGGCGGCGGCCACGGGGCGCACATGGTCGGCAGCATCAAGGATGGCGCCACCCACGGGCCGCACATGGCTTGCGAGGAGGAAAATGGCGGCGCCCCTGTGTCGCACATGGGGGGTGTAGGAACGCTGGGCCTGGAAACAGCGGCGACCGACCAGGCCTGGCAAACAGAAATAAAGTGTCCCTTCTTTCCATATCCGTTGCAGGTCGCGCTCTGTGCCGGGCAGCGCTGCCGGGGATGTTTGTTCTGCCAGCAAAAATAGCACTTGGACCCCCCCAGGGTTGGCTGGCTGCCGCGCAGCGCAGGCTTGCAGTGAGCTGGAGGCGGCAGCTGGTTGGGCCCACAATGCCGCGCGGTCAGGGGCATACGACTGGACGTTACGGGAGGCCACTTCTAACGAGTTCACGAGCTGCCTAGTGCCTGCAAGATCAAGCGTACCCCCTTCAAGAAGGCGAAGATGGACGTACGCAGACCTCATGCCCGTAACAAAGGCGTCTCAGATTAAAAGTTCTGTGTGCTGGACTGCAAAACTGCCTGGCAGTCACAGTTCCTCCCCAGGATGTGCAGGGCACACCAGAAATCATCCAGAGACTCATCGGGGAGTTGCTGTCTCGTGGACAGGAGGTGCCTGGCGTATAGTTGGTTGACTGGCCAAACGTAATGTTCCTTCAGGAGCTCCATCGCTTCGGAGTAAGTGGGCGCATCTCGGATGAAAGGAAAAATGTCAGGGCTCACCCGTGAATAAAGGACCTGGAGCTTCTGCGTGTCCGAGGGTTCCTCAGTGGATGTTCGGAGGTAGCTTTCAAAGCAGGCTAGCCAGTGGTCGAAAGTGGACGTAGCGTTGGCTGCTTGAGGGCTCAGCTGCAGGCGATCAGGCTTGATGTGAAGATCTATTGTTTTAAAAATCTTTGCTCAATAAATTGATGAACTATCAATTACCACAAAGACGAGAGTAGTGGAATAATCGAGGCTTTATTAAGCAAAGATGTTGCGCTTTCTGTAGCTGCCACCAGAATGACTGCAGCACCGGCGAGCACACACATTTATATGCCGCCTACTGGGCGGAGCCAGCAGGCAGGGGTTTACCCATGTAGAACATAGAACATTACAGCGCAGTACAGGCCCTTCAGCCCTCAATGTTGCGCCGACCTGTTAAACCACTCTAAAGCCCATCTACACTATTCCCTTACATAGAACAGTACATAGAACAGTACAGCACAGAACAGGCCCTTCGGCCCTCGATGTTGTGCCGAGCAATGATCACCCTACTCAAACCCACGTATCCACCCTATACCCGTAACCCAACAACCCCCCCTTAACCTTACTTTTAGGACACTATGGGCAATTTAGCATGGCCAATCCACCTAACCCGCACATCTTTGGACTGTGGGAGGAAACTGGAGCACCCGGAGAAAACCCATGCACTCACGGGGAGGACGTGCAGACTCCGCACAGATAGTGACCCAGCCGGGAACTGAACCTGGGACCCTGGAGCTGTGAAGCATTTATGCTAACCATCATGCTACCGTGTTGCCCATTATCATCCATATGTTTATCCAATGGCCATTTAAATGCCCTTAATGTTGGTGAGTCCACTACTGTTGCAGGCAGGGCATTCTGTGCCCTTACTACTCTGAGTAAACCTTTATTATACCTCTGTAAACATGTGTTACCACACTACATATAATACTGCTATTGGTGACTATCACACTTTGTGTTGCCCTATTATGTATTTTCTTTTATTCCCTTTTCATGCAATTAGTGATTTGTTGAGCTGCTCACAGAAAAATACTTTTCACTGTAACTCCGTACACGTGACAATACACAAATCCAATCCAGGGGGGCACGCTGTTGGTCCTCCCGGCGGCAGGGTTGTGCTTTTGGTCCTCCCGGCAGCAGCAAGCGATCTGTTGGTCCTCCCGGCCACAGAGGGCGGACTGTTGGCAGCGTCGAGCGTGTTGCTGGTTCTCCTGGCCACAGGGAGCAGACTGTTGGTCCTCCGAGCGGCCGCTGTCGGTCCTCCGGGCAGCAGCGAGCGGGCTGCTGGTCCTCCAGGCCACAGGGGGCGGACTGTTGGTCCTCCCAGCGGCCGTTGTCGGTCCTCCCGGCAGCAGCGAGCGGGCTGCTGGTCCTCCAGGCCACAGGGGGCGGACTGTTGGTCCTCCCAGCGGCCGTTGTCGGTCCTCCCGGCAGCAGCGAGCGTGCTGCTGGTCCCCCTGGCCACAAGGAGCGGACTGTTGGTCCTCCCAGCGGCAGGGGGCGCTCTGTTAGTCCTCCCGGCCACAGGGGGGCACAGGGGGAGAGCTGTTGGTCCTCCCGGCCACAGGGGACGCGCTGTTGGACCTCCCGGCCACAGGGGAGAGCTGTTGGTCCTCCCGGCCACAGGGGGCGCTGTTGGACCTCCGGCCACAGGGGGAGAGCTGTTCGTCCTCCCGGCCGCAGAGGGACACAGGGGGAGAGCTGTTGGTCCTCCCGGCCACAGGGGGAGAGCGGTTGGTCCTCCCAGCCACAGGGGGCGCTGTTGGACCTCCGGCCGCAGGGGTGCACAGGGGGCGAGCTGTTGGTCCTCCAGGCCACAGGGGGGCGCTGTTGGACCCCCGGCCACAGGGGCGTCGTGCTGGAGGACCGTTGGCCGATTGTCAAAGTCACCCACGAGTGGAGTGAGCCGGGCGGCCTGAGGCCCCCAGACCCTTTAGTAAAGCCGCTGACTGCGGTTTAACCCCACTCAGTGCCGGTTATTATGGACATCCCGCCTATTCACAGGTGCCTTCAAGTGAGTAAAGTCGGTGCCGGGGGATTTTCCTAAGCTGACAGCGGGCTTTCGGTGCCTTTCCCCCGGCGCGGTTACTCTGCACCGCCCGAGGCCTGAGAGCAGCGGCCTGGACCAGAGTTACACAGAGTCCCAACGACGCCCATTTCCCTGATAACAACTCCTGTGAATTAAAACCCTTTTACAACAGTCACAGTATATGGACACCCATCAGTATGTTATTGGATCAGAGTGTTGGACAGCTCCTCCACATTTATGCTGCTGTACTGTGTTCATCATCTAAATTAATACTTCAGACATTCAGCAATTCATAGCGTATTTATTCATGGTGATAGAACCAAGGCTAATAGATGGAATTACTCTGCAGATCAGCATCTCATTGAGCGATGGAATGGCCTCAAGAGACTGAATGGCCTTTGTTCCCTGTGGAGGGAGAGATGGGCTGGGAATTATTTTGTTATTTTGGGGAAGAGAGATGATTTTATCGAGCGTTTTGAGGTTTAGGTGAGAGAATTGTCAAGGCAAAAGAAAACAATTTCCAAAGTGTTGGTGGGAGAATGGAGAGGCCAGGGAATGAGCAGCAGACTGGTGCAAGCTAGAAAATCTGACTTGAAAGTTGAGAAACTTTTTGCTCAGAACAGAGAAAGTTGAAGGGAGATTCTTTGAGTTCAACATGATGTAGGGTTTTGACCTACAGGGAGAAACTTTCCACTGGCAGGAAGGTGGGTAAGCAGAGGACAGATAAAATAGATGAAAGAACCAGGTGGAAAGAGGAGAATTATTTTTACGCAATGGGGTTGTGTTTCTCGAAATGGTGGAAGTAGATTCAATAGTAACTTTCAATAAGGCAATTGGATATATATTTGCAAAGGAAAAACATTGCAGGGCTGTGGGAAAATAGTCTGTGAATGGGATGAATTGGATAACTCAAAAGACCTGGCACAACTCAATAGGCTGAAAGACCTGCTGTCTGATTCTATGCATTCCTTAGGAAGATGAGGGGTGAGTTGGAAAGATTTCTGAATCCATAAATTACTTCATGGAATGACAGGTGTAATTTTAAAAATGGATATTGAGCAAAAGAAGGTTGTATTATGTGGGATGACAATCTTGACCAAAACCATTGGTTTTAAAAGAAAGTGAGGCTTGGAGGCAGCAGTGGTTAAAGAGAAAGACAGCACTTGTATTTATATTGTAACTTTCACAACCTTAGGGCACCTTAAAGTTTTAAAGACCATAAGATGTAGGAGCAGAAGTAGGCCATTCGGCCCATCAAGTCGGCTCTGCCATTCAGTGAGTTCATGACTGATCTGTAATGATAATCCTCAACTCCACTTTCCCATCTTATCCCCATAACACTTGATTCCTTACTGTTTTTAAATCTGTCCGTCTCAGCCTTGAACATATTTAATGTTTCAGCCTCTACAGCTCTGCTGTGAAAGTTGCACAGATTCACTACCATCTGAGAGAAGAAATGTCTCCTCTTCTCTGTCTTAAATGGGTGACCCCTTACTCTAAGATAATGCCCACTGGCCCTAGACTCTCCCACAAGAGGAAACATCCTCTCAGCATCTATACTGCCAAGCCCCGAGAATCCAATTTGTCTCAATAAGGTCATTCTTTTAAACTCCAATGAGTACAGACCCAATCTACTCAACCTCTCTTCATGAGAAAATCTCTCAATTTCCGCGATCAACCTCGTAAACCTTCTCTAGACTGTCTTCAATGCCAACAAGGGGACAAAACTGTTCACAGACAATGAAATGCTTTTGAAGTGTCGCTGCTGTTGAAGGCAGTGAATTCCTGAGCTGTGGGTCAGGGCAGCTTGAGTGGGCAAAGGAAGAGAGAGTGTGCAGAAAAGAGCCAGGGAATCTGGTTTGGAAAGGAAGGGGTTGTATAGCTGGAAAATAGGATATAGTTAGGAAAGATTTAAAACACAAGACTGAGAATTTTAAATTCAAGGTGCCGGGGACCAGCTTCCTTTGCAGTTCAGCCTCTTCAGCAAGGATGAGAGTGATAGGTGAGTAAGAAATTGGCGTGGAATCGAAACTGAACTTTAAAGACAGTGAGGGATGAGAGGCTAGCGAGGAGAGCATTGGAATTGTCCAGTCTGGTGTTGAGATAAGACTGAATAACGGTTTCAGCAGCAGACGAGCTGACTGAAAGTAGGCAACGCTTGTGATGGTGAGGATATAGTTTCAGAGGCTCCAGTTTGGGATCAAAATCATTGCGGAGATTGCAAGCAGTTTTTAAATTGAGAGGGTAATCAAGGAGAGGTAGCAGTGGAAGCAAGCATGGGTAGTCCCCAGAACTGGACCTTTGAAGGTTTGGTGTAGCCAGCATGTCAAAAGCTATAGAGAGGTTCAGGAGGGATAGAATATAGAACAGTACAGAACAGACCCTTCGGCCCTCGATGTTGTGCCGAGCATTGTCCAAAACCAAGATCAAGCTATCCCACTCCCTGTGATTCTGGTGCGCTCCATGTTCCTATCCAATAACCGCTTGAAAGTTCCTAAAGTGTCAGACTCCACTATCACAGCAGGCAGTCCATTCCACACCGTAACCACTCTCTTGAGTATAGAACCTACCTCGGATATCCCTCCTATATTTCCCACCCTGAACCTTATAGTTATGCCCCCTTGTAACAGCTGCATCCATCCGAGGAAATAGTCTCTGAACGTCCACTCTATCTATCCCCCTCATCATCTTATAAACCTCTGTTAAGTCGCCTCTCATCCTCCTCCACTCCAAAGACAAAAGCCCTAGCTCCCTCAACCTTTTGGTAAACCACTGTTACACCTTTATTGGGTAGGACCAGTACTACAGGTTCGCCGGTAGTCCCTGCCTGCTGGCTCCGCCCAGTAGGCAGAGTATAAATAACGTGTGTCCTCCATGCAGCAGTCATTTCACCAGCTGCTATGGGAGGCCATACATCTTACAGCAATAAAGCCTCAGTTGTATCCAACTCTAGTCTTTGTGCAATTGATCGTGCATCAATTTATTGCTCTAAGATGTGGCCTCCCACAGCATGTTGGAAGAATGGCCACAGTGTGGGGTAGTATATACAACACATCCATTGGGTTGAAATGAACAACTAGGAAGATAAGCAGATACCTATATAGTCAGGGTGGAACTACTTCACAGTACAATTGTACTCCCAGCTACAATCCACATTTAGAAAGACAAATCTAATTACACTTGGATGTTTCTCAATTTAAATAGATACAGTATAAAAATGTTATACATTGACTATTATGCTTAATCAAAGTACTCGTAACAACACTGATGTAATAGCTAGACGATGGGTTTGCTTTAGCAAAGCAAGTTAGAAAGTTTACTTTCTGTCCTTTTTAATGAAAGCCGAGACTGTCTAATGTGGCAACCAATGACCCATGAGCTGAATCTAAACTGCAAGATCATTAAACCTTTTCCATGATTGCTTTGTTTCCTTTGCTTAATATTGAGATTGGAAGCTTCTGTCGATTGTTCAAACTTTCTCAGGCTGGATTAGAAAAGGTGTTTCCTGACTGGTTTAAGAATACAGCTTCTCCATTGGTCTAATGGATTTCAGCAGAGGCAAATGTGAGGACCTAAAACATGTTGAAAAGCTGGGAACAGTGGCGATCCAAAGAGACTTGGGGAAGTCAGGAAACCTAGATCATGGTGGGATTCTCCATTCCCCCAGCTGAGTGTAGGGGATGCACTCCGTCAGGAAAAGAAAATCCCAACGGCCAGAGAATTCCAGCCCATATAAAGTCTCATGGACAGTTACAGAAAATAACCGCAGACTGATGGAATGCTGGCCTTTACACCTGGAAGACTTGAGTACAAGGATTTTAAAAAAGCTTGTTCCAAATTTTCATCATTAGTGATAAAAATATTGCGGATGGAAAAATTATGTTGAATAACGTAAAGAAATCTTCCAATTGGCTTTCATAGGAACTAGATTTACTCAACTGATCTCTCAACTCCAAATAATGAGGAGGGATTACGCAAACTCTGGCTGTATTGTCTGGAATTTATAAAGTTATGGGGTGATTGCTGCTACAGCAGCATTTATTGTCCATCCCTAATTTCCCTCGAAAAGATGGTGCTGAGCCACCAGCTTGAACCACTGTAGCTACACCCACATTGAAGATAGGAAGGGTTCTGACCAGATGACAGTGAAGAATGGAGACATACCTTGAAGTCAGGATAGTGTGTAGAGGGGAACCTGGGTGGTGTTGCCATGCGACGACTGCCATTGCACTTCTAGATGGTAGAGGCCACGGGTTTGGAAGGTGTTGTCAAAGAATCCTCAGTGAGTTCCTGCAGTGCATCTTGTCGATGGTACACACGGTTGTCACTTTGGCGGTGAAGGGAGTAAATGTTTAAGGGTGGATGGGGTGCCAATCAAGCTGCTTTGTCCTGAATTGTATTGAACTTCTCAAGTGTTCTTGGAGCTGCACTCAATCAGACAAGTGGAGAGTATTCCATTCCACACCTGACTTGTGCCTTGGGAGTCGGGAGGTGAGTTACTTGCTGCAGAATTCCTAGCCTCCAACCTGCTTTTGTAACCACAGCATTTATATGGCTGGTGCAATTCAGTTTCTGGTCAATGGTAACCCCCATTATTAACATATTGGGGGAATTTGATGATGGTGATGTCATTGAATGTCAAGGGGAGATAGCTGCATTCTCTCTTTTTTGCAATGGACATTGCCTGGCACTTGAGTGGCACAAATGTTATCTGCTGTTATCAGCCCAAGCCTGGCTGTTGTCCGGTCTTGCTGCATATGGGTGTGGACTATTTCAGAATATAAGGAGTCAAGAATACTGAACATTCTTCAATCATCACTGAACAACCCCACTTCTGATCTTGTGCTGGAAGAATGTAATTTATGAAGCAGCTGAAGATTATTGAGCCTCGGACACTAACCTGAGGAGCGCCTACATTCATAGAATCCCTCCAGTGCAGAAGGAGGCCATTTGGCCCATTGAGTCTGAGACGGCCCTCTTAAAGAGCACTCCACCCAAGGCAACTTTGCCCTATCTCAATAAACCCTTAACCTACACATCTTTGGATACTATGGGGCAATTTAGTATGGACAATCCATCTAACCTGCACAGCTTTGGATTGTGGGAGGAAACCGGAGCACCTGATGGAAACCCACGCAGACACAGGGAGAAAGTGCAGACTCCACAGTCATTGATGTCTTGGGATTGAATTGATTAACCTCCAACGACCACAACCATTTTTCTTTGTGCTAGGTGAGTTTCCTCTCTGATTCCCATCGGCTCCAGCTTTGCTAGGGCTTCCTGATGTCATATTCAATCAAATGGTGCCTTAAGGCTTTCTCAAGGGCTGGCATTCGCACCTCGCCTCAGGAGTAAAATTTGAAAATACTTACACACAAACAAAGACAGAAGCGAGGGACCCTTCCACAAACAACAACTGATCCTAAATTATGTAGAATAGAATCCTACAGTGCAGAAGGAGGCCATAAAGCCCATCAGGTGTGCACTGACCCTCTGAAAGAGCACCCTACCTCAGCCCACTCCCCAACCCCTTCCCATAACCTCAACTAACCTGAACATTCCATGACACTTAAAGGCAATTTAGCATGGCTAATCCACCTGATCTGCCCATCTTTGAACTGTGGGAGGGAACCAGAGCACCCGGAGGAAATTCACACAGACACGGGGAGAATGTGCAAACTCCATATAGACAATCACCCAAGGCTGAAATTGAACCCGGGTCCCTAGCGCTGTGAGGCAGCAGTGCTAGCCACCATGCCGCCCTCTTTAAAACTGAGGATGTGTTTGCAGGAGTTGGTTGAGTAAAATGGCATTGGTAGAATGTTAGAGCACTGATGTTATGTTACAGTGAGGAAGTCGAAACACAGATCTGATTGGCTGCTAATGCTGGATTACTAACCATAGAAAAGTCAGAAAGCTGAGAGAGAGGTGTCCCATATTTTCAATGGGTTGCCTCAAGGTGCCATCAATGGAGACCTATAGGAATAGATTTGTCTTTCACCTCAGACATAGGCAATATGTAGCTCAAGGAGATGATTAAGCGAGAAGGAAAGAATAGGTAGCTTTATAAAACTAAGCAAGAAATTTACAAATACACTTGCAAAGTGCAGATTCCTTTCCCTGGTAATAGAAAGGTACAAAGGCATCATTAGAAGTAAATTTCAAGAGTGCTGTTTGTGAACCATGCTAATTCCATGTGTTTCTCTAGCTTTGCGCTGAAAATGAGCATGTACAAAAAAAGTTAAAGAAACTTCGGCTGAAGAATGAACAGTTGGAGAGTGAGCTTTCAGAAATCCAGGGAAAACTGCAAATGCAACAGCTGATGAGGGACTTTGTAACTACCAGAGAGTAAGTGCTATCCAAGAAAAACTTTCATTTCCTGAAGCTCCACAAACAGACATTACTTAGGGATCCCTAAGCATTGCAGCTGAATTGAAGGTGCTAAAAGACCATTTAGAACTGTATATCTGGCAACTCATATAATACAGCTCCCCAAAATCCCACCCAGGGAACAGAAAACCAAACTGATGGCTGTTGTATAAGGTGACAGCTATCTTCTAAAACTTCAACCACCCAAACTGGGATATGGTATCATTGTGTTTATATTATTGGACTTGTAATCCAGAGGCTGGACTAATAACCTGGAGACATGAGTTCAAGTCCCACCACAGCAACTGGGAATTTAAATTCACTATTGCTTTAGAAAAGGCATGCTGCCAAAGCTTTTCATTTTGCATTCATCAGGACAGATGCAAGAACGCTAAGTTCGAAAGGAGCAACAATTATATTGCATGAGAAAAGAGATGCTGATTGGTTGGCAAGTCAACTCTGATTGGTTGAGACGTTGCCATGGTGAATGGACCAGAAGACTGTTGCCTCCTCCCGCCCCCACATGCTTTTGTTTGCCTATTCAAAAAGTTGGGCAATGTCTAGACATATTCCTTTTGCCTGCAGAGTAAAGGTCCCCGCATATGAATATATGTAGCTCCTAGCAAGTGTAAAGAGATCGACCAGCAAGCAGCGTAAATTGTTGTTTCCTTTGAAATTTGGCATTCATACATCTTGTCCTGGTGAGTACAAGACCTAAAGCTTCAATGGCATGTGTCTTTTTTTCAGCAGTATTCAAATTTAAACGCAATTAAATAAATCTGGAGAAAAAGCTGGCATCAGTAATGGTGGCTCATTAAGTTTGTGTTTGTTCTGTTATTTCTCATTGCAGGCAATGCTTTCATATTCTGGAGAGGCTGTGGTGTAGTGGTATTGTTGCTGGTCTAGTAATCCAGAGACCCAGGGTAATGCTCTGGCGAACCAGTTTGAATCCCACTACGGCTGATGGTGAAATTTTAATTCAGTAACAATCTGGAATTAAAAGTCTAATAATGACCACGAAACCATTATCGATTGTCGTTACAAACTCATCTGGTTTACTAATGCCATCCTTATATGATCTGATTTACATGTGACTTCAGATCCACAGCAATGTGGTTGATTCTTAAATGCCATCTGAAAAGGCCTAGCAAGCCACTCGGTTCAAGGGTGATTATCGAGAGACTTTAGATTTATCTAATTGCGTTTAAATTTGAATACTGCTGAAAAAAAGAC
Organism: Scyliorhinus canicula; assembly: GCF_902713615.1. Lineage (NCBI taxonomy): Eukaryota > Metazoa > Chordata > Chondrichthyes > Carcharhiniformes > Scyliorhinidae > Scyliorhinus > Scyliorhinus canicula. The sequence continues at coordinate 18,236,873 of NC_052155.1, forward strand.
CTGCTATTGAAGCTTTAGGTCTTGTACTCATCAGGACAAGATGCATTAATGCCAAATTTCAAAGGAAACAACAATTTCCCATGAATGAATTTTTAAAAGTTCTTGATTGGTTTAAATAACATTTAATTGACATTATAGTTAATCACTCATCTTGTGCCTGCAATTAACGATGCTGCAGCACTTTACTTTTTAGTCCTTTTGTAAAGTTTAGGTGTAACTAAATATGTAAGCATTTTAAAGTGACAAGGGACAACTTGTCTACTTTGAGTTTTCACACAGTGAGAACTCTACTGTGCCAAATGTAGTAGGAATATATGTCACAGCACCCTGGACTAGTGCGAGGTCAATTCCAGCCCCACTTGATCTGGAGTGGTAACACAGGTGAAATTAGATTTTATTTAAAATACCCTAGGTCCTTGGTTGAGCCCAATAAACTGCAGTCACCAGGTTTGTAACGTTAACACAAGTAACCTTTTATTATGTACAGCATTATCATTAAACAGACAGAAAATATAACTGACATATCTAATACCACTTTCTCAACCCCCCCCTTCCTAACTACCCGCCCTCTCTATACACACAGCCAAACAATACAGAGGGGAAAGGGTGTTAGAAAGGGAATGAAAATATTAATAAAAATCAAAGGATAAGAATCTTTGATGCACTGGAATGACTTTCAGTCAATGTCTTTCTGAAGTTCAGGCTTTCGTTTTGATACTTCTTCCCTCTAGGCTTGAGATGATTTTCTCTGGCAAAGTTGGATACCTTCTCTGCAGACTCTGCATCATTTCACTTTCACAGCAAAGAATGTATTGGGAACTCACTACTTTCAGAACAACAGAGCAGTTATTTCACTTCAGCAAGCAGGAGAGAGAGAGAAGTGAATTTCTTTCACTTCCAACATCTAAACACTTCTGTCGAGTTCTGTCAATAAGCATCTCGCAGTAACCAATCAGTGACCATTGTCAGGCAGAACACTGCCCCTGGCCAACCCACCAGTTGCGAGTTAACCAATTGATTTAACTCCCTCCAAGCCTTGTTCCTAAGATCTACTTTGTGTCAAGGTATCTGACTTCTCTCAAAAAAACAAAACCTGGGAACAGTGTTCTGACATGCAGACTGCTTCAACTTTGAGTCTTCTGCTTAAAGGCACATCTTGATTATGGATCCACAGACGGAAACTATAAAATAATGTAAAAGAAATGGGTGGAAAGGAAATAAACAGGAAGCATTCTTACATAGACCAGGAATATATGTATACAACAGCAATTGGCGGGTGCATCACCTCATGTTGTGAGTGTGCACCAGTTACTATCCATTCACAGAGTGTTTCTGGAAGAAGGTTGGGTACAGGCTTATTGTAATCATTGGAGATAATTGGCGTGATGGTGAAGATAATCCAAACAAATATTAAATGTCACAATTTTGAATGTTTTTCAAGTGCTCAGACACAAACAGAATCTCAACCATGGCACAGAACAGGCGTTAAAGAGGCACATGTTTCAAAAGCAGATGAAAGGAGCAAGTAAGTATTTTAATTATTGTTTTCAAAGATAGTTTTGCATTGAGCAGAAAGAAGTAACATAATAATAATCTTTATTGTCACAAGTAGGCTTACATTAATACTGCAATGAAGTTACTGTTAAAAAGTCCCTAGTCACCACATTCCGTCGCCTGTTCAGATACAGAGAGGGAGAATTCAGAATGTCGAAATTACCTAACAGCACATCGTTTGGGACTTGTGGGAGCAAACTGGAGCGCCAGGAGGAAACCACGCAGACACAGGGAGTACGTGCAGACTCCGCACAGACAGTGACCCAAGCCGGGATTCGAACCTGGTACCCTGGAGCTATGAAACAACGGTGCTAACCACTGTGCTATTGTGCCTCCCATAGACAGAACTTTGTCTCAACTTAAAGCAATTGAATTCGAAGCAGGAAGGCCGGGACTAGCTATCTCTTTAATGGAGATTTGATGCACGGTTTTAATTTGTGTCAGGCCACAATTGCTCCGAATTCATGTTGTAGCACGGCAATTATTTTCCCTAGCCCCATTGCCATCACCTCATCCACAGTAACTTTGTGAATAAATGTTTACCCCAGCCTCAATAAAGCACAGTGACAATTTTTTACTGGTCTCTGAATTTAGAAGAATCCTCTAAGAGAAAGGCCAAACCTTTATGGAATTAATGCAGACAGTCACTAAATAGATGCAGGTCTATCTGGATCTGTGCTCCATGAGATCATGTTTAAGTGACTGTTGGTTCCAGAAAAATTGTAATTGAGGAAAAATGTGATCACGTGTGTTTGCTTTTTATATAAGTATGAGGTATTAAATTTTGGTACGAAGAATAAGGAGGTCACATATTGCTTGGATGGTAAATGTACACCGGTTTATTCAAGATTATTTATGGACATGGGGGTCTGAGGTAAATAGTTTTTAAAAATGAAAGTTATTTTTAAACATACTTCTGCACTGGAAATTCTATGATTCTGTGCAGTGTTCTGCAATATGGGCCAGAATTCTCTGACCGTTGGGATTTACTGTTCTGCCGACAGCATACTCCCACCTGTGGGTTTCTCGGCGGCGTGGGGTGGCTTCAGGAGGAAATCCCATTGACAAGGCGGTGGGAATAGAGAATCCCACTGCCAGCAAACGGTGGGCCACTGAGATACAGGCTGCTGGGGGAACCGGAGAATCCAGCCCGTGGTTTTTATTACATTCTCCCACAGCAATTTCAGTTTTATACCTTAATTGTGCAACTGTGCAATGATAATTGGAGAGGCAATTGGTTAAGTCTCAAAACTTAACCAGGGGGCTGGTTTAGCTCACTGGGCTAAATCGCTGGCTTTTAAAGCAGACCAAGGCAGGCCAGCAGCACGGTTCGATTCCCGTACCAGCCTCCCCGGACCGGTGCCGGAATGTGGCGACTAGGGGCTTTTCACAGTAACTTCATTGAAGCCTACTCGTGACAATAAGCGATTTTCATTTTTCATTTTCATTTCAAAATTGTGTCATGAAATGCTACAGGAATATATTTCTGCCAAGATGTAAACTAACTGTAATTGTATATGGGGGGGCGGCATTGTGGCGCAGTCGTTAGCACTGCTGCCTCATGCCGCAGAAGACCCAGGTTCGATCCCGGTCCCGGGTCACTGTCTGCGTGGAGTTTGCACATTCTCCCTGTGTCTGCGTGGGTCTCGCCCCCACAACTCAAAGATGTGTAGGGTAGGTGGATTGGCCACGCTAAATTGCCCCTTAATTGGAAAAAAAGAATTGGGTACTGTAAATTTATATTTTAAAAAATTGTATATATCGTTCAATTAACATAGCAGCTATTAATCTGATTTTCAAGCCCAGTAAAGCCTTCAGAATACAACCTGGAAACACTTTTTCCACGCGGGAGTATGAGAATCTGCAGCATTGGCGGCATCGAGTGCAATATCGACAGCCATAATTGAATTATTTTTTTAAAATATTTTTTAATTCTCTTTTTTCACATTTGCTCCCAAATTTACATCCAACAATAAACAATAATCAGTAACGAATGTAATGTCAATACCCAAATCAATAACAACGATCCTATCCTCCCACCAAACCCCCAAACATTAGCCCGCATGTTAACATAAACAGATGACAAAGAGGAATCACCCATAGTCACCATCAACACATACAGTTCCCCTCCCCCCAACCCTCCCAACCACCATCCCTCCCTAATGTTTGATGTGATCCAATTCTCAAAAGTACATAATGAATAACGCTCATGAATTGTAGAATTCCTCTACTGGCTGGTCTGACACCCCGAATATGGCCTCCTGAGGGCCCGGGTCCAGTTTCACGTGCACCACTTTAGAGATTACCCTGAACACCTCCTTCCAGTAATCCTCCAGCTTTGGACAGGACCAAAACATATGAACGTGGTTTGCGGAGATCATCCCGCAACGTTCACATACATCTTCTACCCCCTCCAAGAGCCAGCTCATCCTCGCGCTTATAAGGTGCGCTCTAAACACCACCATCAGCTGTATCAGCCCCAACCTCGCACACGAAGTGGAGGCGTTCACCCTGCGGAGCACCCTAACACCAGAACCCCTCATCCATACCCTCTCTCCACTCTTCCTCCCACTTTGCCCTGATCCCTTCTAGCGGCGCCTTCTCCTCTTCTAAAATAGCCTCATAAACCGCAGATACTACCCCCTTCTCCAGTCCCCCTGTCGTCAGCACCTCCTCTAGCAATGTGAAAGCCGGCTCTACTGGGAATCTCTATCTCTTTCTGGCAAAGTCTCGAACCTGCATGTATCTAAATATTTCCCCCAGCTCCAGCCCATACTTCGCTCCCAGCTCCTTCAATCCTGCAAAACGACCCCCAAGAAACAAATATTTTAGTCTCCTAATTCTTTTCTCCTCCCATCTCCGAAAATTTCCATGCCACCTCCGTGGCTCAAATCTATGGTTCCCCCGAATCGGCATTTCCCTTGACCCTGTCCCAACCCAAAGTACTGTCAAAACTGCCTCCAAATTCTCAACTAAGCTATTACTACTGGACTCTCTGAGTATCTCCCCGGGGCCGTCGGGAGTGGTGCTGTTGCTAGCGCCTTCAATCCCAAACCCCTACCCAAACTCTCCTCCATTCTGACCCATTGGGAGTCAACCCCTCTGACCCAGCTCCGTACCTTCTCCACATTCACCGCCCAGTAATAACACATCAGGTTCGGAAGACCCAAACCCCCTGCCTGCCTTCCTCTCTGTAGTAGCGCCTTTTTAATTCTGGCCACCTTCCCTCCCCATATGAACGAGGTAATCATCCCGTTAATCTCTCTAAAAAATGCCTATGGCAGGAGAATCGGCAGGCATTGAAAAATAAACAGGAATCGCGACAGCACATTCGTTTTAACCGCCTGCACCCGACCCGCCAGTGACAGAGGGAGACCGTCCCACCTTGCCAGATCAGCTTTCACCCTCCCCACCAAACTAGAAATGTACCTACGGAGCCCATACCCCAATCTCGAGCAACCTGCACCCCCAGGTACCTAAAGTGAGTCCCTGCCTTACGGAATGGCAGCAGTACACCCCCCCCCCCCTCCCAAAAAGCCCTCCTCCACCCCTGGCCAAGACACCACAAAATATTCACTCTTGTCTAGATTTAATTTGCACCCTGAGAAAGACCCAAACACCCAAAGCAGGTCCAGTATTCCCCCTATTGACGCACTTGGTTCCGACACTTATAACAAATCATCGGCAAATAAGGACACCCTATGCTCTATCCCCACTGCACTATCCCTTTCCATACCCCCAAACTTTTTAATGCGATGGCCAATGGCTCAATTGCGTGTGCAAACAGCATAGGACATAGGACATCCCTGCCTAGTCCCACGGTGGAGAGGAAAGTATTCTGAGCTGATGTTATTTGTGCGAACAACGGCCCTCGGCTCCTTGTATAATAGCTTTACCCAGTCCACAAAACTGGGTCCAATTCCAAACTGCTCTAGGACGCCATCAAGTACCCCCATCCTACCCGGTCAAACGCTTTCTCGGCATCCAATGCCACAATCACCTGTTTCCTTCCCCTCCGCCAGTACCATAACCACATTCAATACCCTCTTAATGTTCGAAAAGAGCTGCCTCCCTCTCACAAACCCTGTCTGATCTTCACCTATCATCTTCGGGAGGCACTCCTCTAGCCTACCTGCCAGTACTTTCGCCTCTTTGTGCCCATGTTTAAAAGTGATATGGGCCTATATGACCCACACTCCGCCGGATCCTCATCTTTCTTAAGTAACAGGGAAATCGATGCCTGCCCCAAAGTTTGTGGCAACACCCCCTTCTCTAGCGCCTCCTCAAACATCCCCACCATCAGTGGTACCAGCTTGTTTTTGAATTATGATATCAAACTGATAGTGGGGGGAGACTGGAACTTGGTGCAGAGCCAAAATTGGACAGGTCACGGCCGCGCTTGCTAGTCCCATTGGGGATTTGGGGGGGGGGGGTTGCGAAGCGTCTGGCTGTGCTAATTGTGGAAATGGGAGGGGTGGACCCTTGGAGGCTTCTGCACCCGAGGGAGCCGGAATCCTCGTTTTTCTCAGCGGTCCATAAGGTGTACACGCAGATTGACTTTTTCATGATGGGGAAGGCACTGCTAGCTGGGGTTAAAGGGTCGGAGTACTCGGCAATTGCAGTATCAGATCATGCTCCGCATTGGGTGGATATGGTACTGGAGAAGGGGATAGTACAGAGACGAGGGTGGAAGTTAGATGTGGGACTGTTGGGGACCGAGGGTTCAGTGACAAAATTGAAAAAGTAATCGAGGATTGTGTAGGTTTTAACTGCACAGGTGAGGTGTCAAAGGCGGTTGTCTGGGAGGCTTTAAAGGCGGTGGTGAGGGGTGAGGTGATCTCGTTCAAGGCTAGGCTAGACAAAGAGGAGATGTTGGAATGTTAGAGGGTAATAGATGAGATGCTGGCGGTAGACAGAAGGTAGGGACCCAGTACAGTTGGAAAAGAGGAAGGAACTCCAGGCTAGCTTTGACCGACTATCTACCAGGAAGGCGGTACGCCAATTGAGGCAAGCAGGGGGGGTGCAGTTTATGGGCATGGAGAGAAGGTGGGCTGTATGTTGGTGGGTCATCTCTGTAGGGAGGCTGCGGTAAGGGAAATTGTCCAAGTGCAGGACAGGGCAGGGAAGTTGGTGGTAGCTCAGATCAGAATAACAAGGTCTTTAAGAAATTGTACGAGAGGTTGTACAGGTCAGAGCCACCTGGGGGAGGCCGGGAGATGTAGGAATTTCTAGATGGGCTGGAGTACCTGAGGTTAGGGAAGGGGACAGGGCTACATTAGAGGGGGCGATAATGGAGCAGGAGATAAAAGATGCAATTGGGAGGATGCAGTCGGGGAAGGTGGCAGGGTCGGATGGGTTTCCGATGGAATATCATAATTGAATTCTTATTAGACATGTGTTATAGTCCTTGACCGGACCCTGAGACGTGTGGAGAGATCTAGTTAAGGACTAGTAATGTTTTGATTAAAGTAGATAAAGGTTGATGTTTTGGAATAAAGCCACAAGATTTTATGGGATTTAAACAAAGAAAAACAAACTTTACTATATGAGTTCAGAAATATAAAACAATTTACAGTGTATCTTATACTCTAATATTCATTGCAACTATGAGCGATATTTGAATTATCAGATGAATTGTGGTCAAAATATACCACACTACAGAGCAAATGACAGATGCGACCAAGACAGAGTCCAAGGATTTCACAAAAATCCATCCAGATGCCAGTAAGCGCCAAGTCAAACAACCTCATTGAAACTGTCTCATACGGGATTCCCAATTTCACCTTCAAAGATCCCTCCTTGGAATTCCCTCCAAAGCCCCTCCCCCTTGGACTATCTCAATGAATGCTCCCTTCCCAGAGTTTTAATCTCATCACCTCTAGATTTCTCAGTGTGCACTTCAGCTTCTGCTTACTGGCACAATTTCAGTTAACTGAGTTGGCACTGCTCTTGAGTTTCTCCAAACTCCTGTCTCCCGGCTGTATCCAGCTACACATTATTCCCAGGCTTCCTCTCAGCTCTCTTTGATTGCCATGGCATCCTCTGAGCCTTCTTTGATTACCAGTGCTACCCAGGGCACTCTTGATTAGCATGGCTTCCCCTGATCCTCTCCTGAGCTCCTTCTTAAAGTTCTTAACTGGTACCTGTTCCTGTCTCCCTCTCTTTGTGCTAGTTGCAGGCTGACTTCCTGAAACTGACTGCCTCAAAAAGAGGCAACTCACTGGAGGAGGGGACACCACAAATATCCCCATCCTCAACGATGGAGGAGTCCAGCACATCAGTGCAAACGATCAGGCTGAGGCATTCACAAAACTCTCCAGCCAAAAGTGCCGAATGGATTATCCATCTTAGTCTCCTCCGGAGATACCCAGCATCACAGATGCCAGTCTTCAGCCATTACGATTCTTTAAAAAAATTTTATTTATGGGATGTGGGCGTCACTGATTAGGTCAGCATTTATTGTCCACCCCTAGTTGCCCTTCAGAAAGTGGTGGTGAGCTGCCTTCTTGAACCGCTGCAATTACTGTCCTACTCTCCATCATCAGCAAAGTGATAGGAGTCATCAGCAGTGCTATCAAGTGGCATGTACTCAGCAATAACCTGTTCATAGACGCTGATTTGTGTTCCACAAGGGACACTCAGCTCCTGACCTCATTACAGCCTTGGTTTGAACATGGACAAAAGGTGGATGCCAGAGGTGAGGGAGAGTAATTGCCCTTGACATCAAGGCAGCATTTCACCGAGAATGGCATCAAGGAGCCCCAAACCCACTGGATCAAAGATTGTGTTCCCCACTCTATCCTTCCACTTTCCGATCTTCCTCGCTGCCTCCTGCTTACTCAATTGATGCGGCAACATCCTAATCGTCTTTTCCCAGTACTCATAAACCGCCCCTTTAGCTCTCTCCAACTGCCCTACCGCCTTACCCATGGATATCACTCCATCTGAAGTTTCTCTCGCTCCTTCAACAATCCCACCTCTGGGGCCTCCGAATACCGCCTATCCACCTGCAAAATCTCCTCCACTAACCTCGCCATCTACACCTGCACCGCCTTATCTCTGTGTGCCCGTATTGAAATAAACTCTCCCCCGCCCCCCCCCTTACTACTGCCGTCTGCCTCCCATAGCATGGCAATCGAAACCTCACCCGTTTCACTCAGCTCCACACATCCCCGAATCGCAGTCTTCACCTGCTCATAAACCTCTTCATCTGCCAATAGCCCCACATCTAACCTCCACTGCGGGCGCTGTGTCTACCCCCCCCCCCCCCCCCCGAGCACCACCACCACCCCGGATTCATCTGCAAGTCAACATAAAGCAGCGCATGATCCAAAACCACAATTGACGAGTACTCCAAACCGACCATCCCGCCAACAACAAAATCCATCCTATCCAACACAAAATAGTCGATTTGGCAGTACACCCTATGCACATGGGAGAAAAACGCTTCATAAACCCCCTCAGTTCCCTTACCACCGCCGACACCCTCCCCGATCTCATGCTCAACCGGTCCACTTTCGGCTCCAGAACCGTGTTAAAATCCACCCATTCCCATTATCAACCGATGTGAGTCCAGGTCCAGGATCTTCCCCAACACCTGCCTCATAAACTCTGCATCATCCCAGTTCTGGGCATAAACATTCACCAACACCACTGGCATTCCCTCCAATTTCCCACTCACCATAAGATATCTCCATTCCGAGTCTGCCACGATGCTGTCCACTTCAAAACCCATTTATTTGTCAAGACCGCTATCCCCCTCATCTTCAGATCCAGTCCTGACTGAGAGACCTACCTTACCCACCCTTTCCAGAGCCTAGTTTTATCCCCAATCTCCAGGTCAGTTTACTGTAAGAATGCCCATCCTCCTTTAAACTCAAATGTGTAACATGCGAGCTATGTCTATGTAGACCGGCCCTTTCAGCCCTCTCACGTTCCATGTGATCAGCCTGGTCGGGAGAACCCCTCCCCCCCGCACCGCCAATCATCCACAGCCCCTCCTGGGTCAGCCTCCGTCCCGCCACCAGGCCCGCCCTCGGATGTCCACAGTCATCGACCCCTCCTCCATCATACCACATTTCAAAAACCCCTCCCCTGTCAGCAGTCCCCCCCTTCCCCCACCCCACAGTACAACAATCCCAACCCCCATTAACACTAACCACCTGCTCGCCCCCCCACTGCACTTCCATGAACTAGCCCGCCCAGCTAGCCCTGTAGACCCCACCCATGGCGCCCAGCATCCTACCCCCACTGACCCCCCCCTTCCCAAACGCTCTCCTGGTGCAAACAACAACATCAACATTCAAAGACCGAAAGAGACAAGAACAACCCCACAACCCCCACAGAAGAACAAAGGACAGTGGCCCCCAGAGGGATAAAAAACACCACCTCCACAGTGCAGTGTCTTTCTTTCCTGCCAGTCCATTGTCTCTCACAAACCCCATCGCCTCCTCTGGCATCCAAAAATAGTATTCTCAGCCATTATAGGTCACACAGAGGTGGGCCGGGTACAGCATTCTGAACTTCAGGCCCTTCTTAAAGAGGGCAGCCTTCACTCTCTCCTCTTGGCCAGCTCCGAACCCTTGTCCTGGTATACTTGAAGTTTGCTGCCCTCCCAGATACACCGCCTCGTCTGCCTGCCCCACCACAGGATCCGTTCCTTATCCAGAAACCGCTGCAATCTCACCACCATCGCCCTCGGTGGCTTGTTGCCCTGTGGCTTCCTTTTTTTAAATTGTCTTTATTGTCACAAGTAGGCCTACATTAACACTGCAATGAAGATACTGTGAAAAGTCCTAGTTGCCACATTCCGGCGTCTGTTCGGGTACACAGAGGGAGAATTTGGCATGTCCAAATTCATCAGCACCCAGTAGGGTCTGTCCAATTTCATCAGTCTACCTCTAGGGTCTGTTTGAAGACCCCCTCTCCCAGCAATATCTTGGCTATATATGAGCCAGCGTCCACTCCCTCAATGCCCTCTGGCAACCCCACAATCCTCAGATTCTGTCTCCGGGAGCGATTCTCCAAAGCCTCCACCTTCTGAAACCGCTTCTGGGTATCTTAAAAAATGAAAATCTCTTATTGTCACAAGTAGGCTTCAAATGAAGTTACTGTGAAAAGCCCCTAGTCGCCACATTCCGGTGCCTGTTCGGGGAGGCTGGTACGGGAATTGAACCGTGCTGCTGGCCTGCGTTGAAAGCCAGTGATTTAGCCCAGTGTGCTAAACCTATCTTGCATCACCCCATTCTCAGCTGCCAATTAAGTAAGCTGTCCCTCATGCACCACCACCGTCTCCTCCACCTTCTGGATGGCCTGGCTCTGAGTCTACAACCTCAGCTCCATGCAGTCAATCCCCACCTTAAGCGGATCCGCCCCACCTCGCCAGGTCTTCCAGAGACTCCTTCTCTGCCGGGTGAACTTGTTTAAAAAGTCGACCAGCTGTTCCATAGACCACTGAGACAGTAGGGCTGGTCCCTTACCCTCCGCCATCTTTCCCTGTGTCCCAGGCACAGTTTCCCGTTCCAACAGCTCCTTTCGCCTAAAACTACGTCTGGTCCACGAATCCATCCACCAGTGGAACAAACTCTTTCTCTACCACTCCTCACCTTTTGTCCACTAAAATGTTTGCCCGCTAATCGGGGAAAAGGTCCAAAAATATCTCCACAAGCGGGAGCTACCAAATGTGCGACCACTCACACCATGGCCGCCACTAGAAGTGGAATTCCCTCCCTAACAGCCCTGTGGGTGTACCTACACCTCGGGGATTGCAGCGGTTCAAAGAGGCAGCTCACTGTCACCTTCTGAAGGGCAACTAGGGATGGGCAATAAATGCTGGCTGAGCCAGCGAAGGCACATCCCATAAATACTGGCTGAGCCAGCGAAGGCACATCCCATAAATGCTGGCTGAGCCAGCGAAGGCACATCCCATAAATACTGGCTGAGCCAGCGAAGGCACATCCCATAAATGCTGGCTGAGCCAGCGAAGGCACATCCCATAAATACTGGCTGAGCCAGCGAAGGCACATCCCATAAATGCTGGCTGAGCCAGCGAAGGCACATCCCATAAATACTGGCTGAGCCAGCGAAGGCACATCCCATAAATGCTGGCTGAGCCAGCGAAGGCACATCCCATAAATACTGGCTGAGCCAGCGAAGGCACATCCCATAAATGCTGGCTGAGCCAGCGAAGGCACATCCCATAAATACTGGCTGAGCCAGCGAAGGCACATCCCATAAATACTGGCTGAGCCAGCGAAGGCACATCCCATAAATGCTGGCTGAGCCAGCGAAGGCACATCCCATAAATGAATACATTTTTAAAAAAGGTCCACTAACTCTTTTTTTTAAAGTAATTTTTATTGAAAAATTTTGATTTTATACAACATTGACGCACCTTAGTAAAATACCGAAAATAACAATAATATTAACAATCATATACATTCGCCCCATCCCCATGAACAACCCAGCATTTTAACAACAACGCAAATTAACACACTATAAAGTTACAGAATAAACACTACAATAATGCACCCCCCCACCCCCCGCCCCCCCCTGGGTTGCTGCTGCTATTGACCAAGTTACCTATCTCTGAGCCAGGAAGTCCAGAAAAGGCTGCCATCGTTTATAGAACCCTTGTATTGATCCTCTCAGGGCAAATTTGACCTTTTCCAATTTTATAAATCCCGCCATGTCACTGATCCAGGTCTCCACGCTTGGGGGCCTTGCATCCTTCCATTGTAACAGAATCCTTCGACGGGCTACTAGGGACGCAAAGGCCAGGACACCGGCCTCTTTCGCCTCCTGCACTCCCGGCTCTACCGCAACTCCAAAAATCGCGAGTCCCCACCCTGGTTTGACCCTGGATCCAACCACCCTCGACACCGTCCCCGCCACCCCCTTCCAGAATTCTTCCACTGCTGGGCATGCCCAGAACATATGGGCGTGGTTCGCAGGACTCCCCGAACATCTGGTGCACCTGTCCTCACCCCCAAAGAACCTACTCATCCTAGTCCCGGACATGTGGGCCCGGTGCAGCACCTTAAATTGGATGAGACTAAGCCTCGCACATGAGGAGGAAGAGTTGACTCTCTCCAAGGCATCCGCCCAAGTCCCGTCCTCTATTTGCTCCCCGAGTTCCACCTCCCATTTAGCCTTCAGCTCCTCCACTGACGACTCCTCCACCTCCTGCATTACCTTATAGATGTCAGACACCTTCCCCTCTCCTACCCACACCCCCGAAAGCACTCTGTCCATCGTCCCCTGCGAGGGCAGCAAAGGGAATCCCTCTACCTGTCGCTTAGCAAACGCCTTTACCTGCAGGTATCTGAACATGTTCCCTTGGGGAAGGCCAAATTTATCTTCCAGTTCCCCCAGGCCCGCAAACCTCCCGCCAATAAACAATTCTCTCAATTTACTGATGCCCACCCTTTGCCATTCCCTAAATCCCCCATCCTTGTTCCCCGGGATGAACCGATGATTGCCACCCAATGGAACCTCCATCGAGCCCCCTGTTTCCCCCATGCCGTGTCCACTGTCCCCAGATTCTTAGGGTCGCCGCCACCACCGGGCTCGTGGTAACCCTCTTAGGGGAGAGCGGCAACGGTGCCGTTACCATGGCACCCAGGCTCGTACCTCTACATGACGCCATCTCCATTCTTTTCTACGCCGCCCCTCCCCCCTCCATCACCCATTTACGCACCATTGACACATTGGCTGCCCAATAGTACCCCAGAAGGTTGGGCAGCGCCAGCCCGCCTCTATCCCTTCCTCGCTCCAGGAACACCCTCCTCACTCTCGGAGTCCCATGTGCCCACACAAAGCTCAGAATACTGCTGGTCACTCCTAAAGAAGGCCCTGGGGATAAATATGGGCAGGCACTGAAAAAGGAACAAGAACCTCGGAAGCACCGTCATTTTGATGGACTGTACCCTCCCCGCCAACGACAATGGCAGCATGTCCCACCTCCTGAACTCCTCCTCCATCTGATCTACCAGTCTGGTGAAGTTATGCTTGTGAAGAGTCCCCCAGTCCCTGGCCACCTGCACCCCCAGGTGCCTAAAGCTCTCCCCTGCCCGCCTAAGCGGGAGCCTACCAATTCCTTCCTCCTGGTCTCCAGGGTGCACCACAAACACCTCGCTCTTGCCTAAGTTTAATTTATAACCTGAAATAGTCCCAAACTCAGCTAGCAGCTCCATCACCCCCGGGTCCGCCACATACAGTAACAGGTCGTCGGCATACAACGACACCCTATGTTCCTCTCCACCTCGCACCAAGCCTCTCCACCTCTCTGAATCTCTCAACGCCATCGCCAGCGGCTCGATTGCCAGTGCAAACAACAAGGGGGACAGGGGGCAACCCTGCCTGGTCCCTCAGTAAAGCCGGAAGTACTCTGACCTCCTCCTATTCGTGGCCACGCACGCCATCGGGGCCTCATATAGCAGCCTTACCCATCTAATGAACCCTTCACCAAATCCAAACCTCCCCAACACCTCCCATAGGTACCCCCACTCCACTCTATCGAAGGCCTTCTCCGCATCCAGCGCCACCACTATCTCTGCCTCCCCCTCAATCGCCGGCATCATGATGACATTCAACAATCTCCGCACATTCGTGTTCAGCTGCCTTCCCTTCACAAAACCTGTCTGGTCCTCGTGTACAACCCCTGGCACACAGTCCTCTATCCTGGTGGCCAGGATTTTTGCCAGCACCTTAGCATCCACGTTGAGGAGAGATATGGGCCTGTATGAACCACACTGCTGGGGGTCCTTGTCCTTCTTTAAAATTAACGAGATCAGCGCCCGCGACATCGTCGGGGGCAAAGTCCCCCCTTCCCACGCTTCGTTGAGTGTCCGCACCAGCAAGGGGCCCACTAGGTCCACAAACTTTTTATAAAATTCCACCGGGAACCCATCCGGCGCCGGTGCCTTCCCTGACTGCATCTGCCCGATCCCCTTAACTAGCTCCTCCAGCTCAATCGGCGCACCCAGCTTCTCCTCCTGCACCTTCGGGAAAGAAATCCTGTCAAGGAACCTCTCCATTCCCCTCCTCTCCCCCGTTGGCTCCGACCGGTACAGTTCCCCGTAAAAGTCCTTGAAGACCTCATTCACCTCTACCCCCTTCCGCACCACATTCCCACTCTTGTCTCTCACTCCAGCAATCTCTTTAGCCGCATCCCGCTTACGGAGCTGATGAGCCAGCATCCTACTCGCCTTTTCACCATGTTCGTACACTGCCCCTTGTGCCTTCCTCCACTGTGCCTCCGCCTTTCTAGTGGTCAGCAAATCAAATTTAGCCTGTAGGCTGCGCCTCTCCCCCAACAGTCCCTCCTCTGGTGCCTCTGCGTACCTCCTGTCCACCTCCAGCATCTTTCCCACCAGTCTATCCCTCTCACTCCTCTCGCTCCTCTCCCTGTGTGCCCGGATGGATATCAGCTCCCCACGAATTACTGCCTTCAGGGCTTCCCAGACCATCCCCACCTGAACCTCCCCCGTATCATTCACCTCAAGGTACCCCTCAATACTTGCCCGGACCCTCCTACACACCTCCTCCTCCGCCAACAACCCCACATCCAACCGCCACAACGGACGTTGGTCCCGCACCTCCCCCATCTCCAACTCTATCCAATGCGGAGCGTGGTCGGAGATTGCAATGGCCGAATACTCGGCCTCCTCCACTCTCGGAATCAGTCCCCTACTCACCACGAAGAAATCTATCCGAGAGTAGACCCTATGTACGTGGGAGAAGAAAGAGTACTCGCGTGCCCTCGGCCTCACAAACCTCCATGGATCCACTCCACCCATCTGATCCATAAACCCTCTCAGTACCTTGGCCGCCGCCGGCCTCCTACCCGTCCTAGAGCTGGACCAATCCAGTGAAGGATCCAACACCGTATTAAAGTGTCCCCCCCTATGATCAGACTTCCCGCCTCCAGATCCGGGATCCGTCCCAACATTCGCCTCATAAAGCCCGCATCATCCCAATTTGGGGCATACACACTAGCCAGTACCACCTTCTCTCCTTGTAGCCTAGCCCTAACCATAACATACCTACCCCCCCTTATCCGCCACCACCTCCGATGCCTCAAACAACACATTTTTCCCCACCAGAATCGCCACTCCCCGGTTCTTCACATCCAACCCAGAGTGGAAAACCTGCCCCCACCATCCCTTCCTTAGGCGGACCTGTTCCGCAGGTCCACTGACTCTTGAGCTGATCTGGAACTTATCAAGACACTTCCAGACAGTCCGGCTCTTGTTACTAGTCAGAAATCAATGTAACAAACATCGGAACATCTTGTACCTTAAATGTTACAGTTGCCACAGACTGATAATTTAGGTCCCAGAGATATAATGATTTGAGTTCATCACAGTTTACGTTTTATTAGATTATTAATGATGGTGCCCCTCTAAGAAGGGAGCACTTATTCCCTCAGAACTGAACACCTGCCAATCATAGCTAAAACGTCAGGGAGAAATCTGCAGTTTGCTTCCCCCCAGAACGGCCAGGGTGCTCAGACAATTCAAATGTTCAAAACTGAGGTTGAAAGATTCCTGAAATAAAAATAGAAAATTCTGGAAAAGCTCAGCAGATCTGGCAGTATTTGTGGAGAGAGAAACAGGGGGAACATTTTGAGGCTGTATGGTCCTTCAGAGCTAAAGGGAGAAATGTGATGGATTTTATACTGTAGAAGAGGGGTTGGAGTAAAGAAGGTCAGTGATAGGTGGGAGCGAGGAGAGATTGCAACAAAGATATGTCGGTCACAAGACAGGAAATGAAGTGTTTATGGTAAAGCACTCTGGAAGGTGCTGACTGAGGCATTAAAGTAAGATAGCAGAACGATTTAATCAGGGAACAAAGGTTAATGCTCACTGAAAATGAAATGAAAATCGCTTATTGTCACAAGTAGGCTTCAAATGAAGTTACTGTGAAAAGCCCCTAGTCGTCACATTCCGGCGCCTGTTTGGGGAGGCTGGCACGGGAATTGAACCGTGCTGCTGGCCTGCCTTGGTCTGCTTTCAAAGCCAGCGATTTAGCCCTGTGCTAAACCAGTGAAAGCAGTGAACTTCACCCCCTTCTTAAAGAGGGCAGCCGTCACTCTGTTGAAGCCCGCTCTCCTCTTGGCCAGCTCCGAACCCAAGTCCTGGTATACTTGAAGTTCGCTGCCTTCCCAGGTACACTGCCTCGTCTGCCTGCCCCACCACAGGATCCGTTCCTTATCCAGAAATGCTGCAATCGCACCACCATCTCCCTCGGCGGTCGTTGCCCTTTCTTTAACCCCAAATTTTTTTGCCCCAATGCAACCACCTGTCATTTGTTCTTACATTTTGCTTTCACTGAGCATTGACCTTTGATCTCTTATTAACATATTCTGCTATCTTCCTGTAATGCCACTATCAGCAATTCCATAGTCCTTTACGCTGCCACTAATACTCCCTCCGTTTTGTGACCTCTGCACTTTTGCAGCAATCTCTCCCAGCTCCCACCTATCGCTGACATTCCACTCTGCTCCACTGTTCCAACCCGTCTTATACAGTGTATAATCCATCACATTTTCTCCCTCTCTTTAGCTCTGAAGAAAGGTCATATGGACTCAAAACATTACCTCTGTTTTCCTCTCCACAATTGGTGCCAGACCTGCAGAGATTCTTCTGCATTTTCTGTTTCTATTTCAGATTTCCAGCATCCGCAGTATTTTTCTTTTATTTGATTAATTTCTTTTGGGTGAAAGTATTGAAATATTTGGGGGAAATGTGGAAAAAGTGTTGAGGTTCAGATCATCTGTGATTTAATAGAATGCTGGACCAGGCACTGAGGGTTGAATGGCCGACTCTTATTCCTATGCTCTTAGGATATTTTCAAGTGACTTTTCATAGATTTTTTTGAAACCTCTTTGTATGCCAGGAAATAAATGTTGTTGCTCGGTCCCTCGGTAGTGTCTCAAACTACTGAAGACATATTTAATTATCTTGAAGAGCAGCAAGTAGGGAAATATGCCAACTATTCATAGTACTGATGACTTCTGCTCTAGCACTTGCCGCACCCCTAGCCAAACTGTTCCAGTGCAGCTACAACACTGGCATCTACCCGGCAATGCGGAAATTGCCCAGGGGTGGATTGTACCCAAGAAACAGAACAAACCCAACCCAGCCAATTACCGTCCTATCAGTCTACTCTCCATCATCAGCAAAATGATGGAAGGAGTCATTCACAATGCTATCAGGCGGCACTTACTCAGCAATATCTTACTCATGGACGCTCAGTTTGGGTTCTGCCAGGAACACTCAGTGCCTGACCTCATTACAGCCTTGGTTCAAACATGGACAAAAGAGCTGAATGCCAGAGGTGAGAGTGACTGTCCTTGACATCAAGGCAGCATTTGACCGAGTATGTCATAAAGGAGCCCTAGCTAATATGGAGCCAATGAGAATCAGGGGGAAAACCCTCTGCTGGTTGGATTTATACCTGGCACAAAGGAAGATGGTTGTGATGGTTGGAGGTCATCTCAGCTCCAGGACATCACTGCAGGAGTTCCTCAGAATAGTGTCCTCGGCCAGATCATAGAATTTACAGTGCAGAAGGAGGCCATTCGGCCCATCGAGTCTGCACCGGCTCCTGGAAAGAGCACCCCACCCAAGGTTAACACCACCACCCTATCCCCATAACCCAGCAACCCCACCCAACACTAAGGGCAATTTTGGACACTAAGGGCAATTTATCATGTCCAATCCACCTAACTTGCACATCTTTGGACTGTGGGAGGAAACCGGAGCACCCGGAGGAAACCTACGCACACACGGGGAGCATCTTCAGCTGCTTCATCAGTGACCTACTTTCCATCATAAGGTCAGAAATGGGGATGTTTGATGATGACTGCACAATGTTCAGCACCATTCATGACTTCTCAGCTAATGAATCAGTCCACGTCCAAATATAGCAAGACCAGGCCAATATCCAGACATGGGCTGACACGTGGCAAGTTACATTCACGCCACACAAGTACCAGACACTGACCATCTCCTGCAAGAGAGGATCTAACCACAGCCCCATGACATTCAATGGCATTACCATCGCTGAATCCCCCACAATCAACATCCTGGGGGTTACCATTGATCAGAAACTGAACTGGACTAGCCGTATTAATACTGTGGCTACCAGGGCAGGTTAAAGGCTAGGAATCCTTCAGCGAGTAACTCATCTCCTGACCCCCAAAGCATGTCCACCATCTGCAAGGCACAAGTTAGGAGTGTAATGGAGTACTCTCCACTTGCCTGGATGAGTGCAGCTCCAACAACATTCAAGAAGCTCAACACCATCCAGGACAAGCAACCGACTTGATTGTACCCCTTCCACAAACATTCAAACCCTCCACCACCGATGAACAGTTACAGCCGTGTGTACCATCTACAAGATGCAGTAACTCACCAAGGTTCCTCAGACAGCACCTTCCAAACCCACGACCACTACCACCTGGAAGGAGAAGAGCAGCAGATACCTGGGAACCCCACCACCTGGAGGTTCCCCTCCAAGTCACTCACCACCTTGACTTGGAAATGTATCGCCGCTCCTTCACTGTCACTGGGGAAACATCATGGAACACCCTCCCTAACAGCTCAGTGGGTGTACCGACACCTCAAGGACAGCAGCGGTCCAAGAAGGTAACTCATCACCACTTTCTGAAAGGCAACTAGGGATGGGCAATAAATGCTGACCTAGCCAGCGACGCCCACATCCTGTAAATAAATTTTTAAAAAATTCCATGCCACCAGCATCTTAAACGCAACAGTGAGATGAATGACCAATGACCTACTCTTGGTGGCAATGGTTGATATGCAAATGTTGGTCAGGGCATCTGGTGAGCTACCTGCTCTTATTTGAATTGGGGCTTTAGGATGAACGCAAGTTACTGGGACGTGGATAGCCTTGTGGTTATGGTACTGTACTAGTAGCCCATGGGTCACACTATGATCAGTTGTCGAATTGTAATCAAAATATCTGGCAATATCCTGCCACTCCTACCCAATGTGCCTACATGTGATACCAGTGCCATATCACATGTTTGAATCTTAATGCCCTGAGGGTAGCAGAATGCATTATTTTGGAAATGGTGATCCTGTTGGGTGTCCTTGTACATCAGTAACTGAAAGCAAGCAGGCAAATGGAGCAAGCAGGTGGGAAGACAATGTTGGCCATCATTGCAAGAGGATTGGAGTACAGGAGCAAGGATGTCTTACTGCAGCTGTAAAGGGACATGGTGGGATCACACCTGGAAGATTGTGTGCAGTTTTGGCCTCCTTACCTAAGAAAGGATATACTTGCCATAGAGTGAGTGAAGCAAAGGTTTACCAGAGAAATTCTTGAGATGGCGGAATTGTAATACGAGCATAGATTGGGTCATCCAGGCCTGTATTCACTTGAGTTTAGAGGAATGCGAATGGGTCTCATTGAAATAAGACCATAAGACATAGAAGCAGAATTAGACCACTCGGCCCATCGTGTCTGCTCCGCCATTCAATTATGGCGGATATTTTCTCATCCCCATTCTCCCGCCTTCTCCCCATAACCTCTGATCCCCTTATTAATCAAGAGCCAATCTATCTCTGTCTTAAAGACTCTCAGTGATTTTGGCCTCCATAGCCTTCTGCGGAAAAGAGTTCCACAGAGATATAATAATAATTAATAATCATAATCTCTTATTGTCACAAGTAGGCTTCAATGAAGTTACTGAGAAGCTCCTAGGCGCCACATTCTGGCGCCTGTTCAGGGTACAGGAATATGATGCAGATATGTATAAAATTTGACCGTACTGGTCAGACTTGTAGTAGGGATGGTGTTTCCTCTGGCTGGGGAGTTCAGAACAAGAGGTCACAGTCTCAGGATGTGGGGCAGACCAATTAGGACTAAGATGAGGAGAAACGTCTTCACTCGGAGGGTAAGAGAGCTGGTGTATGGTGTTGAGATAGAGGATCAGCTAGGATTATATCGAATGGCGGAGCAAGCTCGAAGGGGTGAATAACCTACTTCTCAGTGGCCGGCATGGTGGTGCAGTGGTTAGCTCTGCTGCCTCACAGCTCCAGGGACCCGGATAATTGCCTGTGTGGAGTTTGCACTTTCTCCCAGTGTCTGCGTGGGTTTCCTCCGGGTGCTCCAGTTTCCTCCCACAGTCCAAAGACGTGCAGGTTAGGTGGATTGTCCATGCTAAATTGCCCCTTAGTGTCCAAAAGGTTCGGTGGGGTTACTGGGATATGGGGATAGGGTGGAGGTGTGGGCTTAAGTAGGGTGCTCTTTCCAAGTGCTGGTGCAGACTCGATGGGCCAAATGGCCTCCTTCTGCACTGTAAATTCTACGATTCCTATTTTACATGTTCTGGAACTAAATATATTGTCTTTGTTTATCCAGTCGACTGCTGCAGATGTACAATGCCCTACAGAAACGTTATGATAAAGAAATTAAAACCAACAAGGAACAGAGTGAAACCATCTCTAAACTCACTGTAAGTTCTGTATTTTTGTGCATAACTGTAACACTTTTTCCTTGTCGAGTAGATGTGTTTACATAAAATACTGTTAACCTGGAGTGCTATAGAATTCACAACACTTCCCCTGTAAGAGTAACCTAGGTTCAGGGTCCATACTGGATTTGATCTAAACAAGGCTGCAAGCTTAATTTATGATTGCCTTTTAGTTTGTGGATAAAAAATTGGTCTATTCAAGGGAAGCTTTGGCTGTTAGCTGAAACTGACAGATTTTATAAAAAAATTTCTTACTCTAAGAATTCTTTAAAAAGATTATGGGAGTTGCATATGGAAAATGTGTGAATCGTAATTTCCAACCATTATATTTTTCTTTTAAAAAAATATTTTATTCAAGGCATTTTCATATAAACAAACAAAAGCAGAAGAACAACCAAACAACTTTATAAACAACCAACACCCACTTCTCCCCACTCTCCTGATACCACTCCCTCTCCCATCCTACCTTCCCCTTTCCCCCCCATTCTCTTCCCCCCTCCCGCACTGACCCCTTAAACCTCCTTGGGAAAATTAATAAACAGCTTCCACCTCCAGGTGAACCCATCACCGACCCTGTCAAGATTAACTTGACCTTCTCCAGCCTTAGGAATTTGCGCTGGTCGCTCACCTACACCCCCACTTTTGGCGGCTTTGAGTCCCGCCACCTGACCAAAATCCGTCTCCGGGCTATCAGGGAGACAAAGGCTGAGACATGGGCCTCTCTCACTCCCTGGATTCCCGGATCTTCCAACACCCCGAATATCGCCATCTCTGTACTCGGGACCACCTCCATCCTGGCACCTCGGTCATGTCCTTGAACCCTGCCAGATCCCTTTCACATTTGGGCATGCCTAGAACGTGTAGATGTGATTTGCGTGTCTCCCCACACACCACCCACACCTATCCTCTACCCCCTCAAAGAACCGTCTCATCCTTGTTACCGTCAGATACGCCCTGTGTATCACTTTAAACTGGATGCGGCTTAACCTCGGCACGACGAGGGCGCATTCACCCTTTGCAAGGCCTCTGCCCACGTCTCGCCCTCCACCTCCCCTCCCAGCTCATGCTTTATGACCTCCACTAGGACTCCCTCCCAACCCATCAACTCCTTATAGACATCAGACACCTTCCCCTCCTCTATCTTATCCCTCAGCAGCACCTTGTCTTGCAACCCCAGGGGCAGCAGCCCAGGAAAGGACAGCACTTCTCTCCTCAGAAAGTCTCAGACCTGCAGGTACCTAAAACAGTTCCCCCCTGGGAAACACATGCACTTCCTCCAGGTCCTCCAACTTGGCAAATTTGCCCCCTGTGAATAGATCGCCAAATCACTCAATCCCTGCCTGCCGCCACCCCCAAAATCTTGCATCAAATCCCCCCGGCACAAACCTATGGTTGTTGCAGATCGGTGCCCACACCAAGGCACTCTCCAGTCCCAAATGTTGCCTCTACTGACCCACACCTTGAGGGCCAACACCACCACTGGGCACACGGAGTACCTGGCCGGCGAGAATGGCCGACAAAGTCGTTCCCCTACACGAGGCTGCCTCCACCTGACCCCATGCCGATCCCTCCCCCACGACCCACTTCCTAATTGGCTACCCAAGAGTAATTCATAGAATTATCAATTCAGAAGGAGGCCATTTTTAATGTTCTCCGAGGACCCCAAATGAATTCCCAACCCCCACCCCAGCCCGAATGACACCCCAACACCCATGCAGGGCAACCCTGACCCAATTGTGCAGGTGCAGAAAATGCCAGATTTTGGCATTACCAACCTAGCAATGCCACCTGGGTACCTTGGCAGTGTCAGGCTCACACCTAGGTGGCACCAGCAGTGTCAGGGCACCACCCTTCCCAAAGGGCATGCACCTGGGGGCCTCCGATCCTCTTGGAGATCCCCACGAGTGCCATTCTGTGGGGATCAGTACAAAACGGCGCTCGCCAGAGATCAACGAGGCAAAGGGATTGAATCCCAAAGCCTGTGGTACCTCGGAGATGGGCACTGCCTCGCTCTAATATGCAGATTTACCAAAAGTGACTCCGGCCATCCTGGGTGAGATTCACCTTGCAACGCCTCGCGAGATTGCATTGAATCTTGTGAGGCATTGCAAGCCGGGTAGATCCCGGGAGAGGGGTCACCCGACTTTCAACAGCCTCGCTGTGCCGCATGTGGCAAGCTGCTTTTCTGGAGCAGTGTGTCTGGAGCATCAAGGTCAATGTTTCCTTCACTGTTGTACTTTTACAATGGTACGGGATGAGAAGAAATTTCCTCTTATAGATATTGGGAAGAAAATGACTTTACCTTTGCTATGCTCTTGCTTCTTAGTGTGTTTCCACATTTGTCTTTTTTTTGCTGCCAACTGGGTTAATTGCCGCTTGTTTTATGATTTTCTGAGGTCATTAACATTTTTGAACACGGCTGTTTACTATAATATTCTTACTTAAGCTTGAGACTTTTGGAATAACCTTTGGATTGTAAGTAATCTTTTAACTCAACCCTTGCTCATGCCAGAGTTATCTGTTCGCAGTGGAGCGCTTTATTCAGGTTAAACATCACACACCACTCCTGTGAATCCTCACTAAATAAGAGCTTGCAGTGACATCACGCCTTTAAAATACTGAGGTGTCCCATGGTGTTTTTAAAGTAAATATTACACTGAGACACTAGGACTGTGACCAAAAGCTTGCTCAAAGAGCTAGGTATTAAGGAGCGCCTTAAAGGGAGAGAGAGGTGAAGAAAGAGAAAGGATTAGGAAGGAGATTTCAGAATTAATGGCCGCTCCCGCTCCCGCAGAACGCTGGGACCCATCCGGATCGCAAACTAACCCCCCTAGCAACCCCGCTACCTCGACCAGCGCCCGGGACCCTGCCAGATGCGACCCCGGAAATGTAAACAGCGCCCTGGACCTCGCTAGCGCCCTGGACCCCGCCAGACGCAACCACCTACCTTCCACAAAGGCTGACGTCTCCCATCGGATCCCAGGATCATCCAGCAGCAGCCGCCGACCGAGAAAGCGAGGGAAACGCAGCGGTCTGCAGGTTAGACTGAAGCAACGCCCCTCAAGACCCCTCTCCCCAGCATACTCCTGGCAAACGTCCAAGCGATTGAAAACAAGCTGGATGAACTTAACGCCAGACTTACCTCTCAGAGGGAAGTAAGAGACTGCTGTGTGCTCTGTTTCACAGACATGGCTCACCCCCGCCTCACCGAACTGTGCCATACAACCTGAAGGCTTCTCTATTCACCGGGCGGACCGCACGGCATCTTCAGGCAAAGTGAAGGGTGGAGGGGTTAGCCTCCTCATCAACTCCTCCTGGTGCTTGGATGTGGTGACCCTGGCGACCTACTGCTCCCCAGACCTGGAATACTTGACCGCAAAGTGCCGCCCATACTATCTTCCACGTGAGTTCACTTCAGCCATTATCACAGCGGTCTACATCCCACCCCAGGCAGAAGTGAGGAAGGCGCTGGATGAACTGTACACAGTCATAAACAACTATGAAACAGAACACCCGGAGGCCTTGTTCATTGTGGCCGGAGACTTCAACAAAGCCAACCTCAAGAGTGTACTGCCAAAATTCCACCAGTACATCTGTCCCACCAGGGGCGACAACACTCTTGACCACTGCTACTCAAAAATCAAAGGCGCCTACCGTTCCATCCCCCGACCGCACTTTGGGAAATCAGACCATAAGACGGTGCTCCTTCTCCCGGCTTACAAGCAGAAACTCAAGTGGGAGAATCCAGCTAAGAAGGTTGTGCAGTGCTGGTCCGAGGAGACAGAAGAGCTCTTACGTGACTGCTTAGAGACAGTGGATTGGTCCATATTTAAGAACTCAGCGACTAACTTAAATGAGTATGCCACCACCGTCACAGACTTCATCAGCAAATGTGTGGACGACTGCGTGCCAAAGAAAGCAGTACGTACGTTCCCCAACCTGAAACCATGGCTCAACCGTGAGATTGACTCCCTACTGAAGGACAGATCTGAGGCGTTCAAGGCAGACGACCCTGTCCTATACAAGAAATCCAGGTACGACCTCCGCAAAGCCATCTGAGATGCCAAGAGAGAATATCAAACTAAGCTAGAGTCACAGACAGACTCTCGGCGGTTGTGGCAAGGACTAAACAACATAACGGGCTACGAAGCGAAGCCAAGCAGTATCTCTGGCAGCAGTGCACCCCTCCCTGATGAACTTAATGCATTCTATGCTCGGTTTTAGCAGGTAACCAACAATCCGCTGTCGAGTGCCCCAGCAGCCCATAATTCACCCATACCCACCATCACAGTTTCCGAAGTCAGATCGGCCTTCCTGAAAGTGAACCCACGAAAGGCGATGGGCCCGTACGGGATCCCTGGTCGTGCACTCAGAGCCTGCGCATACCAGCTGGCAGAGGTATTCACAGACATCTTTAACCTATCCCTACTCCACTCCGAGGTCCCCACCTGCTTCAAGAAGACCACCATACAACATGCCTCAATGACTACCGCCCGGTGGCCCTGACGTCAGTTGTAATGAAGTGCTTCGAGAGGCTGATCATGAAGCGCATCACCTCCATACTCCCGGAACGCTTTGACCCACTTCAATTTGCATACCGTCGCAACCGGTCCACATCAGACGCCATTTCCCTGGCCCTACACTCATCCCTAGAGCATCTCGAAAACAAGGACTCCTACATCAGACTCCTATTTATTGACTACAGCTCCGCCTTCAACACCATAATCCCAGCCAAGCTCATATCAAAGCTCCAAAACCTATGACTTGGCTCTCCACTCTGCAACTGGATCCTTGCCTTTCTGACCAACAGACCACAGTCAGTAAGAATGAACACCAACACCTCCTCCACAATATCCTCAATACAGGTGCCCCGCAAGGCTGCGTACTTAGCCCCCTACTCTACTCCCTATACACACACGACTGCATGGCAAAACTTGGTTCCAACTCCATCTACAAGTTTGCTAACGATACGACCACAGTGGGCCGGATCTCGAATAACGACGAGTCCGAATACAAGAGGGAGATAGAGAACCTAGTGGAGTGGTGTAACAACAACAATCTCTCCCTCAATGCCAGCAAAACTAAAGAGCTGGTCATCGACTTCAGGAAGCAAAGGACTGTACACACCCCTGTCAGCATCAACGGAGCCGAGGCGGAGATGGTTAGCAGTTTCAAATTCCTAGGGGTGCACATCACCAAAAATCTATCCTGGTCCACTCACGTCGACGCTATCACCAAGAAAGCACAACAGCGCCTATACTTCCTCAGGAAACTAAGGAAATTCGGCATGTCCACATTAACCCTTACCAACTTTTACAGATGCACTATAGAAAGCATCCTATCGGGCTGCATCACAGCCTGGTATGGCAACTGCTTGGCTCAGGACCGCAAGGAACCTCAGAGAGTCGTGAATACCGCCCAGTCCATCACACGAACCTGCCTCCCATCCATTGATTCCATCTATCTCCTGCTGTCGGGGGAAAGCGGGCAGCATAATCAAGGATCCCTCCCACCCGGCTTACTCACTTTTCCAACTTCTTCCATCGGGCAGGAGATTCAGAAGTCTGAGAACACGCACGAACAGACTCAAAAACAGCTTCTTCCCCACTGTCACCAGACTCCTAAATGACCCTCTTATTGACTGACCTCATTAACACTACACCCTGTATGCTTCAACCGATGCCAATGCTTATGTAGTTACATTGTATACCTTGTGTTGCCCTATTATGTATTCTCATGTATTTTCTTGTATTTTCTTGAATTTTGTTTAATTCCCTTTTCCAATGATCTGTTGAGCTGCTTGCAGAAAAATACTTTTCACTGTACCTCGGTACACGTGACAATCAACAAATCCAATCCAATCCTAGCAGCTGAAGGCAATTTAAATTTGGGATGCACCGAAGCCAAAATTGGGTGGGACAGTGGTTGTGGTGGGGAAGTCGCAATGATCTCAGAGCCGAGAGTACACTTTAATTCAGCTTATATTTGGGCAAATGTAGTGAACCCACAGGTCAAGCAGAAGGCTCCTGTCTCTGTATTTTAATCACTATGTTTTTACCTCTTCAAACCATGGCCTAGAAGAGAAACTATTGGACAGATTAGTTCAATATTAACCAGATAAATGAACTGTTTCAAATATAAATAATAGATTTACAGCAAATATAAAACTGCACAGAATATTAACATTAAAGGCAATCTCTAGAGCTATCTCTCAAACTAAACTACTGGAAACGCAGTCTCTGACTAAACCTTTGTGGCAATTTGTGGTTGCCTGCACAACGGTGTCTCTGTCCTATAAAAAAAAAATGTTTTTATTCTCCATTTTCACATTTTCCTTCAAAATTTACACCCCACCCACAGACAGTAAACGGTAACAAATACAAAATCAATCCCCTTAACAATATATGCATCCAATAAAACAAACCCTGCCACGGTGGAACCAAAAAACAAAGGAGAGAAAGAAAAAGGAGTCCGGGACCGCCCATGGTTAGCATTAACCTATAGAGTCCACCACCACCACCACCACCACCCCCCCACCCCACACTCAATGCCATCCAACCTCTGAAAGAGTACCGTACATGATACCCAAGAGTTGTAAACACCCTTCCCACTCTCCAACTCCTCCCTTCCACTGCCTCTTGTAAAACTCCTCCCTCCAACCTCGATTCCTTCCCCCCCCAACTTTCCACCCTG
Source organism: Scyliorhinus canicula (assembly GCF_902713615.1). Taxonomy (NCBI): domain Eukaryota; kingdom Metazoa; phylum Chordata; class Chondrichthyes; order Carcharhiniformes; family Scyliorhinidae; genus Scyliorhinus; species Scyliorhinus canicula. Next base: position 18,264,627 of record NC_052155.1, read on the forward strand.
GTAGACCCCTCGTACCCTGTTCTGCCAGGCTCCGATGGCCGCAGCCCCTCCCCCCCACGGCTTAAACCGGCCAGCGTGGAACCCCCGCCCAGGTCCCTTTCCCCCTTGCCCAGCCCCAGGAAAGCCCAGAAATCCCCTTTTAGCACACAAACCCCGCATATCCACCTACACCCCAAAGAGCCCTCATTTCGAGTGAAAGTCCCATTACTTCCCTTGTCCAAATATATACATTAGCTCCTTTAGCCCATACACCCGCATGCAGTGAAACACAATACAGTCATGAGGTTACATCGGCACATGGCCATTTCTCAATTTCTCAGTTCTGCCACAGTCCTGCCTTTGCAAACTCCTCCGCTGCTTCTGCTGTTCCAAAATAAAAGTCCTTGAGCTTGTAAGTCACCCCCAGCTTCGCTGGATATACAATGCCGCACTGCACCTTGCTAATGTACAGTGCCCTCTTCACTCGGTTGAAGGCAGCATGCCTCCTCGCCAGATCCACCGTAAAGTCCTGGTATACACGTATACCAGCTCCAGCCCACTGCACCACCCGCTTCTGCTTGGCCCAGCACAGGACCTTCTCCTTCACACTGTACCTACGGAAGCACAGAGTCACTACCCTTGGCGGCTCACTCGCCTTTGGTACAGGCCTCCACGACCGATGAGCCCGATCCAGTTCATATCGGGAGGGATCCTCCCCCTCCCCCAATAGTTTTGCCAACATCGTGGCAAAATACTCAGCCGGCCTCGGTCCTTCAACTCCTTCGGGCAGCCTCACAATCCTCAAATTCTGTCGCCTGGATCTGTTTTCCAGGTCTTCCATTCTTCCTCTCAGATCCTTGTTAATCTCTATCACCTTCCGCATCTCCTTCCCCATCGAGGTAAGTTGATCACCGTGCTGCAATAATGTCTCCTCCACTTCCTCAGCGCCTCCCCTTGCTCCCGCACCTCCGCCACTGCGCTCGCCACCACCGTCATCACTGGGGAAATCGCCTCCTCCATCAGCACACTCAAAACCTCCCTCATATCCTTCCTCATTGTCTCCATGCATTTTGTAAACTACCTTTCAAATTCTGCAGCCATTACCTTAGTCATTTCTTCAGCCGTAAGCAATGCGGCCTCCCCTGGTGCTCCTGCCTCCATTTTCCTTGGTGACCCCACGGTGACCTTTCCACTCCACGACGGACCTTCATCTGTTTTTTTTACGGCCGTTTTTTTGCTCACCCTCGACATTTTCCTTCACTGTGCCTCCTCTGTGCCTTCTCCCTGCTTTTGCCGCCTCCGTCGACCCTGGGACTGGGCTTAAAGACCCGAAAATGCCGTTCCCGAACGGGAGCCCTCCAAAGTGCGGCTGCCTCCCACCCGCCGTCACCGGAAGTCCGTCTCTGTCCTACTTTATAGTGGTTTATCGAATACCGGTTTTCTGACCGGACGTCAGTCTCGGATAGATGATTGAAGTTCTTTTGAAGGTTCCGTTAAAGGAAATTTTGGAAAAATATACATCTGTTGATTTCAACTAGGGATGCCAAACAGAAGAAAAGGTACAAAATATGTCAAATGTACATTTAATGGCTTGGCATCTGAATATTTATTAGAAAAATTTTGAAAGCAGTGGATCAGACACACAAGTAAGAAAAAAATCAAATTCCCAATATAAGGTAAGTGTGGGTCTGGAATCTCCAGTTCCCATTTGCCCACAGGGTCTTGCGCATGTGCCAACCATAGAATGGCCTCACACCAACATCATGTTTCTTCACGTTCTTGGGGTTCCTGCGCGTGCACCGGCCAAAGAATGATCGCATATGTGCAGTTGTTGACTTTGTGTCTTCAGATCAGAAACCAGCCATGCTCCTGCGCAGAAGAAGAAAAAGAAGAACAAACGTGAAAAAGTGCGAAAGAAGGTCAGGTGACCTGGAAGATGAGCGCCATTGAAGAGAGTGCGTCCTAAGGAACAGGACACAGGAGGGGACCAGGAATGAAGGTCCGAAAGCAAGGAGTGGGAGAAAAGGAGATTCTAGAAGACAGTCTAGTTAAGTGACAAAGACAGAATACAGGTCCTGTTGAGTGAAGAGTAAAGTAAGGATCAGAGCAAAAAGACAGCCAAAGGCTGGATAGGCTGGGACTCCTTTCCCTGGAGTGTAGGAGGCTTAGGGGTGATCTTATAGAGGTCTACAAAATAATGAGGAGCATAGATAAGGTAGATAGTCAACATCTTTTCCCAAAGGTAGAGGAGTCTAGAACTAGAGGGCATAGGTTTAAGGTGAGAGGAGAGAGATACAAAAGAGACCAGAGGGGAAATTTCTTCACAAAGAGGGTGGTGAGCATCTGGAACGAGCTGCCAGAGGCAGTGGTAGAGGCGGGTAAAATGTTTTCCTTTAAAAAGCAGTTAGACAGTTACGTGGGCAGGGTGGGTATAGAGGGATATAATAATAATCGCTTATTGTCACGAGTAGGCTTCAAATGAAGTTACTGTGAAAAGACCCTAGTCGCCACATTCCGGCGCCTGTTCGGGGCCGGTACGGGAATTGAACCCGCGCTGCTGACATTGTTCTGCATCACAAGCCAGCTGTTTAGATCACTGTGCTAAACCAGCCCCTTTGAGGGCTAAATGGCCGAATACGGGCAATTGGGACTAGCTTAGTGATAGAAACTGGCCAGCATGGACAAGCTGGGCAGAAGGGTCTGTTTCCATGCTGTAAATCTCTTTGACTCTATCGATAACTCGTGCTGCGGGCCATGAGGGCAAGTGGTGTCTGCTTGGCACTGCTGAATACCTGAGAATGGAAGATGAATTGTGGGCGTAAGCGGTGATCCAGGTGAAAGGAACTATGGAAGGTGAGGTTGAAACCCTGGAGGTAGATCCTTGAAGATGTCTGTGTGGAAGTGTTGTTTGGGAAAGCCGGAGTGAGATCAGTTGTTTCCCGGTGTAACAAACATTTGGAAAGCTGATAAGAAATCTTTTCAACCTGCTTTAGTGGCATCTGTCATTTGGTTTGAAGTGTGGTGTGTTCAATCATAGTTCACCTACTAGTTTACATGTACTTACCATGAATATTAGAGTGGATTTGTAGGTATCTGTAAATGTACAGGGTGAAGGAGTAATGTCATTTGACCCCTTTGCTGTTGTTTGTATTGAAATCTTTACAACCTTTTTGTCTAATGTAATATAGTTTATTTTTCTTCATAAACATCTTATTATTTTTATGAAAAGCACAAAAAAACGTAATCGCAATTACCTAAATCCTTCAATTATACTTACAGTTTAGATATTTTTAAAAATGTTTTGATTCTTCACTCTTGCTCCTTCCAGGTGAACATCCATGAGTTGGAATTACAGGTTGTGACATCAAAGCAAAGGATTCAGCAAGTGGAACATGAGCACACTGCCATGCGGAGGAACAGGAGGACTCTGACATCAGAAGCGGGCTCTGCATCTCACAAACACAGGTCTGGTGGCGGGAAAGGCTGCTCACCTGACTGCATTCACATTGGTGAGGCTTTCACTGAATGTTTTTTCTTTTTGGAGATGTTAAATCATATTGAGGTGTGGTTCCTCATGCTGGGCTCAAGTTGGATTGGATTGGATTTGTTTATTGTCACGTGTACCGAGGTACAGTGAAAAGTATATTTCTGCGAACAGCTCAACAGATCATTAAGTACATGGGAAGAAAAGGGAATAAAAGAAAATACATAATAGGGCAACACAAGATCCACAATGTAACTACATAAGCACCGGCATCGGATGAAGCATACAGGGTGTAGTGTTAATGAGGTCAGTCCATAAGAGGGTCATTTAGGAGTTTGGTGACAGTGGGGAAGAAGCTGTTTTAGAGTCTGTTCGTGCGTGTTCTGAGACTTCTGTATCTCCTGCTCGATGGAAGAAGTTGGAAGACTGAGTAAGCCGTGTGGGAGGGATCTTTGATTATACTGCCCGCTTTCCCCAGGCAGCGGGAGGTATAGATGGAGTCAATGGATGGGAGGCAGGTTTGTGTGATGGACTGGGCGGTGTTCACGACTCTCTGAAGTTCCTTGCGGTCCTGGGCCGAGCAGTTGCCATATTAGGCTGTGATGCAGCCTGATAGGATGCTTTCTATGGTGCATCTGTAAAAGTTGGTACAGGTTAATGTGGACATGCTGAATTTCCTTAGTTTCCTGAGGAAGTATAGGCGCTGTTGTGCTTTCTTGGCGGTAGCTTCGGCGTGAGTGGACCAGGATAGATTTTTGGAGATGTGCACCCCTAGGAATTTGAAACTGCTAACCATCTCCACCTCGGCCTCGTTGATGCTGACAGGGATGTGTACAGTACTTTGCTTCCTGAAGTCAATGACCAGCTCTTTAGTTTTGCTGGCATTGAGGGAGAGATTGTTGTCGTTACACCACTCCACTAGGTTCTCTATCTCCCTCCTGTATTCTGACTCGTTGTTATTCGAGATCCAGCCCACTATGGTCGTATCGTCAGCAAACTTGTAGATGGAGTTGGAACCAAATTTTGCCACGCAGTCGTGTCTGTACAGGGAGTAGAGTAGGGGGCTAATTATGCAGCCTTGCGGGACCCCGGTATTGAGGACTATTGTGGAGGAGGTGTTGGTGTTCATTCTTACTGATTGTGGTCTGTTGGTCAGAAAATCGAGGATCCAGTTGCAGAGTGGGGAGCCAAGTCCTAGGTTTTGGAGCTTTGATATGAGCTTGGCTGGGATTATGGTGTTGAAGGTGGAGCTGTAGTCAATAAATAGGAGTCTGATGTAGGAGTCCTTGTTTTCGAGATGCTCTAGGGATGAGTGTAGGGCCAGGGAAATGGCGTCTGATGTGGACCGGTTGCAGCGGTATGCGAATTGCAGTGGATCAAGGCGTTCTGGGAGTATGGAGGTGATGCGCTTCATGATCAATCTATCGAAGCACTTCATTACGACTGAAGTCAGGGCCAACGGACGGTAGTCATTGAGGCACTTTGCCTGGTTCTTCTTTGGCACCGTGATGGTGATCTTCTTGAAGCAGGTGGGGACCTTGGAGTGGAGTAGGGACAGGTTAAAGATGTCTACGAACACCTCTGCCAGCTGGTCCGAGCAGGCTCTGGAGTGCATGACCAGCGATCCTGTCCGGGCCCGTCGCTTTCCGAGGGTTCACTTTCAGGAAGGCTGATCTGACTTCGGAAGCTGTGATGGTGGGTATGGGTGAATTATGGGCTGCTGGGGCACTCAACAGCGGATTGTTGGTTACCTTCTCGAACCGAGCGTAGAATGCATTGAGTTCGTCGGGGAGGTGTGCGCTGTTGCCAGAGATACTGCTCGGCTTTGCTTTGTCGCCCGTTATGTTGTTTAGTCCTTAACACAACCGCCGTGAAGTGGCCATTCTTCATCTGGCAAACCTCTCAACTGTGAAGGGGGAAGGAAGTATCACAGACCAGGCCCCCTTCCTGACCGTGCCTGATGACATCTGCACTTTCTTTTGACTGGTAATCAGGAATGGGAATATTAGCTGAGAATTCAGCCCCTCTACCAGCACCCCCTTCCCAACCTTGAGCTTTAGAGGCACGGAGACTATTTGTACCACTATTATCACTGAAACTGAAATCAACTAACTTAGCACGGCCCATGGACTGCACCTTGGACCTCTTCTGATCTATATGGCTCTGAGGTACGGTAATCCCCTGAACCAGCTGTATTGAACTTTTATAAAGGCATACGGACAATATGTGCAGACTTGCAGTTTTATTTACATTCCATGAAAACATAAGAAATGGTGGAATGAAATCAGATTGTTTAGCCCATCGAGCCAAGTCCTGTAGAATGTGTGCCTGATACAACCCCCCCCCCCCCCCAAACACACACACACACACACACACACACACAGGGCGAAATTCTCCGCCCCCCACGACGGGTGGGAGAATAGCGGGAGGGCCTTCCCGACATTTTTCCCGCCCTCCCGCTATTCTCCCACCCCCCCGCCGAAGTCCCGACCCGAATCGCTGCCGCCGTTTTTTTACGGCCGGCAGCGATTCACAGCTGTTAGATGGGCCGAAGTCCCAGCCCTTTCCGCCGTTTTCACGAACGGCAAACACACCTGGTCTTGCCGTTCGTAAAAACGGCGTCACCAACTCGCTTTTTATAACCATGGCACCGATTGGCACGGCAGTACCACGGCCGTGCCAAGGGTGCCATGGGCCCGCGATCGGTGGGCACCGATTGCGGGCAGCGGGCCCGATGCCCGCGCACTACTTGTCCTTCCGCCGCCCCGCATTATCCATTCGCGGGGCGGCTGAGGGGCAACCCGGCCCGCGCATGCGCGGGTTTCGCGCAAAAACGCGATGACGTCACCCGCGCATGCGCGGGTTGGAGTCTTCCAAACTGCGCATGCGCGGCTGACGTCATATGACGCGTCAGCCGGCGCTAACTCCGGTAAGCGGGCTTAACGATTTTCGTTAAGCCCGTCTTGCCGGAGCCTACGGCGTCGGGCTGCTAGCCCCGACCGGGGACCAGAATCGGTCCCCCGTCGGGAAGGGGCGCGCTGCCGTAAAACCCGCCCGGGTTTTACGGCAGCTTTACGATTTCTCCCGTTTTGGGAGAATCTCGCCCACAATATTTAGCCTGAGGAAAAGTTTGATATAATTTCTCCTTTATCAACAGTAATAATTCAACAAAACTACAGAAAATGTATCCCTTAGTATGTGCCCATTTTTCCACTTATGAGAGATGCATTCAATTGTCTATGTCTCTGAGATGTGGATGAATCTACACACAATGGTGGGGGGAAGAGATGAAAGCCCCTTCTTTTCTGCCTGAAAGAAACAACATTGGGACATTTTGAAACAGTTCGTAATGGGTGTGCTGCATGAACACAGATCTACTATAAAGGGCTCTAGTATTCAAACTATTTCAATAAAATTGTAAGCATATCTGGCTTGGGAATTGGGAATGTGGGAGTTGAAGGCACATTGTTGGGGAAAGGTTTCATCTGAAACAAACTTGTGAGTGGACGATGTTTTATCATTCAACTCTGACATCCTTCACCTTTTACAAAGGTTAGAAACTAAAGAGTGCCACAAAATTACATTTTCCCATTTCTGAATTCCTGATCTCAACCAACTTTGTCAGAGCATAGCTCCGAGAGGTGGTCAAACACTGATATTCAGAGAAGTGATCTGAGGGAAACTTGTTTCTGGGATGCTGTTGTGGATTGATAGATACCAACAAAAGAGTTGAGCAAAACAATTACAAAAGGGACTCCACCAAAAATACAATCAAGTGTCCTTGAAAGCATCAATAGAGATTTTTACAAGAGAAAAAGCATTTCAAGCTCTTCCAACCGGTTACTCCTTTCATGTTTGCAATCCTGTCATTTCTTTTTCACTGTGCTTTCTTGCAGAGTTGTTGTTTGAGATAGAAAGACTACAAAAGGAAAAGGACAAACTCACAAAGGAGAGAAGAGACCTCAAAAATGAGCTGTTTGGATTGGACAAGGTACTGTTGTCTTACTAGTGATTTGTTGTAAGCATTATTTAGTTGAGCAGTCTTCCACGTCTGGCTAATTTATGTTTTTAAAACCCTCTCTTATTTGGCCATCATCACGGTCCTTTAGCTCAGTAATTGGGTAGATCAATGGCGCATGTACAGTGCTTTGTGCCAATCTATGCACATGAAATGACTATCTTTCCCGCTGTTAGTGAGCCGGTGCTCCTGCAGTCTATACATGTAACCATTTTACTTCCCTGCTTCCTTTAATCTTTTGTTTTAAAACACAAGCTTGGCATCATTACTTCTTATCTTAAACCTTTCTCCCACTTTCCCTGTATTCCTCAGCTTCTCAACTTTAATAAAAACAACTTTTGGCCTACTGCTTTCCTGGAGGTACAAATGATGAAATAACTATGCTGTTGAGTATTTAATACTGCATCTGATCCAATAATGAGTCACTTTGAAGCCTGGCTGTTGCTATAAATTGTATGGGTTCCATTACATTCAATGGGGCACGAAGATTTAGTGGGGTTAGAATTTGCTGCCTATTTCGGGCTCCTGATCAAATTTCAGTTCACATTGACCCCTATAGAATATCCTTTACATTTCATCCTGTGTTGGAGCAACACATCAGGATTTATAACATGGCATCAGGATATAGTTCTATTGAATATTCAAATCTCTATTATGCTGGCATTTCGGTCTTGGAGAATTCTTTGTTACTTTAAGTTAAGTGCAATAAATGTGTTAAGACATGCATTTTCATGTGATTCCTGGTTGCTACACTCCTTGGACTAATTTGCTGTTTGTATGTTAATTACAGGGTTTCTTTGAAGAGATTGAAGATTTAAAGTATGCTCTGCAAGAATCTGTTAAGCTGAATAAAGAGTATGAAAAGTGCCTACGAAAAATATGTGAGAAATATGGACTTGTGTTTCCACAAGTCTTACATCCTTTGGCTGCAAAATGAAAAAAAAAAATGAATTCATAATGAATGTTTTATGTATATGAATGATCATATTTTCAGAATTTTTGCATTTTAAAATCAAGGGCTTGGTGTTCCTCTTTTACACTGTTGTTTTCAGTGTGATTCGCCGAATATCAAGATGCAAATAATTGTGAAATTTTAAACACAAATTGAAGTCCGAAGCTGTACCTGTCCAGAAATCTGCCCATGCTCCTGGATGAATCAATCATCATTGAGAGTTTCCTCTAATCATACTCGTTTACAGGCCTTTGCGGAGGCTCCAAAATCTAAGTTGGATCTTTTGGGCGCAGTCATACTAATAAGCATATTTAGAACGGTTCAGAATGTTTTGTTTGAATTTTACCAAGGAGCTGACTGCCCCAATCCAACTAGACAACAGTTTTGTTTATTTTTGTACGAGGTACTTTCCTCAAGACTGGGCACTGTCCACTCACTTGACACTGATTTAAATTATTTTTTTTTTGAGATCAGCCAATTTTCAGCAGAACTAATCAAACTTTAGCAAGTTACCACTCTTAAATGCATCAAGGGTTTTATTTTTAAAGCAGTGCAAAAAATATAACATTTTAAAACCCTGCCCAAATTAATTCATTCATGGTAGATTTTGCACTGGGATGTGCATATTAATTTGAGAAGAAACTGGCCATAATTTTGCCATTTGCTCCTAAAGTAGATACTTCATGATAGTTGAGGAAGTGGCCAGTGTTGTTGTGGGGGAACGTTTGTAACATGGTGACAGTAAGACCATTAACACCAGTAATGGGCAACCTCGGTTAGTGAGTGAACCACATGAGTGTCCCTCCTTCATCTCAGTGGGCCACAATATTGAAACCAGGCTTATTCACTAACCATGACCCCCATGAATAAGATTAAATACATTTAATACACGCCGAATATTTCATAACGAGTTAGAGAGAATGCTTAATCATTTATATATTAATAGAACTATCGCTAACTTTGAATAGATAAAAACAAAATAAATATATACACTTTGGATCCAGAAGGAGCAGACGGCTCTCACGGTTAATGTTATGTGCAATCAGCATTCACTTCACTTGTCCTTGCTTTAAAACTGGAAACCAGCGGAATGTGGCAGCCGTACATCTGGGCAACAGTCAACAAAATATATCATGGGCTGCACTCAGAACCCAGATGGGCCGCACGTTGTCCCCGGGCCACAGATTGTCCACCACTGATTTACACTGGAGTGCAAGTGGGCACCAAGCAAAAACTAAATCTTATTCCATATTGGAGGGAGGAAACACTGACAAACAATTCATTCACTTTGCAGTTGGGTATTTGGAACATTGGTAAAGGCCCGTGATTAATTCCTTTTCCACCATCTTGCAGGAAAGTATGTGGAGGAACCAAACAAAACAGAGTCAGCCAATGAGCTGGAGGCAGGCAAGGCTCGAGCAGTCTATTTTATAGCAAATAGAATTTATTTATTTAGCAGAGTTTATTACGAACTACAGTAAACAGAACTCAAGAACGATTCTGCAGCAGAATCACCCAAAGAAAAGATTATTTCTCCAACAAAATGCAATGAGTGGAAGATAGTTACATAGAACAAATGACATCCATAAAATCAGTCCCAGTCACTTATACAGTGAGGTCTCCAGGAGAGATTGACGAGAGAATTTCCCTATCATCTCAGCTCTGGGTGTGACTTGTGATGTCACTACATACAGTCTAAAGCAAATGTTGGGAGAATTTTGTGTTTTTCTAATAAAATATTTAATTATTTGTGACGTTTTATGTGGTAAACATGTTACTTCATATGTTTTCATGAAAATAGTCAAGTTCATTATTGCAGTAGTCTCAACATCACTGACACTCTAAAATGTAAAAGGTATCAAACATGACAATGACCAGCGTTACCACCTTCTAGCAACACCAGGTTAAAGTCCAACAGGTTTGTTTCGAATCACTAGCTTTCGGAGCGCAGCTCCTTCATCAGGTGAGCTGCGCTCCTCAAAAGCTAGTGATTCGAAACAAACCTGTTGGACTTAAACCTGGTGTTGTAAGACTTCTTACTATGCTCACACCAGTCCAATGCTGGCATCTCCACATTATGACCTTCTGGCAAGATTTTCCTCTTTTCTATGAAAGAGACAAAATTTGCATTTTAATAGTGCCTGTCACAAACTCAGGATGTCCCTTCTAAAGTGTAGTCACTGTTGTAAAATGGAGGCCGATGGAAGAAAAGGCATTAAGGTAACTAACTTGATGATCTGTTTTAATGGTGTTTATAGAAAAATGTGAGCCAGGAGAACTGCCCTACTCAACTGCCATCACCCAAGAGGATGGACGATGTTGTGTCCAAATGGTGCCAGCTCCAACAATGCAGCACTTAACCCAGGACTGCAATTGGTGTCAGCCTAGATTATGTACATATGTATGGTGTGGGATTCGACCCACGACCTTCTGACTCAAAGTTAAGGGCACTGCCACCAATACCTTTTTGCACTATTATCAACTGCACTAGGCTTCCATTTCACAGTCCCACAATCGTCTGCCTGAGATTGATAGCTTAACAGAGTATAGATCAAATTGGATTGCTGCCAACTTTTGTGGTTGCACTTTAGATGCACAGCAAGATTTAAATTTGATTTTTGAAATTCTTGGTACTATTGAAGAAATAGTGAAATGGACTGAGAAGCAGAAGTTTAAAAATGATTAACAGTAAAGTGAATCCCGTTAACAAGTGTCGTTCTCTAGGGCTCTTTATTTAATGCTTTGTTTCTTATTTTTACTAATGATCTGGAGAAGGTTATAAAAGAAAGCTGTTCAAATTTGAGACAATATGCAAACATGTGTACAAGGGCTTACAATAAGGTTGAAAGCTGATTTGTCTAAATTAGATTTGTGTGTCGGGACGCGGCAAATGTTCCAGCCTTGGCTCAGTGCTAGCAATCTTACCTCTAAAAGTTCCACTCCAGAGATTTGAGCACGGGATGTTGGCTGGAACCTGAGTGGGAGTGCTGCACTGTCTGAAATGCTCTTTCTGCTGCGATGAAAAACCAAGACATTGTCAGCTCTCTCAGATGGATGTAGAAGATCCTATGACACTATGGGTAGCACAGTGGTTAGCACTGTGGCTTCACAGCGCCAGGGTCCCAGGTTGGATTCCCGGCTTGGGCCACTGTGTGGAGTCTGCACGTTCTCCCCGTGTCTGCGTGGGATTCCTCCGGGTGCTCCGGTTTCCTCCCATTTTCCAAAGATGTGCAGGTTAGGTGGATTGGCCATGCTAAATTGACCTTTGGGTCCAAAAAGGTTAGGAGGGGTTATTGGTTATGAGGATAGAGTGGAAGTGAGGGCTTAAGTGGGTTGGTGCAGACTCGATGGGCCGAATGGCCTCCTTCTGTACTGTATGTTCTATGAAGAAGAGCTGAAGATTTCTAAGGGTATTCTGACCAGCATTTATCCCCAAATTAATACCTATTTATTTGAAATCTGGAGATCTTGTTATGCACAATCTGGCTGCTATATTTTATTAATTGCAGTAGTATCTATGCTTCAGAAAATACTTAATGAGGTGCAAAGCATCTCGGGACATTGTGATAGGTAAATTAATTAAATTTAGCAGAGAAGTGGTAGACTAGTGTTTTCATATTGTTGCTCGTTCTGGGTGAGTGTGCTTAACACTCAATTTGGCTCTGTTTCGTTACTTAGCTCTGGAGTCGCCAGGTATCGTTAAGATACCGCCACAAGTTTCAAGGTCAAGTTCAAAGCAATAAAACCATACACCAATTAGTAAGTTCAAACAAATGAGTTTATTATAATACAATTATAATACTACCCATGCACACGCTAAGATGACTAAACTATTCCTACCACTAAATAAACCAATAATCTTAAAGGGAACTGCCGGATCAGGGGACAAGGCCTCTTGCTCTGCACTGGTCCGCAGGCTTCAGGTTGGTACGGTTTAAAAAGGGGTCAGGAGTGTCTATCTCTGGTAGCGATCGTTCTGAGACACTTACTTGCTGGCGGCTGCTGTCCCAAACCTTTCCTCTCTCTCGGTCAAGGTCTTCGGTAAAAGGCTGGTCCAGAGGGCTGGTCCAGAGAGGAGGGCTGGTCAAGAAGAACAAACTAAGTTTGGGACCTGTCTTTTATAGGTCCCAGGGCTTCGCGCCCTTTTGGGCGGACCCGTTACCTGCTGGGAATCGATTGGGTCTCTTCCCAATCGATTTGTTGAATCCCCCCAATACTGAGGCTGTCTCTTGGCTACTGGGCGGGCCTTCGGGTGCTTTGTTTTCGAACCCCGCTGCTGCTGGGGTGTCTGGTTTCCCATACACTGTTGCAATCACTTCTCTATTTGTGTCCATTGTCCCTGGGATCGTTCCATTGCTATGTTAACTATCCCGGAGATTGCCTCATTAGTATGCGGAATGTTCGTTTCGGTGCTGTCTGCTCTCTTAGCAGACAGAATACACATTGGCTTGGTGCAGCCTGCTTGTGCTGCAAACATTGTCCATTTTAACCTGCAAGCTTTGCGTTCCTCCATTTTGTATTGAGGGAATGGCCAACTTCGGTGGATCCAATATGTGTTGTTTCTCATAGTTGTTATGAAAGGGAAATTGTGTTTGATAAATGTATTTGAGTTCTTTGAGGATGTAACAAGCAGGATGAATAAATAAATCAGTAGATGTAGTGTATTTGGACTTCCAAAAATCATCGGATAAAGTGCTTCATAAAAGGTTATTACAAAAATGAGAACTCATGATGTGGGTGACATATTAGCATGGACAGAGGACTGACTAACAGGAAAGAGAGAGTTATCTTCAGGTTGGTAAACTAACTAATGAATTCCACAGGAATCAGTGCTCAAATATTTACTACCTATATCAGTGACTTAGATGAAGAGACCATGTATTGCAGCCAAATTTGCAACTACACCCACAATGCTGTGAGGAAGGGAGTTCCAGGATTTTTACCAAACGACAGTGAAAGAAAGGCAATAAAGTTCCAAGCGAAGATGATGTGTGAATTAGACAGGAACTTGCAGCTAGTGCTGTTCCTGTGCATCTGCCGTCTTTGTTCTTCCAAATGGTAGAGATTATGGCTTTGAAAGGTGCTGTCTAAGGAGCCTTGGTGAGTTGTTGCAATGCATCTTGTCAATGGTATGTACTGTTGCCACTGTGTCGGTGGGGGAGGAAGTGAATGTTTATTGTGATGGATGGGGTGCCAGTCAAGGCGACTACTTTGTTCTGTATGGTATTATGAACAAAGAACAAAGAAAAGTACAGCACAGGAACAGGCCCTTCTGCCCTCCAAGCCTGTGCCGACCATGCTGCCCGTCTAAAACTAAAATCGTCTGCACTTCCTGGGTCCGTGCTTCTTGAACGTTGTTAAAGTTGCACTCCTTCAGGCAAGTGGAATATATTCCACATTTCTGACTATTACCTTGTAGATGGTGAACAGGATTTGGGGAGTCAGGAGGTAAGTTACTCTGCAGAAATCTTGGCCTCTGGCCTGCTCTTGAAGCCACAGTATTTATACAGCTGGTCCGGTTCAGTTCCTGGCTTAAATAGTAAAAGTTAACAATGAGAATTATTGTAAAATGTGATTGAGAGCAACAGTCGAGTTTGAAGTGCGGACCCAATTCAATTCAGGAAAGCATGATGGAGGAGTTCTAAAGGATATGTGAAGTCAGTGGTTGTGGGAAGCAGTAAGTTATCCAGGAACAATGGAGCAGAATCCAAAGAGAATGAGAACTTGTATCAGTTTCATGAGATGTAACGCACAATGTATTAACAGGTATTGATCGATGATGACTGAATAAGTTCAATTGCATTTCTCTAACATGTTATTCTGGGATTTTTACTAGTGAGTTGGAGTTCAATAGCAGAAATCTGTCCATTTGTCAGGGAAAACTACACTCATGGCCCCTAGTATAGATTATTTTACTTCAATGTTTAAATGTTACCTTCTTCAGAGCCCTTGATGGATAGCAAGATGGTAAGCCACATTTCAATACCTGATCTTCAGCAATAGTGCAAAAGAGAGGTGCTTAGCAGCATTGTATTGTGTCAGATTAGGGGGAATAGAAATGGGCTCAACAAGATTTTCTGGGGTAAGGATGTCATCACCAGGGATATGTCAAGATTCTGTCAACAGAAAGGTAGGAGGTCTCTTACAGGCTGTCTCCGCTTCCTCTTGCCGTCGGGTGTCCTCTTCAATCAGGAGGTTCCTCTAAGTAGGTCTCTTCTGAGCAAGGGTCTCTCAGGCATTGACGTCTATGTTGCATTTCTTGAGGTCAACCTTCAGGGTGTCTTTGAAGCTCTTCCTTTGTCCTCCGCTTCAAAGGCTTTTCTTGAGTTGAGCAAAGAAGATATGCTTTGGCAGTTGAGACTCTGACATCCTATGCACATGGCCAACCCAGCAAAGTTGGTTTTGGATGATCATGGCCTCACTGATGGTTCTTGGCTCCAGTACGCCTGTCCTCTCGGCTGATGTGGAGAATCCGTCTCAGACAGTGTTGGTGGTACCTCTCCAGGTCTTTGATGTGGTGTCTGTATGTAGTCCCAAGTTTCTGAGCCATATAGGAAAGTTGGGAGGACGACCGCCTTGGTCATGAGGATCTTGGTGTCAGCACGGATGCCGTGGTCATCAAAGACTCTCGTCCTTAGGCTTCCAAAGGAGGCGCCTGTAGATTGGATATGATTTTGGATCTTCACATCAATGTCAGCCTCAGAGCAGAGGTGGCTCCCCAGGTATGGGGAATTTCTCTGGACATCTGACCTTTGACAGGATCTTTCATAGCACTTCCTGATTGACTGAATCTAAAGCCTTGGCCAGATTGATGAAGGCCATGTCAAGTGTTTGATGTTGTTCCTGGCATTTCTCTTGAAGTTGCTGAGCAGTGAAAATGATGTCTCCTGTTCCACAGTTTGGTCGGAAGCCACACTGGTTTTCTGGAAGGATTTGTTCAGAGACTGGGAGAAGGAGGCTGGCAAGGATTTGGGCGATGATCTTCCTGGTGATGGAAAGTTGGGAGGTTCATCAGTTCCCACAGTCCGCTTTGACTCCATTCTTGAATGTGGCAATGATGGCATCCCTGAGGTTGGCAGGAATTTCTTCTCTCTGTCCCAGATTTTCAGCAACAGTGATGGAGGTGACAGGAGATCCCTTCTCCTCCCAGTTTTCAAATCTCAGCTGGAATTCCGTCCGCTCTTGTGGCTTTTCCATTCTTTTGTTCTTTAAATGACGGCTTTGACTTTGTCCACACTTGGTGGGACTCCAAGATCACCTTGGAAGTTGGGGGATCTCCTCACACACGCCCCCATCTATGATTCTATCACGATTTAGGAGTTCTTTGGAGTGTTCTCTCCATCAAAGGCCAATGTTTTCTCTGTCTCTCAAGAGAAAAGTTTAGAAGTCTGATAACACAAGGGTGTTAGCTGGGTCTCTGCCTGTGGTTGGAGTCTTGGCCTCTTCAGGAATTGCAAGGGTTCACGTTTTTGGCTCTGCATGAATTGCCACACAAAGATTTAAAATATGATAATTCCTGGTGTGCTAAGCTTGCATTTTTTACAGATTTATTCAGCCACCTGAATAAGCTGAATGTTAAAATGCAGGGGGGGGGGGGAAACAAGAACATTCTGACGCCACAGATGAACTTCAAGACTTCAGATCAAAACTGGCCCTTTGGCAGGAAAAAATGGGAAGTGGGTTGATTGAGATGTTCAAGTTGTCATCAGCAAATCCTACTGGCAAAACCATACCCACCTTCATTTCCATACATCTTACAACAGAATCAGAGAAGTTTGAATGTGATGTCCTCTCCAAGGGACTGGAAGATTTTGAGTGTTTGATCCATTTAGTTCACTTTCTTTTGTATCATGAAAGACACTGGATGGGATTCTCCGTCGGCCGACTCTGAAAGGCGATTTGGCAGAGAATCGGTTTTGATGCCAAAATCGTGGCCAGCGTTGTGTTCACCCCAAAGCTCAATTCTCCAGTGCCTCAATAGCAGCATCAATGCGTTCTACTCTGCATGTACAGTAAATGCTGTTATGAGCGGGCCTGACCCGGTCTTCTCTGGTGCCTCCGCGATGCTCCGCCTCAACCGGGGGGAATTCCCAAAGGCAAGGTTCACTTGTGCTTTTAAAAATCATGAAACAGGCATCGTGGCTGAGAAGGAGAGAAGATAGGACAACCAGAGGCGCGACTGAGCTGTCGGTCCTGACACTGGCCAGGCTAGCTGGAGGGGGGGGGGGGGGGGGGTGGGTGACCTGAGATGGGCTGTGGGGCTGGGATGTCCAGGCACGGACCGTCATTGCTGTAGTCTGCAAGGCAGCCATCTTGCTGCACACCCCACTGACCACCCACCTTGGCCCATGGTCTGCAGAGTATGGGTGCCAACACCCCAGCCCCTACCCCACCACCCCTGCATTGGAGGTTGGTTTAGCACAGTGGGCTAAACAGCTGGCTTCTGATGCAGAACAAGGCCAGCAGCGCGGTTTCAATTCCTGTACCGGCCTCCACGAACAGGCGCCGGAATGTGGCAACTAGGGTCTTTTCACAGTAACTTCATTGAAGCCTACTTGTGACAATAAGCCATTATTATTAGGGGCTGGCTTAGCACAGTGGGCTGAATCGCTGACTTGTAATGCAGAACACAGCTAGCAGCGTGGGTTCAATTCCTGTACCAGCCTCCCCGAACAGGCTTCGGAATGTGGCGACTAAGGGCTTTTCACAGTAACTTCATTGAAGCCTACTTGTGACAATAAATGATTATTATCATTACCCTCCGTCATACCACGTCACCCCACCCAAATGGCTGCCACCTTCCAGCGGGCATTACATGGACCATCCAAGGGCAACGGCAACAGTAGCCCCTACAGAGGGTGCCGGACAAGGGCATTGGAGTGTACTGCTCGCAAGGGCAGTGCCAGCCAACAGTACCCCTGGCAGCAGGGACAGGCATCAGGATACCGACAGGCCAGGGATGCGGAGATGAGGGAGGGGAGGAGTGGGACATGCGGGGCAGAGCAAACTGGGGTCACCATGTAGGCTATTGGACCTGGTTGGACACGGGGCGTATGTACCATGCTAACATGTCAGCCTTTCATCCCCTGAAAACAATAGATGTTGGAATTCAACCAGGAATGGTGGCCTTCCTCCCAATCACCGCAGCCCCGGAGGATGCACTGAGGCTGTGTCAGCTGAAACTGCTTGAGGAGGAGGACCCTGCAACAGCGGAGCCTGCCCCAGAGGAACAGCAGGTGAGGAGATGGTGGAAGTTGGGGATAGCTGTGACGGAGAGTCGGTGTCTTCCTGGACTCGGGTTCTGGGGTGTCACAGGATGCAGGTCAAGGACTCCCATCACTATCCATGTCCTCATCCTTGCTGCTATCCGCTTGTAGTTCTGGTCTGGTGGGTGATGGACACCAGGAGGGCTCGCGGATATCAGCAGGAGGTCCCGCAAGCACAAGACAGGACGCATGATTGCACAGCGGGCCGAGTGGGGAGTGGGAGTGCTGGGTGTGTTTGTGGGAGATGGGGTGGTGGAGTGGGAGGTGTGGGGGGTCGTGGTGGATGTGAGGATAATGTGACCAATGGCGACCTCCGCCTCAGCGACTGCCCTGTCTCTGGGCCCATCGACAACGTCCATTGCCCTCTGTTCCGCTGTGGTGAGGGGTCGCAGGTCGAGCAGTCCCCCTCCAGTCTCCTTCCTCTCATGACGATTATGAGTGGCCTCCTCCTGGGGGGGGGGGGGGGGGGGGGGTGGAACAGAAAATGCACAGTGTTAGACAGTCTGACGCATGCAGCCCAGGGGTGGGTAGCTGGTGGGTAGGTGTGCACCCAGCCATGGCAGCCGGTATGGGTGCTGGCATGTGGTGCAGGGTGGAGGTTCGGCTGGGTGAGGGGGGGCGGTGTTACTGGCTGTGTGAGACGGGGTTGCTGCCAAGGGCACCATGCTGCCTACTCTCCCTGGCCACCCTGAGGACAACTTTGTACGGTACTGCTGGCCAATCCTAACGGTGTTGCCCACCACGCTCACGGCCTCTGCCACCTGTGTCCAGGCACAGTGAATGGCGGCAGCTGGTAGTCTCCTTCCCACCCCAGGGTACAGGGTTGTCCGCCTCGCCTCACCTTCATGGCATGTAGCAGGATCTCCAGTTCGGCATCCATGAAATGAGATGCTGCCACCTTCTTGGTTGGGATGGTGTGTGTCGTAGCGAAGTGTGTATATGCGGCTGCAGCTTGTCAGCCTCCTGAGTGTCAATCCTGAACCCGGCGAATCCCACACCATTTCCCGTTGGATTCGATCGTGTCTCATGTGGAGTCGGTGCTCGCCCCTTAACGGCCGGTGAATTGGTCCAGGTGCAGCGCCAGTTTAGCTGTTGTAGAACTCCACTAATCCTGCCCGGCGTCAACACTTAGGACGCGATTCTCTGGCTGTGCTCGAGCAACAGCGTGACGATCTCCCATGATTCAGCGGCCTCCTCAGCAAGTATCACACTGTACCGATTAGTACTCCTTTTGAAAAATGAGAACCTGGCAGAAGGGCTTCTGTTGGGAGCCGAGGAGGTGAGCAGCCATCTTTGCTCACAGGCAAAGAGCCTAAGGGCTTGCCGCACCAGTGCTCGGTGGGGGTTGGATGGGCAACCAGGGAGGTGAGCACCATCGGTTGTGGTGGTCTGACATGGTGGGGGGGGGGGGGGGGAAGGGCTGGGCCGCTGGGGGGACAACAGCGTGCGCCAATACCATGCCAACCTCTGGATCGTGTGTACCCGTTCCAGGGGCAACCCTTGTTTCTGCCCATATGCCCCACCAACCACCCATAACCCCCCACCGACTGCCAAGGGCTCTGGCTGTGCTTCTCAAGGCTATTGCTGAATTAGCTATCATGGTTAAGTGAGCACTTCACACATCCCAAGTGGATTTTTGTGGGTGGACGGGCCATGTAGCATGTGGGAGTGATTGCCTAGCATCCTGGACACTGTGCCTGAACTCCGGCACATGCACAGACGTGCCACCTTGTTCCTTGTGCTGACTGCAAGATGTGGCTTCGTCAGAGGGGTGGAACTCAGGGGAGCTGGTAGCTACTGGCCCCTCTCCATGGGAGGTCCTGGTAGCCACCTAGCACCTCCTCCTCCCAGTCGGTGTCCATAGGGCCATGGGGCGGAGGGGCAGTTGGTTCGAGCCCCGGCTGCCCCTGCATCATCGTGCTCTGTCAGCCCTGGCAGCTCCCCATTGTCTGTACCATGGAGACAATGCCCTCGGCGATGTTCCTCAGTTACAATGTTCTGCAGCATCTCGGTAGCACACGTGGATTCACAGCGCCAGGGTCCCAGGTTCAATTCCCTGCTGGGTCACTGTCTGTGCGGAGTCTGCACGTTCTCCCCGTGTGTGCATGGGTTTCCTCCGGGTGCTCCGGTTTCCTCCCACAGTCCAAAGATGTGCAGGTTAGGTGGATTGGCCATGCTAAATTGCCCTTCGTGTCAAAGATGTTGGGAGGGATTATTGGGTTATGAGGATAGGGTGGAAGTGAGGGTTTAAGTGGGTTGGAGCAGACTCAATGGGCCGAATGGCCTCCTTCTGCACTGTATGCTCTATGTACCTTGGTAATGCCCACATGTGACTGGGACAAGCTCCGCAGAGCCTCAGCCATTCCCATCTGAGAGCGGGACATGTCCCGCAGAACCTCATCATGGTCAGCCTGGTACTGGGTCACATCCCCCGGTGAGTCGGACATTCTGCCGAAACCGTTCACCATGGCCGTCGCTGACTGCGCAATGCCTTGGACACCGTCACTCATGGTGCCGTTGTCATGCACCAGGCTCTCCACCAGAGTCGCCACCCTAGCAGTGTTGGTCTTGGTGCCACGCACTGCCGGTAACATCTGTGCCCGTACCCTCTGGGACTCTTCCAAGCGACTATGGATCTGCAGGAGTGTCACTGACATCTCCCTCTGAATGTCCCGGCTGCTCCCTTACGTCTCCATTAGCTCTGGGCTAGCATGTTCCCAAGGCTCAGCATCAGGCTGGGGCCCAGCTGGGTCCTGGGATCCAGCAGACCTCCGACTGCTGTCTTGTCCGGGGGTTCCAGATGTGCATCAGCCACTATGCGGTGCTCACCAGATTGTGATCCAGAAGCCTGACCACTAATGTTGTCCACCAATGTGTCTCTGTGCTGGTGAAGGGTGGGGATAACAGCTGTGACGCGTCGATTGTGGTATCCTCGGAGCTCTCCTCCAATTGGTCCCATGGGAAGTAGGGGATTGGGCCCCCCCCCCCCCCCCCCCCCCCCCCCCCCCCCCCCGATTGGGCCGTCCCCATCGGCTGGGGGATTTGATTTGATTTGATTTATTATTGTCACATGTATTAGTATACAGTAGAAAGTATTGTTTCTTGCATGCTGTACAAACAATGCATACCGTATATTGGAAAGGAAGGAGAGACTGCAGAATATAATGTTACAGTTATAGCAAGGTGTAGAGAAAAGATCAACTTAATACAAGGTAGGTCCATTCAAAAGTCTGATGGCAGTCGGGAAGAAGCTGTTCTTGAGTCGGTTGGTACGTGACCTCAAACTTTGGTATCATTTTCCTGACGGAAGAAGGTGGAAGAGAGTATGTCCGGGGTGCATGGGGTCCTTAATTATGCTGGCTGCTTTTCCGAGGCAGCGGGAATTATAGATAGAGTCAATGGATGGGAGACTGGTTTCCGTGATGAACTGGGCTACATTCACGATCTTTTGTAGTTTCCTGCGGTCTTGGATAGAGCAGGCTCCATACCAAGCTGTGATACAACCAGAAAGAATGCTTTCTATGGTGCATCTGTAGAAGTTGGTGAGGGTCGTAGCTGACATGCCAAATTTCCTCAGTCTTCTGAAAAAGTAGAGTCGTTGGTGGGCTTTCTTAACTATAGTGTCGGCATGGGGGGACCAGGACAGGCTGTTGATGATCTGTACACCTAAAAACTTGAAGCTCTCGACCTTTTCTACTTTGTTCCCATTGATGTAGATGGGCATGTTCTCCACTACGCTTCCTGAAGTCGATGATAGTCTCCTTTGTTTTGTTGACATTGAGGGAGAGATTATTGTTGTCGCACCAGTTCACCAGATTCTCTATCTCATTCCTGTACTCTGTCTCGTCATTGTTTGAAATCCGACCCACTACGGTGGTGTCATCAGCAAATTTGAAAATCGAGTTGGAGGGGAATTTGGCCACACAGTCATAGGTGTATAAGGAGTATAGTAGGGGGCTGAGTACACAGCCTGGTGGGGCACCGGTGTTGAGGATGATCGTGGAGGAGGTGTTGCCTATCTTGTCTGTGGGTTAGAAAGTTCAGGATCCAATCACAGAGGGAGGAGCTGAGGCCAAGGCCACGGAGTTTGGAGATGAGTTTCGTAGGAATGATGGTGTTGAAGGCTGAGCTGTAGTCGATAAATAAGAGTCTGACATAGGTGTCTTTGTTATCTAGGCGTTCCAAGGTAGAGTGCAGGGCCATGGAGATGGCGTCTGCTGTGGACCTGTTGCACCGGTATGCAAACTGTAGTGGATCAAGGCAATCTGGGAGGCTGGAGTTGATTCGTGCCATGACTAACCTTTCGAAGCACTTCATGATGATGGATGTCAGAGCCACTGGACGATAGTCATTAAGGCAGGCTGCTTGACTTTTTTTTGGTACAGGGATGATGGTTGTCTTCTTGAAGCAAATAGAGATCTCAGATTGTTGTAAAGAGAGGTTGAAGATGTCTGCGAATACCCCCGCCAACTGATCCGCGCAAGACCTGAGT
Source organism: Scyliorhinus canicula (assembly GCF_902713615.1). NCBI lineage: Eukaryota > Metazoa > Chordata > Chondrichthyes > Carcharhiniformes > Scyliorhinidae > Scyliorhinus > Scyliorhinus canicula. The sequence goes on from NC_052155.1 coordinate 18,286,818, forward strand.
GCAGGGCCGGCTCAAGGCACCGGCAACTCGGGCAGTCGCCCGGGGCGCCATGTGCTGGGGGGCGCCAGAGACTCGGGTCCCGCGCATGCGCAGTTGGGCCGGTGCCAACCAGCGCATGCGCGGTGGCCGCCCTCCCCCAAGGCGCCCCCCCCTGGTCCGCCCCGCTCGGTCCGCCCACCGGCTCGGTCCGCTCCCCCCGCCCCCCCCCCCCCCCTCGGTCCCCCCCTCGGTCCTCCCCGTCCGCCCCCCCTCGGGTCCGCCCCCCCCGCCCCGCCCCTCGCCCCCCCCCTCGGGCCCCCCCCCCCCCGCCCCCCCCCCCCCCCCCCCCCCCCCCCCCCAAGGGCGCCGAAGTTCAGCTTGCCCGGGGCGCCAGCAACCCTAGGGCCGGCGCTGCCTGAGTGCTCCTCCGGGCCAGTGGCTTTCCGTGTGTTGACCTTCGACAAGGTTGCTCTGACATCTGCAATGGTGATCTCAGATACAAGTTCATCCGCAGCTTCTGGGGTGGAGGGTTTGCTCTTGCTGACCTCTTGCTCACAGTGGGCATAGAATGCGTTGAGCTCATCAAGGAGGGGTGCGTTGGAGCCGACGATTTTACATGCCTTCATCTTGTAACCTGTTATGTCTTGCAGACCTTGCCATAGTCAGCGGGGCTCCGTGTGGGACTCGAGCTTGGTCCGGTGCTGTCTTTTGGCATCTTTGATGGATTTCTTTGGATCATATCTGGCTTTCTTGTAGAGGTCAGGGTCGCCTGACTTGAACACCTCAGACCTAGACTTCAGCAAGCAGTGGATATCCCTGTTCATCCAGGGTTTACGGTTGGGAAAGACGCAGATTTGTTTCTTTGGCACACAGTCTTCTACACACTTACTCATGAAGTCAGTTACTGTAGTTCAGGCTGGTCGCAGAGTTTTTAAATACTGACCAGTCCACTGACTCTAAGCAGGAGATCATACGATTCCTCAGACCAACAATGCACAACTTTCTTTGACGGATTCTCCCGCTTCAGTTTTTGCTGATAAGCCAGGAGCAGGAGTACAATCTTGTGGTCAGATTTGCCAAAGTGTGGGTGGGCGATACGTCGGTAGGCATGTTTGATATTTGTGTAGCAGTGGTCCAGGATGTTTGTGCCTCTTGTGGAACAGGTGATGTGCTGGTGGTGGAACAGGTGATGTGCTGGTGGTAACTTGGTAGTACGCTCTTGAGCTTGGCCTGATTGAAATCCCCAGCTACAATGAACAAGGCCTCGGGATGTTTCGTTTCAAGGCTATTTGTGGTGGTGAATATTTGGTCCAGTGCGATTTTCACATTCCCATGGGGTGGGATGTAAACTGCCGTCAGGCTAACGGAGCCGAACTCCCGCGGAAGGTAGTAGGGGCGGCATTTTAGCGTCAGGTATTCCATGTCCGGGGAGCAGAAACTCGCCAGTGTTGCTACATCTAGGCACCAGGAGGTGTTGATTAGGAGGCAGACCTGCAGGAGAATGAACACAACAGTGGGAGGGATGGGTCAATCAGTTTGCCAATAACAACTCACATGTGCCAGGTCGACCAGGTGGGGCACAGAGAATCCTCCCCTCTGCAGCATGCGCTGACCTCCACATTACTGATCGCTTTGTCCTCGGTCACCCCTGTCACCTCCAGGGCCCGTTCCTCGATGGTCATGAGGATTCCTATATCTGGCACCCCTTCACCCGTCTGGGCCCTCTCCCGGCGATTGTGGAGAGGTTCTCCCGTGGAGACACAGAGAGGGCATCGTTAGCCACATGCATGGGTCACAGTGATTGGGCGGGGGGGGGGGGTCGGTGAAGGAAGGGGGCTGAAGGGAGGATTGGGGGCACATGGGGGGTTGGGGGGGTTGTTCGCCTGGGGGTGGGAAGTTCTTGGGGTGGGGGGGGGGGGTTATTATCTCACCCGTGACTTTCTTGTGACACTGAAGGGCAGTCCATTTGCTCACGCTTACCGAGCTGACGGCCGCTGCCACTTCACTCCAGGCAGCACCGGCTGCCCTGTGGCTCACCCTCTGGGACCCTCGGGGGAACAGGACATTCCTCCTGGCCTCGACCGCATCTGGGAGCCTCCCCAGGTCCGTGTCTTCAAACCTTGGGGCCGGGTATCAGGGCACCATGGCTGCGAGCTGAGTGGGGTTGGCTGTGCAAGTGCTGTTTAAGTGCGGGCTCGACCTTGTTCGGGGGGGGTTGGCGAGCGCAGTCCCGGTGAATCGGCTGGTGAGCCTTCATTTGCGGCGTGAAGCCTGTGGGGCCCTGACAAGTGGACCGATTAACGTTGAATAGCATTGCCAGCCTTGCCGGGAAGCTCACAGCAGCTCCTGCTACCACACTGAGACATTTTCCCAGAGAATTATGCCCTTCGTCTCAGGATTGGAGAATCCGGCCCCCTGGTATTAAAAGAATGCGCAGAGCTCAGGATGGATTTCACATTGAAACTGACTTTTGCAGAGATGCCTCTGGTCCCATTTTGGTTGTTTGTGAGGCAGGAATATCCACTTATTTCTGATCGCAAATGTGATGAATGGTATCAGTAGCTGCTGTAACGGTACCTTACCTTTAATACATTGGCCCTTTAAGACCGGGCTTGGAACCCTAGGGGACTCCGCCTCTGGCTCCGCCCCCAGGAAACGGTATATAAGATGAGGCTCACTCGGCAGCATGTGGTGAGCACACTTCTCGGCAGCTGTTCAGTTCTCAGATGATTAAAGCCTTTGAATTACCAATCTTCTCTCCTGTGTCGTAATTGAGGGTATCTCAGCACTACAGTAGTAACTTTATGGGGCAGAACGGTGGCACAGCGGTTAGCACTGCTGTCTACTGCGCCGAGGTCCCAGGTTCAATCCTGGCTCTGGGTTACATCCGTGTGGAGTTTGCACAGTCTCCCAGTGCCTGCGTGGGTTTCACCCCCACAACCCAAGGATGTGCAGGGTAGGTGGATTGGCCAAGCTAAATTGCCCCCTAATTGGAAAAAATAATTGGGTACTTAAATTTATTTTTACAAAATAGTTGTAACCTTACCATTTCCCACAACCCACCTATTCAAGTTGGCATTCTCAACGCTGGCTTCGATAAAATAACACAAGGAGGGAGTGCCAGTCAGTGGAACTGGACCTGCGAGTGACCTGGTCTGAGTTCTTCCCTGAAGCAGGAGATCCTGCTCACAGAGCTGGCCCAGGCGTCACATTAATGTCGTCGGTAAGATGTTGCTCACAGTATTTCCTACATTTATGAATTTTCATATTGAGAAATGCAGACTTAAAAAAGCAGAACACAATTGAAATCCTTAATGGGAAACATTTTTAACTTGTGTATATTTTCAATTTAAAATATGGCATTTCAGATGCAACTGGTGATAAGGTTTTCATTGTAATCACCTTAAAGTAATGAAAATTGGATTAGATGCTGGCCTGATGTGTTTTTAGGAGTTTTTAGAGAAAAGGGATTTGCAAAAAGGCAGTTCAGTTGGAGAAAGTAAGAGGTGTTCCTCAAAGTCTTTTTGATATAAAGTGTGCTGTGACATATAGAAGGTGAGGAACCAATGAAGTACTAAAGTTGTGAATCATTTTAACCGTCCTATTGTGAAATCCACCGGGTTCAGTGCTTGGGGTCACACCTGCGGACTGAACAGTGATCTTCCACAAAGACAACCACAAACTCTGTTTAGTCTCCAAAGAGTCGAGATTGCATTGTGAGCTGTAAATGCAACGTACTAAATGAAAAGCAGTATGAGTGAATCACAGTGTCAGCTGGATGGCACATTTGGGCCCCTGCACTTTGGGAAGGTAAAAGGGCAGATGCCATTTCTTCTGCACTTGAATGGGAAATTGCCATGGGAAGGAGAGTGCCTTTGGGGTGACTGAGGAGTGGACCAGGGTATTGTGGAGGAATGGTCCACTTGGAAGGCTGAAAGAGGAGGGAAGGGGCAGATTGGCTTGCTCATGCCCAAAATGAACATGGAGGCTGATGGAATAGAAGGTGAAGACAAAGCAAGCCCTATTGTGGTTCTGGGTGGAGAGCGTACGTGTGGAAAATGGAACAGCCATGATTGAGGGTCTTGTCAATCACAGTGAGGGGGCTCTTCAGATGAAGACAAAGGGATATTGGTATTGAATCTAGCATTGACAGAACAGATGCAATAGAAGAAACTGTCAGCATGGAATAGAGTCCTTACAAGAAGCGAGGTAGAAGGACGTTTAGTCCAGGTAACATAGAAACCGAGAAAATAGTAGCAGGAGCATGTGATTTGTCCCTTTGAGCCTGCTCTGCAATTCATTATGATCATCCAACTCAGTAACCTGTTCCCGCCTTCCCACCATACCCTTTGTTCCCTTTAGCCCCAAGTGTTATATCTAACTGCCTCTTGATAAACAATGTTTGGCCTCAACTACTTTCTGTGGTAACAAATTCCACAGGCCGACCGCTCTCTGGGTTAAGAAATTTCTCCTCATCTCAGTCCTAAATGGTCTACCCACATCCTCAGACTGTGACCGCTCATTCTGGATTCCCTCCCCCGCAGCCCCATTGTTCCTGCATCTACTGTTATGGGCCAGGGTTTAGAGAACCCCAAAGTGTACCATGGAGTTCACCTGACCCACAACTTTTAATAGATTGTTGTATGGGGAGCACACGGCCCACTCAACAGGTGTGGTACAGCAGAAATGGGAAAGTATTTTTTAAAGTAAAACAATGTTTATTCTATGAACTCAAGTTAATCCTTTTTAAAACACACAGTGAATATCTTAGCAACCATCAATTCAAATACAACCCCCAAAGAATACAACACTAAGTAATTTTTACTTTCCTTTTAACATCCGTAAGACTTAAAAACACCTTTCAACACAAAGACATCAGGCTTAACTTCACTACTGAGAACAGTTACCACGTTGAAATCAGCAAATGGACATTCATAAGCTTGCAGAGATTCACACACATCCTGCTGTGATTGCAGCTTCTCCAAAACTAAAATTAAACCAAACCCACCCTGCAGCAAAAAACCTAAAGCGAAAGTAAAAAGCTGATAGAAAGCCCAGCTCCACCCACATTCTGACATAATTGCAGTAATACTCACCCATTTCTTAAAGGTACTCTCACTCCAGATACTTATATACACACCCATTTATAAACACCCATTTCTTAAAGGTACTCTCACATGACACCTCCCCCCAAGAAAAATTAAACCATCAACTTCAAGATGGTTTCATTTTTCACCTTTTCACTATCCTTTAAGAAATGCACACAGTAAATATACTTTGTCGTTTAAAAAGAACACACGCAAACAGGTATAATAATATAGTCCTTTTTTTTTGTTCTTCTTCCTCCACCTGGAATCCCTCTTAATTGACAATCTCTTTGAACAAAAAGGTCTCTGCACAATCCATCCATTTCTCTACGCCTCAACAGGTCTCTTTAAAGTCAGATACTTTCGTTCAATCTGATCACAGAGTCCCTTGTAATTCTCCAATACAGGATCATTGGTTATCACAGCTTTCAGGCAGTCAAATGCCTATTGAAAGTCTGCTGCCCACTGAAAGTTTTGACGTTTCTTCAGCAAGCCTGTCAGTGGAGCAACCATGCCAGAAAGGTTTTTCACAAATGTTCGATCAAATCCACTCATGCCAAGAAATTGCATTATTTCCCTTCGTCTTGAGGGTATCGGAAACTCCTCAATAACTGTTGGTTTCACATCACATGGGACCATTCAACCCTGTCAGATTGTATGGTCAAGGAAAGTGACTTGGGCTTTTCCAAATTCATTTTTGGCTAGGTTTATCACCAAACCCGCCTCTTGAAGGCGATCAAATAACTCCATGTTTAAATGTTCTTTCCATGTCTGGCTGAAAATTACCAGATTGCTGATGTACACTGCACAATTGGGTAATCCTGAAATGATTTTGTTAGTTAACCATTGAAATGTGGCTGGGGCATTTTTCATGCCAAATGGCATAACTTTGAATTGGTATGTACCATCTGGAGTCACAAAAGTTTAAATCACCTTCGTCCTTTTGGATAAAGTTACCTGCCAGTAACCTTTAAGTAAATCCTGTTTGGAAATAAAAGCTGATTGTCCCACTTTCTCAATGCAATCCTCCAAACGTGGGATAGGATAAGAGTCCGTTCTTGTAACTACATTAACCTTCCTATAGTCCACACACAACCATTGGGTATCGTCTGGTTTAGGTACCATCACTATGGGTGAGCTCCATTGGCTGCAACCCACTTCAATTATGCAATTTTTAAGCATACTCTCAATCTCTTTGTTAACCTGTGCCAGTTTTAAAGGGTTAAGTCTATATGGATGGTGTTGTGTTAGAATCGTTAAAACCTCCTTTTTCTCTCCTTTCCTTTCAAAGTTCCTTTTAAGCATATTCACATGACACACTCGGTGAGTCTTCCTTCTATCTGGTGTTTTTACCACATAATTCACCTCACTTAATTTCCTTTCAATCTGATAAGGTCTACAAGACCTAGCTATTAAAGGTTCAACTACCACTGGTAACAACACTAAAACTTTATCGCCACAGGCAAAACTACGAACTTTGGATTTCTTATCCGTGACCCGTTTCATCACATTTTGTGCAACTTTTAAATGCTGTCTAGCCAATTCGTTCCCTAAAATTTGATAGGTAATCCAATAATGTAATTTCCGATTTCTCACTCACCAATTTTTCATTAATCAATTTAAGTGGTCCTCTTACCCCATGACCAAAAATTAGTTCAAAAGGACAGAATTTGGTTCACTCGTTAGGTGCATCCCTAATTGCAAACAGTACGAATGGAATTCCTTTATCCCAATCCTCTGGATAATCTTGACAATAAGCCCTCAACATTGTCTTTAATGTCTGATGCCACCTTTCTGATGCTCCCTGCAATTCTGGATGGTACACAGTTGATTTAAATTGTTTTATTCCAAAGCTATCCATAACTTCTTTGAATAACCGTGAGGTAAAATTTGATCCTTGTTCCGATTGTATTTCTGTGGGTAGTCCATATCTAGTAAAGAATTTAAATAACTCCTCCACAATCCTCGACAAAATTGAACTACATCTTTATGTAGTCCAAGCCAATAAAAATGTTTTTGTATTTTAGCTTGAGTTTTCCTTATTCCCAAATGACCTCCCACTGGTACCTCATGTGCAACTCGCAATATCTCCTGTCTATACCCTACCGGCAATACTACTTGATGAACGTCTGCCCACTTTTCATCCGCCTGCATATGTAAAGGTCTCCATTTTCTCATCAAGACATTACTTTTACGGTAATAACAATCTGGTATACACTCAGATTCCTCTTCCGTATATGCTTTCTGATACATCTGTTTTATTTCCATATCTTTTTGTTTTAACGACGCCAATTTTCCTGAACTAAAAATATCCGCCTCATCCTCCACCTGTTCTTGTTCATTTTCAACCATCTGATCAAACGTTTCTGATAATTGCACTTCAACTTCATCTTCACTCTTTGATTTCTCCTCTTGTCTTAACCTGTGACTTTGTGACCTTGGTCCGCCACAATCTGGAAAAATCCCAGGATATTCGTCCTTCAAAACTTCAGTTGTCTGATTTTCCACTGGCTTATCAACCACAGTAGGCATCACTCCCACCTGCGATCCAGCTATACCATGACCCAAGATAAATTGTATTCCTGGACAAGATTGTTTCTCTATTACTCCTATTACCACTTCACCACTCTTCGCGGGGCTTTCCAACCTTACCTTATATAATGGAACACTACTCCTCTCACCCTGAATTCCACATATTACCACCCTTTCTGGCAATATTCTTCCCAAACTACATAACTCCTCATCTCTTACCATTAAAGATTGACTAGCTCCTGTATCTCTTAAATTTGTGACTTTACCTGCTCCTCATGATAGGGGCTGTTTAGCTCAGGGCTAAATCGCTGGCTTTGAAAGCAGACCAAGCAGGCCAGCAGCACGGTTCGATTCCCGTAACAGCCTCCCCGAACAAGCGCCAGAATGTGGTGACTAGGGGCTTTTCACAGTAACTTCATTTGAAGCCTACTCGCGACAATAAGCGATTTTCATTTCATACACATGAGTAAACATTACCCACACAAGTAAATTATTTAAAGAGATCTGGCATCTTCTTATTAATCACCCCTTGATCAGGCTGTGCAATCTTTTGCACCTCCTTCGCTTCACTTGGGCTTTCCTTTTCCACTTTAACAAACCCCACTGTCTTATCCTGTTTTACCACATCAGCCTTCCCAGTACTTTTCTTCAACCACCAACACTGTGACTTTACATGGCCTAGTTTATTACAGTGAAAACATTTGAAACTTTTAATTTCTTTTCCATCATCCTGGATTTCTTTTTTAATCTGAGGTACACTCTCCTTATTATCTACCATCAGATCACCTTTACCTTTACCACTTGAGTATTTCTCATGTTCCCAGTTTCTAGCCCTCACAGGCTGAAACTGATGTCGGAAACCAATCTTTGATTTATGAACTAATTCATAATCATCTGCCATTTCTAATGCTAATCTCGCAGTTTTAACCCTCTGCTCCTCCAAATGAGTTCTCACTACATCAGGAATTGAATTTTCAAACTCCTCCAAAAGTATAATTTCTCTGAGAGCTTCATACTTTTGATCTATTTTCAAAGCCCTTATCCACCGATCAAAATTACTCTTTTTGAGCCTTTCAAACTCCATGTATGTTTGCCCAAATTATTTCCTTAAATTTCTAAACCTTTGTCTGTAGCTTCAGGCACTAGTTCATATGCACCAAAGATGGATTTTTTCACCTCCTCATATGTCCCAGTTACCTCCTCCGATAGTGATGCAAACACTTCACTAGCTGTACCTATCAGCTTTGTTTGAATCAGTAATACCCACATGTCCTGTGGCCATTTCATTTGTTTAGCTACCTTCTCAAATGAAATGAAAAAGGCGTCTACCTCCTTCTCATCAAACCTTGGTAATGCTTGGACATATTCAAATAGATCCCCACCAAACCTTTGACTTTGACACTCTTTCTCACTATCCTCACCACTATCATCCAACTGTACATTGCCCTTTACGTCTGCCAATTTTGACTGACTGGCATGCTTCATGGTTATTGTCTGAAGTTCAAACTCTCTCTATTTATCTTTTTCCCTGATCTGTATCTCCCTTTCTCTTTCTTTTTGTTCTGCTAGGGCTATTATTTCTTTTCTCTTTTCTTTTCTCTCCTTTTCTTTTTCCTCTCTATCTCATTCTCCTTTTCCCCCGCTCTCTCTCTTTCTTTTTCCTTTCTTTCATATTCAAGCTGCTTTAATTCTTTCTCATGTTCCATTTGTTTAATTTTTAACTGAATTTTTGCCATTTCCAATGAGTCAAACTGTATCTCAGGCAACTTTAAATGCTTAGCCACCGCCATAATTCCCTAATCTTTTCGCATTTTGTCAGGTAATGTTAACTGCAATGTTTTTGCCAAATCTAACAGTCTGCTTTTAGTCTCTGTCCGTAAGGTACTGCGTGTGACTGTCTCCACCCCCAAAAACTTCAGCGCCTCTGAAAGAGCCATTATCCACGACACACTCCCCACTTAAACTAGAATACCACACCTGAAAAGCAACCACAATATGCTCACCCCTCACTGTCTTTAAGTTCACTAAATCAATCCAATAGACAGACTTTTACCCCGGACGATCCCCCAATTTGTTATGGTCCAGAGTTTAGAGAACCCAAAAGTGTATCATGAAGTTCACGTGACCCACAACTTTTAATAGATTGTGGTATGGGGAACACACGGCCCATTCTTTAGGTGTGGTACAGCAGAAATGGAAAAGGATTTTTTAAAGCAAAACAATGTTTATTCTATGAACTCAAGTTAACCTTTTTAAAACACACAGTGAACATCTTAGCAACCATCAATTCAAATACAACCCCCAAAGAATACAACACTAAGTAATCCTTACTTTCCTTTTAACATCCATAAGACTTAAAAACACTTTTCAATACAAAGACATCATGCATAACTTCACTACTGAGAACAGTTACACGTTGAAATCAGCAAATGGACATTCATAAGTTTGCAGAGATTCACACACATCCTGCTGTGATTGCAGCTTCTCCAAAACTAAAATGAACCCAAACCCACCCTGCAGCAAAAAGCCTAAAGCAAAAGTAAAAAGCTGACAGACAGCCCAGCTCCACCCACTCTCTGACATCACTGCAGTAATAAACACCCATTTCTTAAAGGTACTCTCACATGACACTACCCTGTCCTGATCTATTAGAATTTTATACGTTTCTATGAGATTCCTCTTCATTCTTCTAAACGCCAGCAAATATAATCCTAACCCACTCAATCTCTCCTCATAAACCAGTCCCGTCATTCCAGGATTCAGTCTGTCGGAGTCAGTGGGATAAAAGCAAATATTGGTCGATTATCTATTCCCATAAATGGAAGTCGGAATCGAGGAAGGGTTAATTTGAGAAAGTGAGTGGAGCTGAAAGGGACGTTGTTCACTGTGGGAGCAGGTAGGGGCAGGCAGAGCAGGGTAGATGGGACTGTTGTGGATGGGGACAGCATGGGCGCCGATACAAGGCGGAGGATTCTCACGCCATCCTAATGGATAATTAGTTCAGAGGAATTGGATTATGATTGTAGACAGACTGTTTTGCTATTAAATTAGGATATGTGGTGCTGCTGATGCGACAGAAACCTTGATGAAAGTAAATGGTGTAAAACACTCTGCTGGTCATTTCTGAATCTGGCTCATAGAGTACTTGCCTCACAGTGTACCTGGCTCACAGTGTACCTGGCTCACAGTGTACCTGGCTCACAGTGTACCTGGCTCACAGTGTACCTGGCTCACAGGGTACCTGGCTCACAGTGTACCTGGCTCACAGTGTACCTGGCTCACAGGGTACCTGCCTCACAGTGTACCTGGCTCACAGTGTACCTGGCTCACAGGGTACCTGGCTCACAGTGTACCTGGCTCACAGGGTACCTGGCTCACAGTGTACCTGGCTCACAGGGTACCTGCCTCACAGTGTACCTGGCTCACAGGGTACCTGGCTCACAGTGTACCTGGCTCACAGGGTACCTGCCTCACAGTGTACCTGGCTCACAGGGTACCTGGCTCACAGTGTACCTGGCTCACAGGGTACCTGGCTCACAGTGTACCTGGCTCACAGTGTACCTGGCTCACAGTGTACCTGGCTCACAGTGTACCTGGCTCACAGTGTATCTGGCTCACAGTGTACCTGGCTCACAGGGTACCTGGCTCACAGTGTATCTGGCTCACAGTGTACTTGCCTCACAGTGTACCTGGCTCACAGGGTACCTGGCTCACAGTGTACTTGCCTCACAGTGTACCTGGCTCACAGTGTATCTGGCTCACAATGTACCTGGCTCACAGGGTACCTGGCTCACAGTGTATCTGGCTCACAGTGTACCTGGCTCACAGTGTACCTGGCTCACAGGGTACCTGGCTCACAGTGTATCTGGCTCACAGTGTACCTGGCTCACAGTGTACCTAGCTCACAGTGTACCTGGCTCACAGGGTACCTGGCTCACAATGTACCCGGCTCACAGTGTATCTGGCTCACAGTGTACCTGGCTCACAGTGTACCTGGCTCACAGTGTATCTGGCTCACAGTGTACCTGGCTCACAGGGTACCTGGCTCACAGTGTATCTTGCTCACAGTGTACCTGGCTCACAGTGTACCTGGCTCACAGGGTACCTGGCTCACAGTGTACCTGGCTCACAGGGTACCTGCCTCACAGTGTACCAGGCTCACAGGGTACCTGGCTCACAGTGTATCTGGCTCACAGGGTACCTGCCTCACAGTGTACCTGGCTCACAGGGTACCTGGCTCACAGTGTACCTGGCTCACAGGGTACCTGGCTCACAGTGTATCTGGCTCACAGTGTACCTGGCTCACAGTGTACCTGGCTCACAGGGTACCTGGCTCACAGTGTATCTGGCTCACAGTGTACTTGCCTCACAGTGTACCTGGCTCACAGGGTACCTGGCTCACAGTGTACTTGCCTCACAGTGTACCTGGCTCACAGTGTATCTGGCTCACAGTGTACCTGGCTCACAGTGTACCTGGCTCACAGTGTACCTGGCTCACAGTGTACCTGGCTCACAGTGTATCTGGCTCACAGTGTACCTGGCTCACAGGGTACCTGGCTCACAGTGTATCTGGCTCACAGTGTACTTGCCTCACAGTGTACCTGGCTCACAGGGTACCTGGCTCACAGTGTACTTGCCTCACAGTGTACCTGGCTCACAGTGTATCTGGCTCACAGTGTACCTGGCTCACAGTGTACCTAGCTCACAGTGTACCTGGCTCACAGGGTACCTGGCTCACAATGTACCTGGCTCACAGGGTACCTGGCTCACAGTGTATCTGGCTCACAGTGTACCTGGCTCACAGTGTACCTGGCTCACAGGGTACCTGGCTCACAGTGTATCTGGCTCACAGTGTATCTGGCTCACAGTGTACCTGGCTCACAGGGTACCTGGCTCACAGTGTATCTTGCTCACAGTGTACCTGGCTCACAGTGTACCTGCCTCACAGGGTACCTGGCTCACAGTGTACCTGGCTCACAGGGTACCTGGCTCACAGTGTACCTGGCTCACAGGGTACCTGCCTCACAGTGTACCTGGCTCACAGGGTACCTGGCTCACAGTGTATCTGGCTCACAGTGTACCTGGCTCACAGTGTACCTGGCTCACAGGGTACCTGGCTCACAGTGTATCTGGCTCACAGTGTACTTGCCTCACAGTGTACCTGGCTCACAGGGTACCTGGCTCACAGTGTACTTGCCTCACAGTGTACCTGGCTCACAGTGTATCTGGCTCACAGTGTACCTGGCTCACAGGGTACCTGGCTCACAGTGTATCTGGCTCACAGTGTACCTGGCTCACAGTGTACCTGGCTCACAGGGTACCTGGCTCACAGTGTATCTGGCTCACAGTGTACTTGCCTCACAGTGTACCTGGCTCACAGGGTACCTGGCTCACAGTGTACTTGCCTCACAGTGTACCTGGCTCACAGTGTATCTGGCTCACAGTGTACCTGGCTCCCAGTGTACCTGGCTCACAGTGTACCTGGCTCACAGTGTATCTGGCTCACAGTGTACCTGGCTCACAGGGTACCTGGCTCACACTGTACCTGGCTCACAGGGTACCTGGCTCACAGTGTATCTGGCTCACAGTGTACCTGGCTCACAGTGTACCTGGCTCACAGGGTACCTGGCTCACAGTGTATCTGGCTCACAGTGTACCTGGCTCACAGTGTACTTGCCTCACAGTGTACCTGGCTCACAGTGTATCTGGCTCACAGTGTACCTGGCTCACAGGGTACCTGGCTCACAGTGTACCTGGCTCAGTGTACCTGGCTCACAGTGTACCTGGCTCAGTGTACCTGGCTCACAGTGTATCTGGCTCACAGTGTACCTGGCTCACAGAGTACCTGGCTCACAGAGTACCTGGCTCACAATGTACCTGGCTCACAGTGTACCTGGCTCACAGTGTACCTGGCTCACAGTGTACCTGGCTCACAGTGTACCTAGCTCACAGTGTACCTGACTCACAGTGTACCTGGCTCACAATGTACCTGGCTCATAGAGTACTTGCCTCACAGTGTACTTGGCTCACAATGTACCCGGCTCACAGTGTAACTGGCTCACAGTGTACCTGGCTCACAGTGTACCTAGCTCCCAGTGTATCTGGCTCACAGTGTACCTGGCTCACAGTGTACCTGGCTCACAATATACCTGGCTCACAGTGTACCTGGCTCACAGTGTACCTGGCTCACAGCGTACCTAGCTCACAGCGTACTTGGCTCACAGTGTACCTGGCTCACAGTGTACCTGGCTCACAGTGTACCTGGCTCACAATGTACCTGGCTCACAGTGTACCTAGCTCACAGTGTACTTGGCTCACAGCGTACCTTGTTCACAGTGTACCTGGCTCACAGTGTACTTGGCTCACAATGTATCTGGCTCACAGTGTACCTGGCTCACAATGTACCTGGCTCACAGTGTATCTGGCTCACAGTGTTCTAGGCTCACAGTGTACCTGGCTCACAATGTACCTGGCTCACAGTGTACCTAGCTCACAGTGTACCTGGCTCACAATGTACCTGGCTCACAGTGTACTTTGCTCACAATGTACCTGGCTCACAGTGTAGCTGTCTCGAAGTGTACCGGGTACACAATGTACCTGACTCATCCTGTACCTGGCTAACAATGTACCTGGCTCACAGTGTATCCGGCTCACAGTGTACCTGGCTCACAGTGTACCTGGCTCACAGTGTACCTGGCTCACAGTGTACCTGGCTCTGAATGTATCTGGCTCACAATTCACCTGGCTCACAGTGTACCTGGCTCACAGTGTATCTGGCTCACAATTCACCTGGCTCACAGGGTACCTGGCTCACAGGGTACCTGGCTCACAGTGTACCTGGCTCACAGTGTACCTAGCTCACAGTGTACCTGGCTCACAGTGTATCTGGCTCACAGTGTACTTGGCTCACAGTGTACCTGGCTCACAGTGTACTTGGCTCACAATGTACCTGGCTCACAGTGTACCTGACTCACAATGTACCTGGCTCACAGTGTACCTAGCTCACAGTGTACCTGACTCACAATGTACCTGGCTCACAGTGTAACTTGCTCACAATGTACCTGGCTCACAGTGTACTTGGCTCACAGTGTACCTGGCTCACAGTGTAGCTGTCCCGAAGTGTACCGGGTACACAATGTACCTGACTCATCCTGTACCTGGCTCACAATGTACCCGGCTCACAGTGTATCCGGCTCACAGTGTACCTGGCTCACAGTGTACCTAACTCACAGTGTACCTGGCTCACAGTGTACCTGGCTCACAATGTATCTGGCTCACAATGTACCCGGCTCACAGTGTATCCGGCTCACAGTGTACCTGGCTCACAGTGTACCTGGCTCACAGTGTTCCTGGCTCTCAATGTATCTGGCGCACAGTGTACCTAGCTCACAGTGTACCTGGCTCACAGTGTATCTGGCTCACAGTGTACCTGGCTCACAGTGTACCTGGCTCACAGTGTACCTGGCTCACAGTGTATCTGGCTCACAGTATACCTGGCTCACAGGGTACCTGGCTCACAGTGTATCTGGCTCACAATTCACCTGGCTCACAGTGTCCCTAGCTCAGTGTATCTGGCTCACAGTGTACCTAGCTCACAGTGTACCTAGCTCACAGTGTACCTTGTTCACAGTGTACCTGGCTCACAGTGTATCTGGCTCACAGTGTACCTGGCTCACAGTGTACCTAGCTCACAGTGTACCTATCTCAGTGTACCTGGCTCACAGTGTACCTGGCTCACAGTGTGCCTGGCTCACAGTGTACCTGGCTCACAGTGTACCTGGCTCACAGTGTATCTGGCTCACAGTGTATCTGGCTCACAATTCACCTGGCTCACAGTGTACCTAGCTCACAGTGTACCTGGCTCACAGTGTACCTGGCTCACGGTGTACCTAGCTCACAGTGTACCTAGCCCACAGGGTACTTGGCTCATGGTGTACCTGGCTCACGGTGCACCTGGCTCACAGTGTACCTGGCTCACAGTGTACCTGGCTCACAGTGTACCTGGCTCACAGTGTACCTGGCTCACAGTGTACCTGGCTCACAGTGTATCTGGCTCACAGTGTACCTGGCTCACAGGGTACCTGGCTCACAGTGTACCTGGCTCACAGTGTATCTGGCTCACAGTGTATCTGGCTCACAATTCATCTGGCTCACAGTGTACCTAGCTCAGTGTACCTATCTCAGTGTACCTGGCTCACAGTGTATCTGGCTCACAGTGTATCTGGCTCACAGTGTACCTGGCTCACAGGGTACCTGGCTCACAGTGTATCTGGCTCACAATTCACCTGGCTCACAGTGTACCTAGCTCAGTGTACCTAGCTCACAGTGTACCTGGCTCACAGTGTATCTGGCTCACAGTGTACCTGGCTCACAGTGTATCTGGCTCACAGTGTACCTAGCTCACAGTGTACCTGGCTCACAGTGTACCTGGCTCACAGTGTACCTGGCTCACAGTGTACCTGGCTCACAGTGTATCTGGCTCACAGTGTACCTGGCTCACAGTGTACCTGGCTCACAGTGTATCTGGCTCACAGTGTACCTGGCTCACAGTGTACCTGGCTCACAGTGTACCTGGCTCACAGTGTACCTGGCTCACAGTGTACCTGGCTCACAGTGTATCTGGCTCACAGTGTACCTATCTCAGTGTACCTGGCTCACAGTGTACCTGGCTCACAGTGTGCCTGGCTCACAGTGTACCTGGCTCACAGTGTACCTGGCTCACAGTGTATCTGGCTCACAGTGTATCTGGCTCACAGTGTACCTAGCTCAGTGTACCTATCTCAGTGTACCTGGCTCACAGGGTACCTGGCTCACAGTGTATCTGGCTCACAATTCACCTGGCTCACAGTGTACCTAGCTCAGTGTACCTAGCTCACAGTGTACCTGGCTCACAGTGTACCTGGCTCACAGTGTACCTGGCTCACAGTGTATCTGGCTCACAGTGTACCTGGCTCACAGTGTATCTGGCTCACAGGGTACCTGGCTCACAGTGTACCTGGCTCACAGTGTATCTGGCTCACAGTGTACCTGGCTCACAGTGTACCTGGCTCACAGTGTACCTATCTCAGTGTACCTGGCTCACAGTGTATCTGGCTCACAGTGTACCTGGCTCACAGTGTACCTGGCTCACAGTGTACCTGGCTCACAGTGTATCTGGCTCACAGTGTACCTGGCTCACAGGGTACCTGGCTCACAGTGTATCTGGCTCACAATTCACCTGGCTCACAGTGTCCCTAGCTCAGTGTATCTGGCTCACAGTGTACCTAGCTCACAGTGTACCTAGCTCACAGTGTACCTTGTTCACAGTGTACCTGGCTCACAGTGTATCTGGCTCACAGTGTACCTGGCTCACAGTGTACCTAGCTCACAGTGTACCTATCTCAGTGTACCTGGCTCACAGTGTACCTGGCTCACAGTGTGCCTGGCTCACAGTGTACCTGGCTCACAGTGTATCTGGCTCACAGTGTACCTGGCTCACAGTGTACCTGGCTCACAGTGTACCTGGCTCACAGTGTACCTGGCTCACAGTGTATCTGGCTCACAGTGTACCTGGCTCACAGTGTATCTGGCTCACAGTGTACCTAGCTCACAGTGTACCTGGCTCACAGTGTACCTGGCTCACAGTGTGCCTGGCTCACAGTGTACCTGGCTCACAGTGTATCTGGCTCACAGTGTACCTGGCTCACAGGGTACCTATCTCAGTGTGCCTGGCTCACAGTGTGCCTGGCTCACAGTGTACCTGGCTCACAGTGTACCTGGCTCACAGTGTGCCTGGCTCACAGTGTACCTGGCTCACAGTGTACCTGGCTCACAGTGTGCCTGGCTCACAGTGTACCTGGCTCACAGTGTATCTGGCTCACAGTGTACCTGGCTCACAGTGTGCCTGGCTCACAGTGTATCTGGCTCACAGTGTACCTGGCTCACAGTGTGCCTGGCTCACAGTGTACCTGGCTCACAGTGTACCTGGCTCACAGTGTATCTGGCTCACAGTGTATCTGGCTCACAATTCACCTGGCTCACAGTGTACCTAGCTCACAGTGTACCTGGCTCACAGTGTACCTAGCTCACAGTGTACCTGGCTCACGGTGTACCTAGCTCACAGTGTACCTAGCCCACAGGGTACTTGGCTCATGGTGCACCTGGCTCACAGTGTACCTGGCTCACAGTGTACCTGGCTCACAGTGTACCTGGCTCACAGTGTATCTGGCTCACAGTGTACCTGGCTCACAGGGTACCTGGCTCACAGTGTACCTAGCTCAGTGTACCTTGTTCACAGTGTACCTAGCTCACAGTGTACCTGGCTCACAGTGTACCTGGCTCACAGTGTACCTGGCTCACAGTGTACCTGGCTCACAGTGTACCTGGCTCACAGTGTATCTGGCTCACAGTGTACCTGGCTCACAGTGTACCTGGCTCACAGTGTACCTGGCTCACAGTGTATCTGGCTCACAGTGTACCTGGCTCACAGTGTACCTGGCTCACAGTGTATCTGGCTCACAGTGTATCTGGCTCACAGTGTACCTAGCTCAGTGTACCTATCTCAGTGTACCTGGCTCACAGTGTATCTGGCTCACAGTGTATCTGGCTCACAGTGTACCTGGCTCACAAGGTACCTGGCTCACAGTGTATCTGGCTCACAATTCACCTGGCTCACAGTGTACCTAGCTCAGTGTACCTTGTTCACAGTGTACCTAGCTCACAGTGTACCTGGCTCACAGGGTACCTGGCTCACAGTGTACCTGGCTCACAGTGTATCTGGCTCACAGTGTGCCTGGCTCACAGTGTACCTGGCTCACAGTGTACCTGGCTCACAGTGTACCTGGCTCACAGTGTACCTGCCTCACAGTGTACCTGGCTCACAGTGTACCTGGCTCACAGTGTACCTGGCTCACAGTGTATCTGGCTCACAGTGTACCTGGCTCACAGGGTACCTGGCTCACAGTGTATCTGGCTCACAGTGTACCTGGCTCACAGTGTACCTGGCTCACAGGGTACCTGGCTCACAGTGTATCTGGCTCACAATTCACCTGGCTCACAGTGTACCTGGCTCAGTGTACCTGGCTCACAGTGTACCTGGCTCAGTGTACCTGGCTCACAGTGTATCTGGCTCACAGTGTACCTGGCTCACAGAGTACCTGGCTCACAGAGTACCTGGCTCACAATGTACCTGGCTCACAGTGTACCTGGCTCACAGTGTACCTGGCTCACAGTGTACCTGGCTCACAGTGTACCTAGCTCACAGTGTACCTGACTCACAGTGTACCTGGCTCACAATGTACCTGGCTCATAGAGTACTTGCCTCACAGTGTACTTGGCTCACAATGTACCCGGCTCACAGTGTAACTGGCTCACAGTGTACCTGGCTCACAGTGTACCTAGCTCCCAGTGTATCTGGCTCACAGTGTACCTGGCTCACAGTGTACCTGGCTCACAATATACCTGGCTCACAGTGTACCTGGCTCACAGTGTACCTGGCTCACAGCGTACCTAGCTCACAGCGTACTTGGCTCACAGTGTACCTGGCTCACAGTGTACCTGGCTCACAGTGTACCTGGCTCACAGCGTACCTAGCTCACAGCGTACTTGGCTCACAGTGTATCTGGCTCACAGTGTACCTGGCTCACAATGTACCTGGCTCACAGTGTACCTAGCTCACAGTGTACTTGGCTCACAGCGTACCTTGTTCACAGTGTACCTGGCTCACAGTGTACTTGGCTCACAATGTATCTGGCTCACAGTGTACCTGGCTCACAATGTACCTGGCTCACAGTGTATCTGGCTCACAGTGTTCTAGGCTCACAGTGTACCTGGCTCACAATGTACCTGGCTCACAGTGTACCTAGCTCACAGTGTACCTGGCTCACAATGTACCTGGCTCACAGTGTACTTTGCTCACAATGTACCTGGCTCACAGTGTAGCTGTCTCGAAGTGTACCGGGTACACAATGTACCTGACTCATCCTGTACCTGGCTAACAATGTACCTGGCTCACAGTGTATCCGGCTCACAGTGTACCTGGCTCACAGTGTACCTGGCTCACAGTGTACCTGGCTCACAGTGTACCTGGCTCTGAATGTATCTGGCTCACAATTCACCTGGCTCACAGTGTACCTGGCTCACAGTGTATCTGGCTCACAATTCACCTGGCTCACAGGGTACCTGGCTCACAGGGTACCTGGCTCACAGTGTACCTAGCTCACAGTGTACCTGGCTCACAGTGTATCTGGCTCACAGTGTACTTGGCTCACAGTGTACCTGGCTCACAGTGTACTTGGCTCACAATGTACCTGGCTCACAGTGTACCT
The DNA here is from genome assembly GCF_902713615.1 of Scyliorhinus canicula. NCBI lineage: Eukaryota > Metazoa > Chordata > Chondrichthyes > Carcharhiniformes > Scyliorhinidae > Scyliorhinus > Scyliorhinus canicula. Next base: position 18,306,721 of record NC_052155.1, read on the forward strand.
GACTCACAATGTACCTGGCTCACAGTGTACCTAGCTCACAGTGTACCTGACTCACAATGTACCTGGCTCACAGTGTAACTTGCTCACAATGTACCTGGCTCACAGTGTACTTGGCTCACAGTGTACCTGGCTCACAGTGTAGCTGTCCCGAAGTGTACCGGGTACACAATGTACCTGACTCATCCTGTACCTGGCTCACAATGTACCCGGCTCACAGTGTATCCGGCTCACAGTGTACCTGGCTCACAGTGTACCTAACTCACAGTGTACCTGGCTCACAGTGTACCTGGCTCACAATGTATCTGGCTCACAATGTACCCGGCTCACAGTGTATCCGGCTCACAGTGTACCTGGCTCACAGTGTACCTGGCTCACAGTGTTCCTGGCTCTCAATGTATCTGGCGCACAGTGTACCTAGCTCACAGTGTACCTGGCTCACAGTGTATCTGGCTCACAGTGTACCTGGCTCACAGTGTACCTGGCTCACAGTGTACCTGGCTCACAGTGTATCTGGCTCACAGTATACCTGGCTCACAGGGTACCTGGCTCACAGTGTATCTGGCTCACAATTCACCTGGCTCACAGTGTCCCTAGCTCAGTGTATCTGGCTCACAGTGTACCTAGCTCACAGTGTACCTAGCTCACAGTGTACCTTGTTCACAGTGTACCTGGCTCACAGTGTATCTGGCTCACAGTGTACCTGGCTCACAGTGTACCTAGCTCACAGTGTACCTATCTCAGTGTACCTGGCTCACAGTGTACCTGGCTCACAGTGTGCCTGGCTCACAGTGTACCTGGCTCACAGTGTACCTGGCTCACAGTGTATCTGGCTCACAGTGTATCTGGCTCACAATTCACCTGGCTCACAGTGTACCTAGCTCACAGTGTACCTGGCTCACAGTGTACCGTCACGGTGTACCTAGCTCACAGTGTACCTAGCCCACAGGGTACTTGGCTCATGGTGTACCTAGGCTCACAGGTGTACCTAGCTCACAGGGTACTTGGCTCACATGGTCACCTGGCTCACAGTGTACCTGGCTCACAGTGTACCTGGCTCACAGTGTACCTGGCTCACAGTGTATCTGGCTCACAGTGTACCTGGCTCACAGGGTACCTGGCTCACAGTGTACCTGGCTCACAGTGTATCTGGCTCACAGTGTATCTGCTCACAATTCATCTGGCTCACAGTGTACCTAGCTCAGTGTACCTATCTCAGTGTACCTGGCTCACAGTGTATCTGGCTCACAGTGTATCTGGCTCACAGTGTACCTGGCTCACAGGGTACCTGGCTCACAGTGTATCTGGCTCACAATTCACCTGGCTCACAGTGTACTAGCTCAGTGTACCTAGCTCACAGTGTACCTGGCTCACAGTGTATCTGGCTCACAGTGTACCTGGCTCACAGTGTACTCTGGCTCACAGTGTACCTAGCTCACAGTGTATCTGGCTCACAGTGTACCTGGCTCACAGTGTACCTGGCTCACAGTGTATCTGGCTCACAGTGTACCTGGCTCACAGTGTACCTGGCTCACAGTGTATCTGGCTCACAGTGTACCTGGCTCACAGTGTATCTGGCTCACAGTGTATCTGGCTCACAGTGTACCTAGCTCAGTGTACCTATCTCAGTGTACCTGGCTCACAGTGTATCTGGCTCACAGTGTATCTGGCTCACAGTGTACCTGGCTCACAGGGTACCTGGCTCACAGTGTATCTGGCTCACAATTCACCTGGCTCACAGTGTACCTAGCTCAGTGTACCTTGTTCACAGTGTACCTAGCTCACAGTGTACCTGGCTCACAGTGTACCTGGCTCACAGTGTACCTGGCTCACAGTGTATCTGGCTCACAGTGTACCTGGCTCACAGTGTATCTGGCTCACAGGGTACCTGGCTCACAGTGTACCTGGCTCACAGTGTATCTGGCTCACAGTGTACCTGGCTCACAGTGTACCTAGCTCACAGTGTACCTATCTCAGTGTACCTGGCTCACAGTGTATCTGGCTCACAGTGTACCTGGCTCACAGTGTACCTGGCTCACAGTGTACCTGCCTCACAGTGTATCTGGCTCACAGTGTACCTGGCTCACAGTGTATCTGGCTCACAGTGTACCTGGCTCACAGGGTACCTGGCTCACAGTGTATCTGGCTCACAATTCACCTGGCTCACAGTGTACCTAGCTCAGTGTACCTTGTTCACAGTGTACCTGGCTCACAGTGTATCTGGCTCACAGTGTACCTGGCTCACAGTGTACCTAGCTCACAGTGTACCTATCTCAGTGTACCTGGCTCACAGTGTATCTGGCTCACAGTGTACCTGGCTCACAGTGTGCCTGGCTCACAGTGTACCTGGCTCACAGTGTACCTGGCTCACAGTGTATCTGGCTCACAGTGTACCTGGCTCACAGTGTGCCTGGCTCACAGTGTACCTGGCTCACAGTGTACCTGGCTCACAGTGTACCTGGCTCACAGTGTATCTGGCTCACAATTCACCTGGCTCACAGTGTACCTACCTCACAGTGTACCTGGCTCACAGTGTACCTAGCTCACAGTGTACCTGGCTCACGGTGTACCTAGCTCACAGTGTACCTAGCCCACAGGGTACTTGGCTCATGGTGTACCTGGCTCACGGTGTACCTGGCTCACAGTGTACCTGGCTCACAGTGTACCTGGCTCAGTGTACCTGGCTCACACTGTACCTGGCTCACAGTGTACCTGGCTCACAGTGTATCAGGCTCACAGTGTACCTGGCTCACAGTGTATCTGGCTCACAGTGTACCTGGCTCACAGTGTACCTGGCTCACAGTGTACCTGGCTCACAGTGTATCTGGCTCACAGTGTATCTGGCTCACAGTGTATCTGGCTCACAGTGTACCTAGCTCACAGTGTACCTGGCTCACAGTGTACCTGGCTCACAGAGTACCTGGCTCACAGTGTATCTGGCTCACAATTCACCTGGCTCACAGTGTACCTAGCTCAGTGTATCTGGCTCACAGTGTATCTGGCTCACAGTGTACCTAGCTCACAGTGTACCTTGTTCACAGTGTACCTAGCTCACAGTGTACCTATCTCAGTGTACCTGGCTCACAGTGTATCTGGCTCGCAGTGTACCTGGCTCACAGTGTGCCTGGCTCACAGTGTACCTGGCTCACAGTGTACCTGGCTCACAGTGTATCTGGCTCACAGTGTATCTGGCTCACAGTTCACCTGGCTCACAGTGTACCTAGCTCACAGTGTACCTGGCTCACAGTGTACCTAGCTCACAGTGTACCTGGCTCACGGTGTACCTAGCTCACAGTGTACCTAGCCCACAGGGTACTTGGCTCATGGTGTACCTGGCTCACGGTGTACCTGGCTCACAGTGTACCTGGCTCAGTGTACCTGGCTCACAGTGTACCTGGCTCAGTGTACCTGGCTCACAGTGTACCTGGCTCAGTGTACCTGGCTCACGGTGTACCTGGCGCACAGTGTACCTGGCTCAGTGTACCTAGCTCACAGTGTACCTAGCCCACAGGGTACTTGGCTCATGGTGTACCTGGCTCACAGTGTACCTGGCTCAGTGTACCTAGCTCACAGTGTACCTGGCTCACAGTGTACCTGGCTCACAGTGTACCTGGCTCACAGTGTATCTGGCTCACAGTGTACCTGGCTCACAGTGTACCTAGCTCAGTGTACCTAGCTCACAGTGTACCTAGCCCACAGGGTACTTGGCTCATGGTGTACCTGGCTCACAGTGTACCTGGCTCACAGTGTACCTGGCTCACAGTGTATCTGGCTCACAGTGTACCTGGCTCACAGTGTACCTGGCTCACAGTGTATCTGGCTCACAGTGTACCTGGCTCACAGTGTACCTGGCTCACAGTGTACCTGGCTCACAGTGTATCTGGCTCACAGTGTACCTGGCTCACAGTGTACCTAGCTCAGTGTATCTGGCTCACAGTGTACCTAGCTCACAGGGTACCTGGCTCACAGTGTACCTGGCTCACAGTGTACCTGGCTCACAGGGTACCTGGCTCACAGTGTATCTGGCTCACAATTCACCTGGCTCAGTGTATCTGGCTCACAGTGTACCTAGCTCACAGGGTACCTGGCTCACAGTGTACCTTGTTCACAGTGTACCTGGCTCACAGTGTATCTGGCTCACAGTGTACCTGGCTCACAGTGTACCTAGCTCACAGTGTACCTATCTCAGTGTACCTGGCTCACAGTGTACCTGGCTCACAGTGTGCCTGGCTCACAGTGTACCTGGCTCACAGTGTACCTGGCTCACAGTGTACCTAGCCCACAGGGTACTTGGCTCATGGTGTACCTGGCTCACGGTGTACCTGGCTCACAGTGTACCTGGCTCAGTGTACCTAGCTCACAGTGTACCTAGCCCACAGGGTACTTGGCTCATGGTGTACCTGGCTCACGGTGTACCTGGCTCACGGTGTACCTGGGTCACAGTGTACGTGGGTCAGTGTACCCAGTTTTCAATTTATTTGCTGAGCCAAGTACCCTGTCGGCTAGGTACACTGTGAGCTTGGTAAAATTTTCTTTTTTTGCCAATTGCGGCACTGGCGATGATGGAGCCATGGTGGTGGGGGGGGGGGGGGGGGGGGGGGCATTGCACCGGGCAGCAGCTTCCTCCAAGGTGGTCCCTTTAAGAGGGACAGGGTGCCTTTAAGAGCTGCAGGCTGTCCCCCTGTTCGGTTATTGCTGGGCTGCTGGCTGGTGCTGGGCTGGGCTGGCTCCAGGGACATCAATGAGGGAGTCAGCCCCAGGTTTGCGCGCTGTGTCCGCCGGCGGGAATGGCGAATCGTGACCTGCTCGCCGGAAAATGCGGCGGGCGTGCGGGGGACCAATTTTTGGTGCAAACTCTGTGAAGATGTAAGCGTTTTATTCCGATAAAACGAGGCAAAAATGGCCGTTTAATTGAAAGATCGGCGATCGCAAAAGATGTCAGCAGTGAAACGTGTCAAAGGAAGGAGCATAGCAACCCCAGTGTGACTGCGACCCCTAACGACGCGATCCTTATAACGGGATCTGCAAATTCACCAATATATCCAGGGCACGGTTATTCTCTTTGCATTTAAAATAAAAACCTGTGCAAATCCCTCTAAATCTCCTAAATTCATTTGGTTTCGTTTGCTTTTCAGTCAATTGGGCTGCTTGGATTGCTGAGCCTTGGCCAGGGATTGTTGCATTGTATTTGGTTGGATTGAATGGACATTGCAGAGAGCTGCCGCGGTGGGATTGCAGCCCCTGTTCCCCCCCCCTCCCGGGGGTGATTTAGGGGCAGAGTCGGCAGGCAGTGAGAGTGGTGAGCTGTGCAGACAGAGCAGGAGCCCAGCGAGGGCAGTGTGCATGGTGCCTGGGAGCTGAGGGCAGCCAGGGCAGTGTGCATGGTGCCTGGGAGCTGAGGGCAGCCAGGGCAGTGTGCCTGGGAGCTGAGGGCAGGAGCCCAGCCAGGGCAGTGTGCATGGTGCCTGGGAGCTGAGGGCAGCCAGGGCAGTGTGCATGGTGCCTGGGAGCTGAGGGCAGCCAGGGCAGTGTGCATGGTGCCTGGGAGCTGAGGGCAGCCAGGGCAGTGTGCATGGTGCCTGGGAGCTGAGGGCAGCCAGGGCAGTGTGCATGGTGCCTGGGAGCAGGAGCCCAGCCAGGGCAGTGTGCTTGGTGCCTGGGAGCTGAGAGCAGGAGCCCAGCCAGGGCAGTGTGCATGGTGCCTGGGAGCTGAGGGCAGCCAGGGCAGTGTGCATGGTGCCTGGGAGCTGAGAGCAGGAGCCCAGCCAGGGCAGTGTGCATGGTGCCTGGGAGCTGAGAGCAGGAGCCCAGCCAGGGCAGTGTGCATGGTGCCTGGGAGCAGGAGCCCAGCCAGGGCAGTGTGCATGGTGCCTGGGAGCTGAGAGCAGCCAGGGCAGTGTGCATGGTGCCTGGGAGCTGAGAGCAGGAGCCCAGCCAGGGCAGTGTGCTTGGTGCCTGGGAGCTGAGGGCAGCCAGGGCAGTGTGCATGGTGCCTGGGAGCTGAGAGCAGCCAGGGCAGTGTGCATGGTGCCTGGGAGCTGAGAGCAGCCAGGGCAGTGTGCATGGTGCCTGGGAGCTGAGAGCAGCCAGGGCAGTGTGCATGGTGCCTGGGAGCTGAGAGCAGGAGCCCAGCCAGGGCAGTGTGCATGGTGCCTGGGAGCTGAGAGCAGGAGCCCAGCCAGGGCAGTGTGCATGGTGCCTGGGAGCTGAGGGCAGGAGCCCAGCGAGGGCAGTGTGCATGGTGCCAGGGAGCTGAGAGCAGGAGCCCAGCCAGGGCAGTGTGCACGGTGCCTGGGAGCTGAGAGCAGCCAGGGCAGTGTGCATGGTGCCTGGGAGCTGAGTGAGTGAGTGGCTGGCTGGGTGAATGCAGCATGTTGGGGCTGTGTGTCCGCCCCACCTGGACTCGAACCCCCCTCAGGAGGTGGCTGCTCCCCCAGCTGCTGCTCTGGCTCTGGCTCAGGCTGCTGGCTGTGCTGTGCGCGGTGGCCTTGTTCTGCGAGCTGGCTATCTATTACGCGGTGATGCTGGGATGCCAGTGGCCTCCGCTGGGAGCTCCTCCCGGACAGGGTAGCTCCCCTCCGCCGCTCCTCAGAGCTTTGTTCCTGGCTGATCCACATCTGCTGGGAGCCCTGAAAGGACACTGGCTGGACAAGCTGAGAAGGTGAGATCTCACACACACACACACACACTCAGATTTAAAACAACAATCTGCCCAAATTTCATTTCTGTTTAAAAAAATGAGCTGGGAAGAGCAAAAGTTAAGATGCCTTTGCTGAAGTGAATGCCAATGGTCAGCAACGTGTGGACTTTTAAATTCTCCAGTCCAAAGCTAGTTTTGAAATGCTCGTGTTTAAACCTAATGCAAGCAGGAATAGCTGCCACAGGATCATGGGCACTGCACTGTTGGAAACCAGACGATAGGGGTTAAATGTAAGGTTCAGATGTTTTAACTGCTGTTAACTCAGGAAATGCCATCCTGGTGAATTAAGCAGATGAGGGGGTTAACCCAGGGGAAATTGATCCAATTGGAATTTGTTTTTTTTTTCTTTTTTTTAAAATTTAGAGTGCCCAATTATTTTTTCCAATTAAGGGGCAATTTAGCGTGGCCAATCCACCTACTCTGCACATTTTTGGGTTGTGGGGGCGAAACCCATGCAGACACGGGGAGAATGTGCAAACTCCACACGGACAGTGACCCAGAGCCGGGATCGAACCTGGGACCTCAGCGCCGTGAGGCGGTTGTGCTAACCACTAGGCCACCGTGCTGCCCCCAATTGGAATTTGTTAATAAGAAAATGGAATTTGCCACAGTTCCCCCGGACCATAGGCTGCTCTCCCCGTTGAGAGAGAGCTGACTGGCGGTAATTTAAACTGAGGGTCACCACATCTCCGCTGAGGGGCAAGGTTGAGAAGGCGGGACCTTCATGGATAACCTCAGCCGGTACGGGGATTGAACCCGCGCTGTTAGTGTCATTTTGCATCACGAAGCAGCTAACTGACCCCATTTGCTAACGAATGGACCTGCAAACTGATGTAAACCCAGAGAATATTGGTCAGAATATATATTCCCTCATAGCAAATGAGGATTACATTTCCATACTGGGCTGGGGGACATGCGGGGAGGGGGGGGGGGGATTAGAGGAACACATATATAGGAGGCTTTGTGGGATTGGAGGAGATTGTAGAGATAGGGAGAGGTGAGGCCATTTGGGGGGGGGGGGGGGGGTTTAAAAATAAGGATGAGAATATTCAAAATTAAGATGTTTCTTGACCGGGATTCAGTGTAAATCAACGAGTACGGGATTAGTGGGGGGGAAACAAGGCATTTTTAATATAATAATAATCTTTATTGTCAGAAGCAGGCTTACATTAACAATGCAATGAGGGCAGCACGGTGGCACAGTGGTTAGCACAGCTGCCTCACGGCGGCGAGGTCCCAGGTTCGATCCCGGCTCTGGGTCACTGTCCGTGTGGAGTTTGCACATTCCCTCCGTGTTTGTGTGGGTTTCGCCCCCAAAAACCAAAAGATGTGCAGGGTAGGTGGATTGGCCATGGTAAATTGCCCCTTAATTCAAAAAAATGAATTGAGTACTCTAAATTTATTTAAAAAAAACAAAAAAAAACACTGCCATGAAGTTACTCTGAAAAGCCCCTAGTCGCCACATTCCGGTGCCTGTTCGGGTACACAGAGGGAGAATTCACAATGTCTAATTCACCTAACAGCGCGTCTTTCGGGACTTGTGGGAGGAAACCGGAGCACACGGAGGAAACCCACGCAGACACAGGGAGAACGTGCAGACTCCGCACAGACAGTGACACAAGGGCAGCACGGTAGCATAGTGGTTAGCACAATTGCTTCACAGCTCCAGGGTCCCAGGTTCAATTCCCGGCTGGGTCATTGTCTGTTCGGAATCTGCACGTTCTCCCCGTCCTACAATCCAAAGATGTGCAAGTTAGGTGGATTGGCCATGCTAAATTGCCCTTGGTGTCCAAAATTGCCCTTAGTGTTGGTTGAGTGGGGTTACTGGGCTATGGGGATAGGGTGGTGTAGGCTTGGGTAGGGTGCTCTTTCCAAGAGCCGGAGCAGACTTGATGGGCCGAATGGCCTCCTTCTGCACTGTAAATTCTATGTAAATCTATGTAAAGCTGGGAATCAAACCTGGGACCCTGGCGCTGTGAAGAAACAGTGCTAACCACTGTGCTACCTTGCCGCCCACTTAACTGCAAGTCAGGATATGGACAGCTGAGGTTTGGGTAAACTCACGTTTCTTGGGGGATAGAATGTGGGTGACCAGCCAGGAATGGGTTGGAATAACGGAGTCAAGTGTAATGATGAAAAGTATGTCTACTAATGCTTGTCACCGCAAAATGAGAATTTCGAGATGTCCTAAGCCAGGGTAAAATCAGTGAAAACTCATAATGTTTTGTGAACAGGCCTAATTCAGCAAACCTAAACCATTGTAAAATACCTCGGTAAACAGGGCCGCCAGGGGTTTTAGATGTAAGTCTCTGACATTTCAGATTCCCAGTTGTTGAGCTGGTTCCACCCGGAATGCGTTAAGTACTCTTTCATTAGACATGTGGGTTGCTGGAAAGGTTAGCATTTGTCACCCATTCCTTTTTACTGAGTCAGCCTCATTGCTGTGGGCCTGGAAGCACATGTAGGCCAGACCAGATAAGGATGGCAGATTTCCTTCCTGGTAGCGACACGGTAGCACAGTGGTTAGCACTGTTGCTTCACAGCTCCAGGGTCCCAGGTTCAATTCCCGGCGGAGTTTGCACGTTCTCCCTGTGTCTGCGTGGATTTCCTCCCACAAGTCCCGACGTGCGTGCTAGGTGAATTGGACATTCTGAATTCTCCCTCCGTGTACCCGAACAGGTGCCAGAATGTGGTGACTAGGGGCTTTTCACAGTAACATCATTGCAGTGTTCATGTAAGCCTTGTGACAATAATAAAAGATTATTATTAGAAAGCACATTGGCTAGCCAGGTGGGTTTCACAACAATCGTTGCCATGGTCACTGTTACTGAAACTAGCTACATCCAGATAAATTAGGAGCAGGGGTAAGACATTTGTCACCTCAGGCCTGCTCTCATTCAGTAAGATCATGGTTAAGCTGAATGTGGCGTCAACTCCACATTCTGCCTACTCTTGATAAGCTTTCCCTCCCTTGTTATTCAAGAATCTATCTAAATATTCATTGAATAATTTGAGTTCGGAAAACTCAATACCCTCTATGAGAAAAATTCCTTCTCACCCCATCTTAAATAGTAGACCCGTTATTTGTAAACTGCTTCTTCGTTCTCGTCTCTCCCCAAGGGTCAACATCCTTTCATCATCCACCCTATCAAGTCCCCTCAGGATTTTATGTTTCATTCTTCTAAACTCCAATAGATGCAGGTCCAGCCTGAGAAACCTTTCCTCTTGCGATAACCCATTCCCCCCGCCATTCCATGTATCAGTCGAGTGAAACTCCTCTGAACTGCTTCTAATAGCTTCATGTTCTTTGCTGTCCACAATCTTCCCGATCTGGTCTCCCCGATGTCCTGTGCAATTGAAACAAAGCAGCCCTACTTTTATTTGAATTTGAATTTGATTTATTGTCACCTCGGTACACCCATGAATTAATTAAAAAATATTTAACTCCACCAGCTGCTGTGGGAGGATTTGCATTCCTGTGCACGGAGCATTAGCTGGGCCTCTGGATTGGAGATGTAGTGGTAATGTCATTACATCCCTATCTCTCCCAATCCATTTTCAGCTATGTCAAAAGTGGACCAGATCATCACTCTTATATCACTCTTGAGAGAGGGAAAAAAAGCATAGCTTTCTTTAAACTACCCAATGGCATTATTTTTACTAAACTGTAACTTAACCAGCACAATTTCTAATAGAACGTGGGAACAATTACCTAACTGCACACCAAGCAGAAACTCAACTCAGTTCTAAAATGAAAGGGTAGTTAGTGATTTTCCTTCTTTAGTTGTGATTCTTGCAAAGTCTGTATCTGCTGGAGGTGAATGACAATGGAATTGTGATGGATCAGTTATTTTAATGGACTTTGTGTGTACCAAGAAGTTTTGAGCAAGTAACCTTCAGCCTCCGCGGCAAACGGTGCAGGGTTTGTACCTCGAAACAGACAGTGCCAGTGAATAGAGATCAGAGCTCCCTGCTGATTTCCAGTGGCTCCTGTATATGGGTTCCTGGAGCCCAGAAGGTGCTCTTGCTATATTGCACTAAGCACCTGAGCAGCTGCTCATGTGGCAGCCTGTCAAAATGTTAAGTCAGCTTGTGAATTCTCCCACTACTTCGCTCTGTTCTCCAAGGGAAGAGAGTATGAAGATAAAACAGCCGGATGAAATGTATGTCTCGACACTGGTGTGAGGTGCTTGTGGTAAATGCTAAGCCGGAATAAAGGAGTGATTGGTCCTCCTATTGTGTTCCACTCCTTGTTGGCGACTATGTATGTAGCTCAGCTTTCATTTCCTGAAAAAGAAAACAATCAAAAGTTAAACAACAAGGGCTTTTCGTTGCTGAGGCGTGACTCATATTCCCTTGTATAAAGGGCAGCATTCCTTTTGATAATTTTCTGTATGGTCTATGTTAACAATTCAACAACCCCTCAACACAAAACCAAGGAGAATGGAGGACAAATCAAACACCATCATTGTGGTGGTATGCATGTACACATAAATGTATGTAGTTGTATATCAGTGCACATAGCATGGGCACGACCTTCTACCAGCAGGTGGCATCAGATATCCAACAAGTGACGAGACACCCGTCAGTTGGTAGTAAGATGTATGAGAAGACAGTCGCACTTAGAATAGTTCTAGGAGAATTCGCTGAATTCATTTAGTAGCCTTTGTCTATTAGTTTCTGTGTTATCTTTCCATGTGTTTGTTAATAATCATCTTTCTAGTTAAACAACTAGATGTTCTGTGTACATCATTACAACAGCCATATCACAGAACATAACATGGTACCAGGAGCGCAGAACATTTAAAGATAACAACAGAAAAGACGAGGCGGAATAGGCTGAAGAATGAATAGAGAAGATTCTTCTGACTACCTGGTGAACTACAGCTATCTGCAACTCAGCACAACAAACAACTGTAAAGTTAGTGATGGAAGGTTTAAAGACACCCCACCAATTTCAAGTGTCGTCGGGTAACGTAGATGGAAATTGCCGTGTTTTCAAGCAACAATTTAGACTCTTATGTTTCAGCCCTTGGACTGCAGGCACAGCCTCACGGTAGCAGGTTCTCAAGCAGGAGAAATATACAATATCTTCGCTTTTGATGGCAAGGAGGAAAGCAAGCTACGATGAGGTGATAAAGTACACCGATCGGCATTGCTCTCCGAAGAAAAATGAAATATTTGAACGTCGTATATTTCGTACGTGAACCAAAAACAGCAGGCAAATCTTTTGATAGCTGTGTAACTGACTTGACGTTGAAGGCCCAGTCGTGCAATTTCGATAATCTAAAGTCATTGATGATCAGCGACCAGATAGTGTTTGGAATATCAAATGATAAACGCAGAGAGAGATTGTTGCGGGAAGATGACCTGAAATTAGAAATGCGATCAAGATTTGCCAGGCAAGTGAGCTGCCTGCATTGCAGATCAGTATGCTCAGCTTGAAATATTGTGGGGCCAATCTCGAAGAAGACACCAGTGCCATAAGAACTGTGAAAAAGAAACGTGGCCTCCGTGAGGACGGCCATTTTGAGCGGCCGACCGGATCCGCCATTTTGTGTCAATAATGTGGCAATAGACATTTGCCACAACAATATCTTGCTCTTGGAAAAGTTACAAGTGTGGCAGAACGAGTCATTTTGCTAGGCAATGTACCTCACGTCCAACAGTTGACCAAACAGAATCAATTAGTGTGGGTAATGAGATATGCATCGAAGACCTGGCTGCTGTGAACATGATCTCGACTGGGGACACGAATAGTCTGACCAGCCAGGGCGGCAAATCTTTCCTCACGATTTGCAGCCACAGTGATGCGAAAAGTAAAGACCATAGAGGATAGATGGACAATTCTGCTGATGGGCAATGACGCGCTAATCCAATGTAATCTCGACACGGGAGCGAGGGCGAATCTAATCACCATCAGCGTTGAAACGGCTGAAAATCAAACCGGAAATGGTCCCAAGAGCAGTACCCCTGTAGGACTATAACGGTCAGCAAAACAAGACATTAGGAGCATGTGAGCTCGCAGTAACTGTCAAGGACAGAATGTGTATGACAACATGCTCCATAGTGGAGACAGAGTACGAATCACTCATTGGAGTGGAAGCGTGTGAAGAGCTTGGGCTGGTCAAGCGGGTGTACATTGCAGAAAGCATGGCATCCTGCCGACAGGTATCCATTGAATCTATTATGGAGGAATATCCGGAGGTGTTTCAAAGCTTTGGCACTCTGCCTTTTATATACTGCATCCAGCTGAAGGAGAATGCGAAGCCGGTCATGCACATGCCAAGACGAGTGCCTGCTCCATTGAAGGACAAACTAAAGGCTGAGTTACACAGGATGACGGCTCTAGGAGTCATCAGGCTCATAGAGGAACCCATCGACTGGGTTAACTCGATGGTGTGCATTAAAAAGAGGAATGGTAACCTGAGGATATGCATGGACCCCAAGGACCTCAACCTGAACATTAAAAGGGAGCTTTACCCTATCCCAAAGAGGGAGAAAACAGTGTGGGAGGTGGCTGGAGCGACATGTTCCAGTTGTATGCATCACAAGGCTTCTGGCAGCTCAAGCTGGACAAAGCGAGCACAAGGTTGGACATGTTTAACACACCCTTCGGGTGCTACTGCTTCCTGAGAATGCAGTTTGGCATAATTTCAGTGTCTGAAATTTTCCATCGTGCTATGAAGCACGTAGTGGAAGGATTACCAGGCGTTATAATGGAGGTCCACGTGAGAGAAGCATGATGAAAAGCTGCTCAGAGTCCTACAATGGGTCACAAAAAATGGCTTCAAGCTCAATAAAACAAAATGTCAAATCGGGGTTGATACATTACCTTTTTCGGGGACAGGCTCTTGGCACAAGGTGTGCAGCTGGATAACGAAAAGCTAAAGGCCATTCTGACGATGCCACGGCCCACAGGCAAAAACACATTCAAGGGATGATCAACTTTGTTGGCAAGTTTATTCCCAACCTGGCCTCCAAAACTTCCCAACTGCAAGACTGGATAAAAAGGACGGTGTATTTCAATGGTCTTCCGAATACGAGGAGTGGCAAGCTTTGCGTATCTCGCTGATGACAACGCCAATCCTCACGTTCTTTGATCCGGCGAAAAGGACAAATATTTTGACCGATGTGTCCGTGGATGGCCTTGGAGCGGGGTGCAGCAGGGTGCAGTCGACAGCTGGCTGCCAGTGGCAAACACATCTAGAGCGATGTCCGAAATGGAGCGCAGGTATGCGCAGATTGAAAATGAATGCCTTGGGTTAGTCACGGTTTGGAACATGATTATGTGTCCGGGCTGCCGATGTTTCTGGTGGAAACTGACCACAGGCCACTTGTATCCAGTTGTGCAGAAACATTGGTGCCATATATCCCCGTAAATCCAGCACATGATGAAGCTCCAGCGCTACGTCTTTGCCCTCCTCTATACACCAGGCAAGTACCTTGCTGTCGCTGACATGCTTTCTCGAGCCACGAGCATCAAGGAGGTACACCTGGTTGCTGAGGATGTGCAACTACATGTCAATTTCGTCGCTGCGTTGCTTCCAGTCTCCGATGAGAAGTTGTGCCTAATAAAGGCAGAAGCAGCCAAGGACATAGTCCTACAAAAGTAATCGAATGTCTCCAAGAGGGATGACCTAAGGGTTCCTGCTCGGGTTCCTACAATGTGGGGGTCAGAATTCAGTGAGGCAAATGGCTTTCTCCTGCGACAGCGCAGGATTGTGATTCCGCATTCCTTGGGGCCGCTCATGCTCAAGAAACTCCACGAAGGGCACCTTGGCATTGAGAAGTGCAAGCGCAGGGTCAGGGATACAATCTATTGGCCAGGCACCATCCAAGACATTTCAGGCATGGTTGACCACTTTGACACATGTCAGAAATTCCTCGGTAAGCAAAGTAAAGAACCGATGCATGTGGGTGAAATTATCGCACGTCTGTGGCAAAAAGTGGGCATGGACCTGTTCCACTTCAATGGGAGAGATAACCTTGTAGCTATTGCCTCCTTCTCAAACAATGCAGAGGTAGCACATTTGCCGAACTCAACTGCTTGGTGTGTCATACAACATGCCAAAGCGATTTTTGCCCAACAATGCATACCAAGTATTATTATGTCGGACAATGGGTCTTGTTTCAAAAATCATGAGTGGAATGAATTTGCCCATTGCTATGATTTTAGGCACATCACCTCTAGTCCTCTATATCCCCAATTGGACGGGAAGGCAGAAAAGGGTGTGCAAATCGTAAAACAGCTGTTATAAAAAGGCCATTGATCGTTAGGAAGACATCTATTTGGCGCTTCTGAGCTATCGTTCGGCGGCACTTGTCAATGGACTGTCGCCAGCAGAGATGCTCATGAACAGACAGCTATGGCTGACCCTGCCTTCCGTGGCAGCTCCTGCTATAGATCAACGACTGGAGCGGAAATTGCTTTTTCAAAAGAGGAGGTAGAAAGAGATCTATGTTTGATCCACAAGGAAGCTCCAGCCACTGCATCCAGGTGATACCGTCGAGGATATCAATGGCAACGGATGGTCAAGAGTGGCAAAGGTTTTGCAATAGGCAGCTCCACATTCGTTTCTGGTTTAGACTGAGGATGGTTCAGTCTTGCGAAGGAACCAAAGAGTGCTATTGAAAGTGCAGCGGCCTTTCATGCTGAGTCCAGCAGAAGAGCTGGTGTGTGATCCCAAACCTGAAGAGGACACAGACCACCCAATAGAGCCAGTGATCAGTGAAGCATCTGCAGCAGTGAATACAGAACGAGCAGCAACACCAACGAATGAGGTGGTACACAATCGCCGATTCAGCCATCACTCAGGAGATCAACCAGATTACGCCATAAACCTTACAGACTAAACTTGTAATAAACTGTATACAGTGTATGTTTGAAGTTACCATGCATATCAGGTTGTTTAAAGAACAGTCATATTTGTAAATATTAATGCATCCAAAGGAAGGGGGATGTGATGATAGGCATGTTACATAAATGTATATAGTTGTATATCAGTGCACATAGCATGGGTATGACCTCTGACCAGCAGGTGCCATTAGGCATCCATCACATGACTGGAGACACCTGCCAGTTGGTAGAAGGACGTACGAGGGGATAGTCTCAATTAGAGTAGTTCCCGGCGAATTCACTGAATTCATTTAGTAGCCTTTGCCTGTATTATAGTTCCTGTGTTATCTTTCCATGTGTTTGTTAATAAATCATCTTTATAGTTAAACAACTAGATATTCTGTGTACATCATTACAAAGGTGGGATCACAGAACACAACAATCATTGCTTCACTATTTTGGTGGTTGCAGACCCTGAGGAAAAATTTGGTGACAGGCGAGGCAAGCTTTCCATATCACATTCGACCAGTTTAATGGGTTCAACACTTTCTTCCATTGCCTGTTTAACCAGCTGAGATTGGAGCTGTGGGTTTGTCTCCTGAGTATCCAATCTGGACAGCACCATTCAAGGAATACACTTATAATGGGCCAGCTACAGCACGGAGCTGTAAAGACACTCTGTGGGTCTCGGTACCAATGCCTTCAACACAATGTTTATCACAGCAAAGATCAATCATTTAAATGTATTACGCATTGTAATCCAATAATATTCCCTGACCATGTGTAGGTATCTAATGACTCCATCCTGATTAATAGTTTGCAGGAGATCTATAGGTTAACTTGCTTCCACCCTGGACTTTCCTTACTTTCATCAGCTACTGCCTGAAATTTGAAGCTCAGTTAATAGGCCTCACAGGCAAAGACTCACATTATATACCACTGCCGCCATACATAGAAACCAGCTTGCATAATAAGTGACTGTATTCTACCAGTGTATGGCATTTTATATTTAATGTTGAAGAGATTTTTATAGAGCCTGTCACAACCTCAAGATGCTTCAAAACACTTTGGAATGTAGTCACTGTTATGATGGAGGAGACATGACAGCCAATTGGACATGGCAGGCTCCCACAAACAGCAATATGATAATGACCAGGTAGTTTTAATGATCTTGATTTGAGGGATAAATATTGGCCAGGACACCGAGGATAACTTCCTCGCTCGTCTTCAAAATAGTGTCATGGGACCATCTACCTGAGAGGGCAGACTGGGCCTCAAGTAATGTGTCATCTGAAAGATAGTGGGTGGGATTCTCCCTTCTGGGGACTATGTCCCCATGCCTGCCGGAAAACGGGTGAAAATCACTCCAGACTTTTTCCTCGAAATTCCGGGGTGATTCTCCGTTTTCCAGGCGAGCAGAGACCTGGCATGCGTCCAGCAGCTCTGGCTTCCGGCGGGGTCCTGCTAAACAGACTGCGTAGCTGCACATGATGGTCCGCGCATGTGCATGGCGGCCGCAAGCAGGTCCGCGCATGTGCATGGCGGCCGCAAGCGGGTCCGATGCTGCAGTCCCTCAGTACTGCACCGCACGATGCTGCAGTCCCTCAGTACTGCACCGCACAATGCTGCAGTCCCTCAGTACTGCACCGCACGATGCTGCAGTCCCTCAGTACTGCACCGCACAATGCTGCAGTCCCTCAGTACTGCACCGCACGATGCTGCAGTCCCTCAGTACTGCACCGCACAATGCTGCAGTCCCTCAGTACTGCACGCACAATGTTGCAGTCCCTCAGTACTGCACCGCACAATGCTGCAGTCCCTCAGTACTGCACTGCACAATGCTGCAGTCCCTCAGTACTGCACCGCACAATGCTGCAGTCCCTCAGTACTGCACCGCACAATGTTGCAGTCCCTCAGTACTGCACCGCACAATGCTGCAGTCCCTCAGTACTGCACCGCACAATGTTGCAGTCCCTCAGTACTGCACCGCACAATGCTGCAGTCCCTCAGTACTGCACCGCACAATGCTGCAGTCCCTCAGTACTGCACCGCACGATGCTGCAGTCCCTCAGTACTGCACCGCACAATGTTGCAGTCCCTCAGTACTGCACCGCATGATGCTGCAGTCCCTCAGTACTGCACCGCACGATGCTGCAGTCCCTCAGTACTGCACCGCACAATGCTGCAGTCCCTCAGTACTGCACCGCACAATGTTGCAGTCCCTCAGTACTGCACCGCATGATGCTGCAGTCCCTCAGTACTGCACCGCACAATGCTGCAGTCCCTCAGTACTGCACCGCACAATGCTGCAGTCCCTCAGTACTGCACCGCATGATGCTGCAGTCCCTCAGTACTGCACCGCACAATGCTGCAGTCCCTCAGTACTGCACCGCACAATGCTGCAGTCCCTCAGTACTGCACCGCACAATGCTGCAGTCCCTCAGTACTGCACCGCACAATGCTGCAGTCCCTCAGTACTGCACCGCACAATGCTGCAGTCCCTCAGTACTGCACCGCACGATGCTGCAGTCCGTCAGTACTGCACCACACGATGCTGCAGTCCGTCAGTACTGCACCGCACAATGCTGCAGTCCCTCAGTACTGCACCGCACAATGCTGCAGTCCCTCAGTACTGCACCGCACAATGCTGCAGTCCCTCAGTACTGCACCGCACAATGCTGCAGTCCCTCAGTACTGCACCGCACAATGCTGCAGTCCGTCAGTACTGCACCGCATGATGCTGCAGTCCCTCAGTACTGCACCGCACGATGCTGCAGTCCCTCAGTACTGCACCGCACAATGCTGCAGTCCCTCAGTACTGCACCGCACAATGCTGCAGTCCCTCAGTACTGCACCGCACGATGCTGCAGTCCCTCAGTACTGCACCACACAAGGCTGCAGTCCCTCAGTACTGCACCGCACGATGCTGCAGTCCCTCAGTACTGCACCGCACAAGGCTGCAGTCCCTCAGTACTGCACCGCACGATGCTGCAGTCTCTCAGTACTGCACCGCACAATGCTGCAGTCCCTCAGTACTGCACCGCACGATGCTGCAGTCCCTCAGTACTGCACCGCACAATGCTGCAGTCCCTCAGTACTGCACCGCACGATGCTGCAGTCCCTCAGTACTGCACCGCACGATGCTGCAGTCCCTCAGTACTGCACCGCACAATGCTGCAGTCCCTCAGTACTGCACCGCACGATGCTGCAGTCCCTCAGTACTGCACCGCACAATGCTGCAGTCCCTCAGTACTGCACCGCATGATGCTGCAGTCCCTCAGTACTGCACCGCACAATGCTGCAGTCCCTCAGTACTGCACCGCACAATGCTGCAGTCCCTCAGTACTGCACCGCACGATGCTGCAGTCCCTCAGTACTGCACCGCACAATGCTGCAGTCCCTCAGTACTGCACCGCACGATGCTGCAGTCCCTCAGTACTGCACCGCACGATGTTGCAGTCCCTCAGTACTGCACCGCACAATGCTGCAGTCCCTCAGTACTGCACCGCACAATGCTGCAGTCCCTCAGTACTGCACCGCACAATGCTGCAGTCCCTCAGTACTGCACCGCACAATGCTGCAGTCCCTCAGTACTGCACCGCACAATGCTGCAGTCCCTCAGTACTGCACCGCACAATGCTGCAGTCCCTCAGTACTGCACCGCACAATGCTGCAGTCCCTCAGTACTGCACCGCACAATGCTGCAGTCCCTCAGTACTGCACCGCACAATGCTGCAGTCCCTCAGTACTGCACCGCACAATGCTGCAGTCCCTCAGTACTGCACCGCACAATGCTGCAGTCCCTCAGTACTGCACCGCACAATGCTGCAGTCCCTCAGTACTGCACCGCACGATGCTGCAGTCCCTCAGTACTGCACCGCACAATGCTGCAGTCCCTCAGTACTGCACCGCATGATGCTGCAGTCCCTCAGTACTGCACCGCATGATGCTGCAGTCCCTCAGTACTGCACCGCACGATGCTGCAGTCCCTCAGTACTGCACCGCACAATGCTGCAGTCCCTCAGTACTGCACCGCACAATGCTGCAGTCCCTCAGTACTGCACCGCACAATGCTGTTCTGTCGAAACTTGGATTTTCAAATCTTCAATTTACTGTGACCCTGTGCATGTGTATAAAGCAAAATACGAGACTGCTTTGAATAACAGTGAAGAGTTTACTGTAAATGTTGATTTGTTAACTTACAGCTGGGAAAGTCATGTAAAGTATCATACGTTTTGAAATTCCGTAGAATCCCTACAGTGCAGAAGGAGGCCATTCAGCCCATTGAGTCTGCACTGACCCTCTGAAATAGCACCCTACCTGGGCCCACTCCCCGCCCTATTTTGGTAACCCAACGCATTGATCATGACCTGATCTGGACATCTTTGGACACTCAGAGGCAATTTTGTTTCATGGCCAATCCACCTAACCTGCACATCTTTGGGTGGGAGGAAATCGGAGCACATGGGGTGAACATGCAAACTCCACACAGTCACCCAAGTTGCTAATCGAACCCGGCTCCCTAGCACTGTGAGGCAGCAGTGTT
Source organism: Scyliorhinus canicula (assembly GCF_902713615.1). Taxonomy (NCBI): domain Eukaryota; kingdom Metazoa; phylum Chordata; class Chondrichthyes; order Carcharhiniformes; family Scyliorhinidae; genus Scyliorhinus; species Scyliorhinus canicula. The sequence goes on from NC_052155.1 coordinate 18,326,803, forward strand.
AACCACTGTGCTGTCTGATGAACCGGAGAATAAGGCTTACAGGAAATACAGGAGTGACAGTGGACCATTTAGCACCTCAGGATTGTACCACCATTAACGAACGGGCTAAGATCTTACAGCCTTTGTATCGGCAGTGACTGGGTGTATTATTGAGAAGTGTGTCAGCCCCCAGTGTATGTTCTGACGAGCTGATTTATATGTGCATTTCCTGGGAGGGGCCTGTGATGGAATATTTTCTTGCTCCCTGGGACCCTTTGCAAATATCTCCTTCACTGAGTTAAGAGTTGGGAACTTTGGACAGTTCCGTTGTATGTACCTGAATAATTACCCAGGATATGTTGGACAGATTAAAACCTAATCTAATATCTGAGTAACTACACAACCGATCCCCCAATTATTTACACAGGATGTACGTCTCCCCCCCTCCGACTAGCCGACTACCATTATACCACCCACACCTGATTCCCACCACATCCATTTACCCACCTCTCCTGCCTTGCCCATCTTGCCTTGCCCATTTACCCCACCCACGCTATCCAACCACTCACTTAGCCCACCTTACCCATTCTCTAACATTCACCCACTCACTCATTCACTAACATTGAAATTGGACATTTAAACTTACCTCATAGTCATAGAGTCATACAGGACAGAAGAGGCCCTTTGGCCCATCAGGTCTGCTCCGACAAAACTACACTAAATCTGCACTAATCCCACTTTCCAGCACTTGGCCCATAGTCTTGAATGTTATGACATTTCAAGTGTTCATCCATGTACTTTTGAAAGGTTGTGAAGTTTCCAACTTCTTCTCCTCCCAGAGGCAGTGCATTCCACACTCCCACCACCCTCTGTGTGAAAATTTGTTTTCCTCAAATCTCTTCTAAACCTCTTGCCCCTCACCTTAAATTTAAGCCCCCCCGTTATTGACCTTTCAACTAAGGGGAACAGCTACTTCTTATCTACCCTGTCCTTGCCCCTCATAATCATAGACACCTCAATCAGGACCCCTCTCTGCCTTCTTTGCTCCAACAAAAACAACCCAAGCCTATCCAGCCTCTGTTCATAGCTCAAACGTCCCAGCCCAGGCAACATCCTGGTGAACCTCCTCTGCACCCTCACCAACGCAATCACATCCTTCTTATAGTGAGTGACCATAACAGAACATATTACTCCAGCTGTGGCCTAACCAAAGTCCTATACAGCTCCAACATAACGTCCCTCTGCTTATAACCTATACCACAACTGATACAGGCAAGTGTCCTGTATGCCTGCTTAACTACTCTATTACCTGCCCTTCAGGGATCTGTGGACAAGCACCCCAAGATCTCTATGTTCCTCTGAGCATCCTAGTGCCCTGCCATCCATTGAGTACTCCCTTGTCTTGTTACTCCTTCCAAAGTGCATCACCTCACTCTTTTCAGGGTTACGTTCCATCTGCTACTGATCTGCCCATTTGACCAACCCGTCTATATCTCCTGCAACCTAAGACCTTCTTCCTGACTATTAACCACCCTGTCAATCTTTGTGTCAGCAGCAAACTTACTTATCATTCCCGCCACATTTTCATCTATATGTCAAACAGTTCAAGAACCTCATCGTCCCTCTCCCTAAATTCTGCACCAACATCCTCCTCCTGAGTGAAGAGAGAGATGAAATCTTTGTTAACATTGCCCTTCGTCTCCATGCACTGATTGCCCTCATAGGCCTACTCTTTCCCTGGTTATTCTCTTTCCCTTGGTATACTGAGAGAATATATTGGGATTCCCCCAAACCCTACCCAACAGTGCTTCTTTTATTGCTGGGGCTTCTTTTATTACCCTTACTCTGTCTTCTAATGGATGTAAGCCTGACTCGTCTACTTTATATCCCAGGTACGTCACTTGTGGGGCCAGAAAAACACATTTTTCCCTTTTTAGCCGTACGCCTGCCTTTGCGAAACGCCTGAGCACTTCCTCCAGGTTCCTTAAGTGTTCCCTGTTTGTCCTACCCGTGATTAAGACATCGTCCAAATAAATCGCCACCTGCGGTAGTCCCTGCAGAATATTTTCCATCGTATGCTGGAATATAGCGCAGGCTGATGACACTCCAAAAGGTAGCCTAGTATAACGAAAAAGGCCCTTCAGGGTGTTGATCGTAGCAAACTTCTTGGAGCCCTTGTCCAGTTTTAACTGCAGGTAGGCGTGGCTCATGTCTAGTTTCGTGAACAAAAGCCCACCTGCCAATTTGAAATATAGGTCGTCTATTTTCGGGATTGGGTATTTGTCCAGCAGTGCGTATTTGTTTACTGTCTGTTTGAAATCTCCACAGAGACGTATCGAGCCGTCTGGCTTCAAAATTGGTAACTCCTGGACCGTGGTGGGAGCTGGGACTTCTTTTATTGCCCTTACTCTGTCTTATAGAATAATTCATAGAACAGTACAGCACAGAACAGGCCCTTCGGCACTCGTTGCTGTGCCAAGCCATGATCACCCTACTCAAACCCACGTATCCACCCTATACCCGTAACCCAACAACCCCCCCCTTAACCTTACTTTTTAGCATGGCCAATCCACCTAACCCGCACATCTTTGGACTGTGGGAGGAAACCGGAGCACCCGGAGGAAACCCACGCACACACGGGGAGGACGTGCAGACTCCGCACAGACAGTGACCCAGCCGAGAATCGAACCTGGGACCCTGGAGATGTGAAGCATTTATGCTAACCACCATGCTACCGGGTAATCGTCGCAGCTCAGGGCCGTCAGGCAATCTTAACTGAGTTACATCACGGACACCCAGGGGTGGTGTCTAAAATGAAGATGCTAGCTCGAAGCTACGTTTGGTGGCCAGGTTTGGACACAGACATAGCAACCTTGGTACGTCGGTGCCAGGAGTGCCAACAGGGGCAAAGAGTGCCACCAGCAGCGCCATTGCACCTGTGGGAATGGCCAGGCAGACCGTGGACCCGCCTGCATATTGACCACGCCGGCCCTTTCATGGGCTCAATGTTTTTGGTGATAGTGGACGCCCACTCCAAATGGTTGGACGTCCACCGGGTAAACATGGCAAGCACAGCATCGACAATTGAAAAGCTCAGGGCCTCGTTTGCAACACATGGACTTCCGGAGGTATTGGTGTCGGACAACGGAACGGCATTAACAAGTGGGGAATTTGGAAAATTCCTGAAGGAAAACGGAGTCCGTCACATAAAAACAGCCCCTTACCATCCAGCGACCAACGGCCTGGCAGAGAGAGCGGTCTAGACACTTAAAGCGGGACTCAAGAAGCAGCCGGCAGCGTCAATAGACACAAAGCTCTCCCGCTGGCTGTTTGATTACAGGACCACACCGCATTCCACAACGGGCATACCGCCAGCTGAACTCTTAATGGGAAGGTGGCTGCGAAAGAGGCTGAGTCTCCTTTTCCCAAATTTTACGGGGGCATGATAATAGTCGGCAGCAGAGATATTTCCAGGTGGGGGCACCGGTTTGGGTCAAGAATTATGGGAATGGACCAACGTGGGTCAAAGGCACGGTAGAGTCCCAAACGGGGCCCATATCCTATGAGGTTTCAATAGGAGGTAAGGTGCTGAAGAAACACCTAGACCAAATAAGGACAGCGGAACCACACCTGGAGGCAGGCGAAGTAGGACCGCCTCAAGCTGGGATAGTCCAGACGGAAAGGATACCCACACCCCAGCCCCGAGCAATTTCTCCAGACCCCGTCATCCAGTCGTCAGAGTTGGAGATGGACACACTCAACGAGGCCGCCGCGACACCTCTCCCCGAGGAGGAGGAAGAACAACTTACAAGGAGGTCGTCAAGGAAAAGACGGGCACATATAAGGTACACCCCGCCCACTTCGGAGAACGACCCGGCGGACGACACAGAGGTGACAGACCCAGACATGAGGAGCAGGAAGAAGCTGAGAAGAATGCCAGCTGGCAGGAATTCCTCGGACCTTGGGGGGGGGGAGTGGTGTAATGAACTCCAATTGGCTTTATTGGTTGGCCAATTGGAGTATGAGCTCCCTCAATGATAGCTCATTGAGGGGGCCCATATAATCACCTGTGTAGGCTTTGTGAGTCAGTCTTAAGTTGACTGGACTGCTAGCAGCACTGTTTGTAGCTGCTCCTGTAATATCGTTATTGTAAATAAACATTGGTGTGGTGACGGAACTCCTGCCTCCCGTTGATTACTACAATGTGGAAGCATTGGAAAGGGTGCAAAGGAGATTTACCAGGATGCTGCCTGGTTTGCAGGATAGGTCTTATGAGGAAAGGTTGAGGGAGCTAGGGCTTTTCTCTTTGGAGCGGAGGAGGATGAGAGGCGACTTAATAGAGGTTTATAAGATGATAGAACATAGAACATAGAACACTACAGCGCAGTACGGGCCCTTCGGCCCTCGATGTTGCGCCGACCTGTGAAACCATCTGAAGCCTATCTGACCTACACTATTCCATTTTCATCCATATGTCTATCCAGTGACCACTTAAATGCCCTTAAAGTTGGCGAGTCTACTACTGTTGCAGGCAGGGCGTTCCACACCCCTACTACTCTCTGAGTAAAGAAACTGCCTCTGACATCACCATCCGAGGAAAAAGACTCTCACTGTCCACCCTATCTAACCCTCTGACTATCTTATATGTCTCTATTAAGTCACCTCTCAGCCTTCTCTCTAACGAAAACAACCTCAAATCCCTAAGCCTTTCCTCGTAAGACCTTCCCTCCATACCAGGCAACATCCTAGTAAATCTCCTCTGAACCCTTTCCAAAGCTTCCACATCCTTCCTATAATGTGGGGACCAGAACTGCACGCAGTACTCCAGGTGCGGCCGCACCAGAGTTATGTACAGCTGCAGCATGACCTTGTGGCTCCGAAACTCAATCCCCCTGCTGATAAAGGCTAGCACACCATATGCCTTCTTAACAGCCCTATTAACCTGGGTGGCAACATTCAGGGATTTATGTACCTGGATGCCAAGATCTCTCTGTTCATCTACACTACCAAGAATCTTGCCATTAGCCCAGTACTCTGCATTCCTGTTACTCCTTCCAAAGTGAACCACCTCACACTTTTCCGCATTAAACTCCGTCTGCCACCTCTCAGCCCAGCTCTGCAGCTTATCTATGTCCCTCTGCATCCTATAACATCCTTCAGCACTATCCACAACTCCACCGACCTTTGTGTCATCTGCAAATTTACTAACCCATCCTTCTACACCCTCTTCCAGGTCATTTATAAAAATGACAAACAGCAGTGGCCCCAAAACAGATCCTTGTGGTACACCACTAGTAACTGAACTCCAGGATGAACATTTGCCATCAACCACCACCCTCTGTCTTCTTTCAGCTAGCCAATTACTGATCCAAACCGCTAAATCACCTTCAATCCCATACTTCCTTATTTTCTGCAATAGCCTACCGTGGGGAACCTTATCAAACGCCTTACTGAAATCCATATACACCACATCAACCGCTTTACCCTGATCCACCTGTTTGTCTCCTTCTCAAAAAACTCAATAAGGTTTGTGAGGCATGACCTACCCTTCGCAAAACCGTGTTGACTATCGCTAATCAACTTGTTCTTTTCAAGATGATTATAAACCCTATCTCTTATAACCTTTTCCAACATTTTACCCACAACCGAAGTAAGGCTCACAGGTCTATAATTACCAGGGTTGTCTCTACTCCCCTTCTTGAACAAGGGGACAACATTTGCTATCCTCCAGTCTTCTGGCACTATTCCTGTCGACAAAGACGACATAAAGATCAAGGACAAAGGCTCTGCAATCTCCTCCCTGGCTTCCCAGAGAATCCTAGGATAAATCCCATCTGGCCCAGGGGACTTATCTATTTTGACATTTTCCAAAATTGATAACACCTCCTCCTTTTGAACCTCAATTCCATCTAGCCTGGTCGACTGAACCTGAGTGTTCTCCTCGACAACATTGTCTTTCTCCAGTGTAAACACTGACGAAAAATATCCATTTAACGCTTCCCCTATCTCCTCTGATTCCACACACAACATTCCACTACTATCCTTGATTGGCCCTAATCTTACTCTAGTCATTCTTTTGTTCCTGATATACCTATAGAAAGCCTTAGGGTTTTACTTGATCCTATCCGCCAACGACTTTTCGTGTCCTCTCCTTGCTCTTCTTAACTCTCCCTTTAGGTCCTTCCTGGCTAATTTGTAACTCTCAAGTGCCCTAACTGAGCCTTCATGTCTCATCCTAACATAAGCCTTCTTCTTCCTCTTGACAAGTGCTTCAACTTCCTTAGTAAACCATGGTTCCCTTGCTCGACAACTTCCTCCCTGCCTGACAGGTACATACTTATCAAGGACACGCAGTAGCTGTTCCTTGAAAAAGCTCCACATTTCGATTGTACCCATCCCCTGCAGTTTCCTTCCCCATCCTATACATCCTAAATCTTGCCGAATAGCATCATAATTGCCTTTCCCCCAGCTATAATTCTTGCCTTGCGGTATATACCTATCCCTGCCCATTGCTAAAGTAAACATAACCGAGTTGTGATCACTATCACCAAAGTGCTCACCTACATCTAAATCTAACACCTGGCCGGGTTCATTACCCAGTACCAAATCCAATGTGGCCTCGCCCCTTGTTGGCCTGTCTACATACTGTGTCAGAAAACCCTCCTGCACACACTGCACAAAAACTGACCCATCTATAGTACTCGAACTATAGTATTTCCAGTCAATATTTGGAAAGTTAAAGTCCCCCATAACAACTACCCTGTTACTCTCGCTCCTGTCAAGAATCATCTTTGCAATCCTTTCTTCTACATCTCTGGAACTATTCGGAGGTCTATAGACAACTCCCAACAGGGTGACCTCTCGTCTCCTGTTCCTAACCTCGGCCCATACTACCTCAGTAGACGAGTCCTCAAACGTCCTTTCTACCGCCGTAATACTTTCCTTGATTAACAATGCCAAACCCCCCCCCCCCCCCCTCTTTTACCATCTTCTCTGTTCTTACAGAAGCATCTAAATCCTGGAACCTGCAACAACCATTCCTGTCCCTGCTCTACCCATGTCTCCGAAATCGCCACAACATCGAGATCCCAGGTACCAACCCATGCTGCAAGCTCACCCACCTCATTCCGGATGCTCCTGGCGTTGAAGTAGACACACTTCAAACCAGCATCTTGCTTGCCGGTGCCCTCTTTCGAACTTTTAACCCTATCCCTGACCTCACTACTCTCAACATCCTGTACACTGGGACTACAATTTAGGTTCCCATCCCCCTGCTGATTTAGTTTAAACCCCCCCCCCCCCCCCCGGAAGAGCACTAGCAAATCTCCCCCCCAGGATATTGGTACCCCTCTGGTTCAGGTGAAGACCATGATGTGGGGGATAGATAGAGTGGACGTTCAGAGACTATTTCCTTGGGTGGATGTAACTGTTACAAGGGGGCATAACTTTAAGGTTCAGGGTGGGAAATATAGGAGGGATATCCGAGGTAGGTTCTTTGCTCAGAGAGTGGTTAGGGCATGGAATGGACTGCCTGCTGTGATAGTGGAGTCGGACACTTTAGGAACTTTCAAGCGGTTATTGGATAGGCACATGGAGCATACCGGAATGACAGGGAGTGGGATAGCTTGATCTTTGTTTCGAACAATGCTCGGCACAACATCGAGGGCCGAAGGGCCTGCTCTGTGCTGTACTGTTCTATGTTCAGCATTGTCTTCCAAAATTAGATCCAGCACTGTGCTGTCCCTTGTTGAACGTTCTACATATTGACATAATAAGCTCTCCTGAATACATTTCAAGAAATCCACCCCCCTAAACCCTTGACACTATGAATATCCCAATTAATGGTGGGGAAGTTGAAATCCCCTAATATAGTTACTCTGTTGTTTTTACACACTTCAGTGAATTGTCTGCGTATCTGCTCCTCTGTTGCCCTCTGGGGCCTATAAAACACTCTCAGCAATGTGACTGCCCCCTTTTTATTCCGAATTTCTACCCACAAAGTCTCCTTTGAAGACCCTTCCTAGATATCATCCCTCCTTACTGCAGCAACTAACTCCTTAAGTAATAGTGTGAGACCACCTTATGGCAGATGGTGCAGTGAAAAGGGAGCGTGTTCTTTCTTCCCTCTGACGCTACTCCATTTTGGAGCTCTCCCGAGGGATGCTGCACTCTCAATTTCTGGAAAAGCTGGACTTGGCAGATCCCAGAGGACACGTGGGGCAGCATTGAGTTTTCGAGTGGAGTAGGAATCCGATGTTACCCATTCTCGGGAAATCTGGACCCCTGTGAACCAACTCCACGTACCTGCCTTCTCCTTCCCTTTCATTCTTCTGGTTGTCAAATATCTTTCAGTCTCAGATTGATGATTTAAGAATTGTCCGAATACTAATTGCCAGTTGTTCCAAATTTCTTCTACTTTAACGTATAAAAGTGCTTCCACTCCTGAATGTGGTCTAACTCCAATGTCATTCTCTAATCCTGGACTCTCCAATCAGAAAACAGTGGGTGTGATCTAACGGCCAACTTGAGATCGCGTGAAACGTTGCAATGTGCAGACTTTCCTGTACGCCTGCACCGGGGTTACCCCAGGCACAGGATCTAATGGCCTCGGAGATCCCGAGCGAGCACCGATTAGCACAGGTTTCCACAATATTGGACTAGGTGTACTGGCATTGGGGGGGAGAGGTATCCCAAGTGGTCGGGTTCTGGGCAGGGTGGTACCCTGGCAGTACCAAGGTACCCAGGTGGCATCTTGCCCGTGCTGGTGATCAGGTCTGGGGGTGCCCTTGCCCTGCCCTTATGAGGTGGGTGTGAGGAGCTCAAGGACCCCTTCATTTGTACGTTGGGTTGTTGGAATGACCCAGAAGCCGCCATGTATTTCTCTCAAGATCTTGAATGTTTCAATCAAACCGCCTCTTACAATCTAACTTCCTGGAATATAACCTTAGTCTGAGTAATCAGTCCGTGTAATTTAACCCGTGAAGACCAGGTATCATTTTGGTAAATTTATATTGCATTCCCTCCTGGGCGAATATCTTTCCGAAATTGTGGTACCCAAGTCTTTGAATACAGTACTTGAAGAAACAGTACCGTGGGCAGCACAGTAGCATAGTGGTTATCACAATTGCTTCACAGCTCCAGGGTCCCAGGTTCAATTCCCTGCTGGGTCACTGTCTGTGCGGAATCTGCACGTTCTCCCCGTGTCTGCGTGGGTTTCCTCCGGGTGCTCCGGTTTCCTCCCACAGTCCAAAGATGTACAGGTTAGGTGGATTGGCCACGACTAAATTGCCCTTAGTGTCTAAAAAGGTTATTGTGTTACGGGGTTAGGGTAGAAACGTGGATTTGAGTAGGGTGCTCTTTGTAAGGGCCGGTGCAGACTCGATGGGCTGAATAGCCTCCCTTTGCACTGTAAATTCTATGATTCTATGAAAGACCCCTTACTCCAGCACACGCCCCAATCAGAGTAAATTATGTTGATAGAAGCTATCTTTTCATCATTGCAAAACATTTGCATATGCAAACTGATCTATGCAATCTGTGTTCTTAATTTAATCTTCTAAACCCCAGTATTACACTGGTGAATCCAAGGTCCACTCCCTTCAAGGCCAATATATCCTTCCCTTTTTTTTAAATTTAGAGTGCCCAATTATTTTTTTTTCCAATTAAGGGGCAATTTAGCGTGGCCAATCCACCTACCCTGCACATCTTTGGGTTGTGAGTGTGAAACACGCAAACACGGGGAGAATATGCAAACTCCACATGGACAGCGACCCAGTGCTGGGATTCAAACTCAGGTCCTCAGCATTATATTCCCAGTGCTAACCACTGTGCCACCATGCTGCCCTGATATATCCTTCCTGAGGTGTAGTGCCCAGACCACTGAACACAGTATTCCAGGAGTGGTCCAACCAGGGCTTTGCAATACTGAAGTAACTTTTTATATTCTAGTGCATAGTTCCACTTGCTCATTTTCTGTACCTGTCCATGACATTTTAAAGGTTGATGTATATGGACCCTTAAATCTTTGGGCCTCCTCTATTTTCAGCTTTTCAACAGTTATGCCACTTATTTCTATTATCAGAAAAATTACTGAATCTCCGGGCCAACCAGTGATCTCCACCAAACCCTTGAATTCAGTGTGCAATTTGTAACCTGCCAACCCTCCTTTTTAATTGCTGGCAAGCAGAATACGATTTGGCGAATGAATGCCGTGTGTGTGTGCGTCTTTAAGAAATAAACGGGCAACATTCGCAAAAGTAAATCATACATTGTAACTAACCTAATTTCAAAATTGTAAACGTTACTTCATGTTCAGGAGTAAAATTAGTATTATATATTCTGAAACATTCAACCAAAATGAGAAGATGAATTCCGATGATAATGCAAACATGCGCCCGTGCAGAATGAAATAAATGTTATCTAACACAAGAATTGGAAAGATGATGCCATGCACACAAGAGTGTTTGACAAGAAAATTTGGGTTAATGTTTTGGGTGCAAAATATATATATATTCGGAATATAGTCGACTGCAAATTCAAAACTTTTTTTCTGCTCGCGTGAAGGATGCAGTCCTGCCGATTAAGCAATTTTTAGTGAAAAAGTGCACCAGAACAGCAAAACTGCAACAAAACATCAAAACAGCTATTGCAATCACATGATCAAAACTTGAACCCCTGAGGCACTCTCATGTATGACGCGAAAGCGAGGTCAGTAATCAAAGGCTTTAATAAACAGAGAACAGGGCAGCATCCAAGAGAAGTGTGCTCGCAAAATGGAGTCTCATCTTAAATACTGTTTCCAGGGGGCGTAGCCAGAGGGGCAAGGTATTAAAGGTAAATACCGATCATCACATTCACCCCCTGTTTAAAAAGAAACACATAGTCCGTCGGGGGTGAATGTCTTTGTGGTGGTCTGATAGTCCGTGCTGACTTTCGCTGCTCCGGTGGTGGCGCCGTGGATGCAGTCGGTTCCGATGGTGGTCTATCCGGGAGCACGGTTGACTGAGTTTTTGCCCGCCTTGGAGAGGGGGGGGGGTATCAGGAGTGATTAGGGTGGTTGGTGCCGGTGCCAGCTGGGGGGCAGGGGGCGCTATGGGGGGGGGGGCCGCTGTCGAAGTCGGCGGTCAGTGCGGGGCCGGGAGCGTCGGTAGAGGGGGGGGTGGGGGCGGTCGGTGGGGAAAAAGTCGGGGTCGGTAGGAGGGTCGGTGGAGTCGGTGGGAGAGCCAGCGGGTGCCAGGTCTCGCAGGGATACAGTATCCTGCCTGCCGTCGGGGTGCTCGACGTAGGCATAACGAGGGTTTGCGTGCAGCAGGTGGACCCTCTCGACTATGGAATCCGTTTTATGGCTCCTCACATGCCTCCGGAGTAGGACTGGACCTGGAGTCGTCAGCCAGGGTGGAAGCGAGACCCCAGAGGTGGACTTCCTGGGGAAGACAAACAAACGATTGTGAGGGGTCTCGTTTGTGGCCGTACAGAGGAGCGACCTAATGGAGTGCAGTGCATCGGGTAGGACCTCCTGTCAGCGGGCGATAGGGAGACTCCTTGACCGTAGGGCTAGGAGGACAGCCTTCCAAACTGTCACGTTCTCCCTCTCCACTTGCCCGTTTCCCCGCGGGTTATAGCTCTTCGTCCTGCTCGAGGCGATGCCCTTGCTGAGCAGTTTCCGACGCAGCTCATCGCTCATGAACGATGTACCCCGGTCGCTGTGAATATAAGCGGGGAAACCAAACAGAGCGAAGATGCTGCGCAGTGCCTTGATCACGGAGGCCGAGGTAGTATCGGGGCAGGGGACAGCAAAAGGGAAGCGGGAGAATTCGTCGATGACGGTGAGGAATTAGATGTTGCGGTTGTTGGACGGGAGGGGCCCTTTGAAGTCCACGCTTAGTCGCTCAAAGGGCCCAGAGGCCTTTATCAGGCGGGCCTTGTCTGGTCGATAGAACTGCGGTTTGCATTCCGCACAGATCTGGCATGCCTTAGTCATGGCCTTGACCTCTCCTGTGGAGTAGGGCAGGTTGCGGAACTTGATGAAGTGGGCAAGCCGGGTGACCCCCGGGTGGCAGAGGTCATCGTGGATGGCTCTCAGGCGGTCCAATTGCACGTTGGCGCACGTCCCGCGAGACAGGGCATCTGGGGACTCGTTGAGCTTCCCCGGGTGATATTTAATATCGTACGTATAGGTGGAGAGCTCTATTCTCCACCTCAGAATCTTGTCGTTCTTTATTTTGCCCCGTTGTGCGTTATCGAACATAAAGGCGACCGACCGTTGGTCGGTGATGAGGGTGAACCTCCTACCAGCTAGGTAGTGCCTCCAGTGTCGCACGGCCTCCACTATGGCTTGTGCCTCCTTCTCGACTGCAGAGTGTCGAATTTCCGAGGCGTTGAGGGTTCGGGAGAAGAACGCTACCGGTCTGCCCGCTTGGTTGAGGGTAGCAGCCAGGGCGACGTCTGATGCATCGCTTTCTATTTGGAGGGGAATGGCTTCATCCACCGCGTGCATGGCGGCCTTGATGATGCCGGCCTTGATACGGTTGAAAGCCGACTGGGCCTCATCCGTCAGGGGAAAAACCGTGGTCTTAATGAGTGGCCGGGCTTTGTCCGCATATCTGGGGACCCACTGGGCGTAATAGGAGAAAAGCCCCAAGCACCGTTTGAGTGCCTTGAGGCTACGGGGGAGGCGGAGTTCCTTAAGGGGACGTATGCGGTCGGGGTCCGGGCCTAGGACCCCGTTCTTCACGACGTAGCCGAGGATGGCGAGCCGGGTTGTGTGGAACACGCATTTCTCTTTGTTGTACGTGAGGTTGAGGGCCCGGGCAGTCTGGAGGAACTTCCTCAGGTTTGCGTCGTGGTCCTGCTGGTCATGGCCGCAGATGGTGACATTGTCCAAGTACGGGAAGGTCGCCCCGTAAGCCGTACTGGTCCACCATTTGATCCATCGCCCTCTGGAAAACGGAGACTCTGTTTGTAACACCAAAGGGTACCCTGAGGAAGTGAAACAGCCGACCGGCTGCTTCAAAAGCCGTGTAGGGGCGGTCCTCTGAGCGAATAGGGAGTTGATGGTAGGCCGATTTGAGGTCAACCGTGGAGAATACCCGATACTGGGCGGTTTGAGTCACCATTTCAGCTATGCGGGGAAGTGGGTAAGCATCGAGTTGTGTGAAGCGGTTTATTGTCTGGCTATAATCCACTACCATGCGTTGCTTTTCCCCGGAGCGGACTACCAATACTTGGGCTCTCCAAGGGCTGTTGCTGGCCTCTATGACCCCCCTCTTTTAGTAGTCGCTGAACCTCTGACTTGATAAAAGTCAAGTCTTGGGTACTGTACCGGCGACTCTTGGTGGCGATGGGCTTACAGTTGGGAGTGAGGTTCGCGAAGAGGCGGGGTGGCGCAACTTTGAGTGTCGCCAGACTGCATACTGTGAGTGGGGGCAGGGGTCCGCCGAACTGCAGTGTCAGGCTCCGGTGGCTGCACTGAAAGTCGAGGCCAAGCAGCAGGGGGGCGCAGAGTTGAGGAAAGATGTAAAGTTTAAAACGGGAGTATTTCGCGCCTTGAATTGCGAGGTCTGTGACACAATACCCTGTGATTTGAACCAAATGGGACCCTGAGGCGAGTGTGATAGTTTGGGAGGCGGGATGGATGCGCAGGGAGCAGCGCCTTACCGTGTCTGGGTGGATAAAGCTCTCCGTGCTCCCGGAGTCGAATAGGCAGGGAGTGTCGTGGCCGTTGATTCGCACCCGCATCATAGAGTTTCGCAAGTGTTTCGGCCGCGATTGATCAAGTGTGATTGCTCCTAGATGCGGGCCGTCAGAGTCGAGCTCACAAAATGGCCGCCAGGAGTCACAAGATGGCCACCGCCACCGGTCGCACGTGTCGGGTTTCGAAGATGGCCGCCGCCAAGATGGCCGCTCCCATGACTCGCACGAGGTCGATGACGCGTCAGAAGTAGGCGTGTCCGGCCGCAGCGCGGCCGCGTTGCGGGGTCTGTGAGGCCGGGAGTTTGATTTCTGGGCCTGATGAGGGTTTCGTTTGTGGCCTTTGGGCCCAGCCAGGCAGACTTTTGCGAAGTGCCCTTTCTTCCCGCAGTCGTTGCAGATTGCGGATCGGGCCGGGCATCGCTGGCGTGGATGCTGGCCTTGCCCACAAAAATAGCACGGGGAGCCCCCCGGAGTGAGTGGATCGTCGCGTGGCACAGGCCTGTAGCGTGGCCGAGTCTGGAGGGGATCGAGAGGGGTTCGTAAGGTCCGCGGAGTACGTACGGAGGTTACGGTGGGCCGTGTCGAGAGAAGAGGCGAGCGTTACCGTGCCTTGGAGATCCTTCGCCCCGTCTTCTAGGAGCCGCTGCCGGATGTACGATGACCTGATGCCGGACACAAGGGCGTCGCGGATATGTAAGTTCCTGTGTTCTTCAGCCGTCACTGCTTTGTGGTCACAGTTCCTAGCGAGCGCGGTGAGTCTTTCCACAAACTCGTCCAGCGTTTCCCCGGAACGCTGGCTGCAGGTTGAGAGCAAATGTCTGGCGTGTACCTCGTTAGTAGTTTTTATGAAGCGTTTCTTCAATATTTCGATCGCCGCCTCATAGGTCGTAGCGGTTTCGATCATGGCGGAGAGTCGGTGGCTCACCCGGCCACGTAGTAAGCGCAGCTTGCGAGCGCTGTCGACGTCAGACGGTGAGGAGTCCAGATAGTCCTCGAAGCACCGGAGCCAATGTTTAAAAATTTCTGGGGCTTCCGGCGACCGGCCGGCCAGGCTGAGTTTCTCTGGTTTCAGACCGCTGTCCATCTTGATGTGTTCTGTTTATTAAATTGAGGCACTCTCAATTACGACGCGAAAGCGAGGTCAGTAATCAAAGGCTTTAATAAACAGAGAACAGGGCAGCATCCAAGAGAAGTGTGCTCGCAAAATGGAGTCTCATCTTAAATACTGTTTCCAGGGGGCGTAGCCAGAGGCGGAGTCCCCCAGGGTTCCAAGCCTCTTAAAGGGGCATGGTATTAAAGGTAAATACCGATCATCACAACCCCATAAATCTGCAGAGCCTAACGATCAATGTTATGAAATGTAGGCATGGGTGTAAATAAAATGGGCATGCTACAAACATAATTCCAGCAGTTAGGAGGCAGACCTGCTCTTTGATTTAACAGGAGTGGTTAACTCAGGATTAATCTGGCTGCAATGTGCTCCCCAGCGTAGGCATAAAGAAGCTAAATTCTTGGCTAGTGAGACACGAATAGAGGGTAGGGATCAGATTCTTGGGAGGTCGGGATCAGTTCTGGAGAAGGAATTGTCTTACAACAGACGGGCTTTCCGATTAACATACCTGCACCAGACGAATACAGAAGTTGGGACGTCTTGTTGAAGTTGTACAAGACATTAGTAAGGCCACACTTGGAATATTGTGTACAGTTCTGGTCACCCTATTATAGAAAGGATGTTATTAAACTCGAAAGATTGCAGAAAAGATTTACTAGGATGCTACCAGCATTTGATGGTTTGAGTTATAAGGAGAGGCTGGATCGACTGGGACTTTTTCCTTGGAGCGTTGGAGGCTCAGGGGTGATTTTATAGAGGTCTGTAAAATAATGAGGTGCATGAGGTAGATAGACAACATCTTTTCCCAAAGGTAGGGGAGTCTAAAACTAAAGAGCACGGGTTTGAGAGGGGAGAGATACAAAAGGGTCCAGAGGGGCAATTTTTTCACACGCAGGGTGGTGAGTGTCTGGAATGAGCTGCCAGTCGCAGTAGTAGAAACGGATACAATTTTGTCTTTTAAAAAGCATTTAGACAGTTATATGGAAAAGACGTGTATAGAGGGATATGGGCCAAATGCGGGCAAGTGGGACTCATAAAATCTGGGCGGCATGGACAAGTTGGGCCAAAGGTCCTGTTTTCATGCTGTAAACCTCTATGATTCTCTGACTCTTTCACAAGCCTCAGTGCACTTCACAAAATAAGCTACTTTGAAGTGTTGTTATGTAGGAATGTGGTGGGATAAGATGACAAATTGTGTGACATGCCTTGTGTAATGTCGTCTGCAATAATGCCTGAAATTTGTGCTGTTCTGTTTCTCTCCAGGGAATGGCAAATGGAACGGGCTTTTCAAACTGCCTTGTGGTTTTTCGAACCAGATGTCGTGTTCGTTCTCGGTGACCTGTTTGATGAGGGGAAGTGGAGCTCTCCAGAGGTACAATGCTGTGATTTTTGTCAAGTTCTGGCCTGTCAATCTGCTCGACCCCTCAACTGATCTAGTTTCAGTTTGGGACCAACCGAAGCAATGGAATTGATGTGGAATTTTAGATTAAATGTTGCAAATGTGTAAAAAAAAAATTATTCAACCACATGTACTAAAAGCATTGCTCATTGATATGTATTTCTGAGCGTACATAATCTGTAAGAATAACATCTTCTTCACTGTACATTTTCATTAACCAGCTGTTTCCGGAGCATTTACTCTTAGGATTTAGTAACATCTGCTTTAATGCTCAATTTTTGCAGAATGGTTTGAATAGCTTGGGCTGTATTTTCTCATTCCCGAGTGCGCGCTGTTCGCTGGCGGCGAGATTCTATCTTCCCGCCGCTTGTCAACGGGATTTCCCATTGAAGCCAGCCCACGTCGCCGGGAAAGCCGTGGGCTGGAATGCGCTGCCGGCGGGAACAGAGAATCCCACCGGCCGGAGAAATCCGGCCCTTGTTTAAAAGTGGCTATCGGATCACCTTGCTCCTCAGAGGGAAGTACCTGGCTTTCCTTAGCATCGCCCTGAAGTGAGTTTAGTTGTTTTGGAAATTTGAACCTTCTTTGCTTCCCACAACAAAGGGAACTGGCGTGTGATCCAATTATTTTAACGTCTACTTCCTGCCTGCTTTGGTTTAGTTTGCATTATTTTGAAATATCTGCTCTCCTCATATATTTAGAGCTTGAGGGATGGGCAACAAAATGCTGGCCTAGCCAGTGAAGGCCACATCCTGTCTTAATGAATGGAAAAAAGGCTCAATGATATAATCTTACCTGAGAAGGTAGACCTGCTCTGAGCCTCCATCGATGTTGTCGGCCAGTAGAAGGTAAACAGGAACAGCCTCCGAGTGATACACAGCCAGATGTTTGGAAAATTAACCCCCCCCCCAAACTACCTTTGTCGAAACATACGGAATGTATCTTTGTGTTGTAGCAGAATCGAATTGGAGCAGAATTCTTACACCAGTAACTAGGATTTGTATGGCATCTTGAATGAAGCAAAATATCCTGAGGGGCTTCACAGGATCCATTATCCAAACAATGTTGACACCAAATCACAAAAGGAAATATTGGCATAGGAGGAGAGACAGAGGCGGAGGGGTTGAGGAAGGAGACCCTTGGGCTGTGGGCTTTACCAACTGAAGTCATGGCCACCAGTGATAGACTAGGAAAATCTGAAAAATTTGAGTTGCCAGAATTAGGGGGCCCGGATATCTTGGCGATATGTAGAGGTGGAGCAGATTACACTGATCTCAGGCTGTCAGGCCACAAAGTGATTTGAAAACCCAAATAATAATATTAAAGTTGTGGATTGCTGGAGCTGCAGTCTATGTCTTGATATCAAAGCAGCGTTTGACGAGTTTGGCATCAAGGAGCACCAGCAAAACTGGAGTCAATGAGGATTTTGGGGAAAGCGAGCCACAGATTGGAGTCATACCTGACACAAAGGAGGATCGATCTGGTTGTTGGAGGTCAATCGTCTCTGTCCCAGGACATCACTGCAGGAATTCATCAGGGAACTAGGCCCAAACATCGTCAGCTGCTTCATCATAAAGTCAGAAGAAGTGGGGATTTTCGCAGATGACTGCACCGTTCGGGGCTCCTCAGAAAATGAAGCAGTCCATGTCCAAATGGAGCACGACCTATCTACTCTCGGTCCAAATGGAGCACGACCTAGCCAATATCCAGGCTTGGGCTGATGAATGGCAATTTACATTTGCGCCACACAGGTGCCAGGCAGTGACCATCTCCAATAATAGAGAACCTAATCATCACCTTGTGACATTCAATGGCATTACCTTCTGTGAATCCCCCACTATAAAAATCCTGGGGTTTACCCTTGACCAGAATCTGGACTGGGCTAGCTATATAAATACTGTGGCTACAGGAGTGGTCAGAGGCTAGGAATCCAGGGGCGAGTAACTCACCTCCTGACCCTCCGAAGCCTGTGCCCCAGCGACAATGCACACATCAGGAGTGTAATGAAAGTTCACCCCTTGCCTGGGTAAGTGCAGTTACAACAGTCAAGAAGCTTGACACCATCCAGGACAAAGCAGCCCGCTTGACTGGCACCCCATCCACAACATTCACTCCCTCCACTATTGACACATAGTAGTAGCCATGTGTACCATCTACACGGTGAACTGCAGGAACTCACCAAAGCTCCTTCGACAGCACCAATATCATCTAGAACAGTGCATCTCAAACAATCTGACGTGGCGTACCGGCAGTTTTTTTTTTCAATGTGCCAGGGACCGGTGAGCGAAACAAGCCAATCCAGGATTACTGTCTCTTTCTTTTCTGGAAACACTCCAAGTACCGGCAGACGATGGCTCTTTGGTGAGCGAAACAAGCCAATCCAGGATTACTGTCTCTTTCTTTTCTGGAAACACTCCAAGTACCGGCAGACGATGGCTTGCGTACCGGCACCGGTACGCGTACCACGCTTTGAGAAGCACTAATCTAGAAGATCAAATGCAGCAGCCACAAGGGAATTTTCCCTACCAGCCACTGACTATCCTGAATTGGAAATATATCGCTGTTCCTTCACTGTCAAAATCCTGGAACACCCTCCCTATCGGCACTGTGCTTGCACCTACATCACTAGGACTTGTAGTGGTTTAAAAAGGCAGCTCACCACTACCTTTTCAAGGGCAATTGGGAATGGACAATAAATGTTGGCCTAGTCAGCAATGCCCACATGAAGGGCAGCACGGTGGCCTAGTGGTTAGCACAGCTGCCTCACGGCGCTGAGGTCCCAGGTTCGATCCCGGCTCTGGGTCACTGTTCGTGTGGAGTTCGCACATTCTCCCCGTGTCTGCGTGGGTTTCGCCCCCACAACCCAAAAATGTGCAGAGTAGGTGGATTGGCCACGCTAAATTGCCCCTTAATTGGAAAAAATAATTGGGTAATCTAAATTTAAAAAAAAAAAGAAAAAAAAAAGCAAAGCCCACATGCCTTGAATGAATAAAAAAAGTTTGGATTTGGGCGGCAGTGATTTGGGTGAGAGGACATTTGCAGAACAGAAGGCCAGTCAGGAGGGAATTGGCATACCGACTGAACAGTATCAGCATGTCCTAGGGCAGATGATCAAACAGATGATGGACCAAGAGTAGATGGGTTTGCAGCGACAATTTTTTTGAAGCTGACATTCTTGAGAGCCATGTTTCAATGTATTCTCTCGATACCTCTCTCTGGTTATTGTAGCATCATTAGTCATCAGTTGCAGAACGTCAAGGGCAGAATAAAAATCAAAAATACTGAAATTACTCCGCATCTGCGGAGCAGGAACCAGAGTTCAAAGGCCAATAGCTCCCCCAGATGCTGCCTAACCTCCTGAATATTTTCAGCATTTTCTGCTTCAAGTTCAGATTTCCAGCATCCACAATACTTTGCCTTTTAAGTAAGGCAAAACGCTGTGAAAACGTACCCCAGCACGTAAAAAATCTCGGCACTAATGCAATATGTTGTGACTTGTATTTTTGAAAGAAAGTTTCAGAAATATTTCATTGTTTGAACCCCTTGATAACTGAATACGTGAAAGAATAATAATAATCTTTATTAGTGTCACAAGTAGGCTTATATTAACACTGCAATGACGTTACTGTGAAGTGCCCCTAGTCGCCACATTCTGGCGTCTATTGGGTTACACTGAGGGAGAATTCAGAATATCCAAATTACCTAACAGCACGTCTTTCGGGACTTGTGGGAGGAAACCGGAGCGCCCGGAGGAAACCCACGCAGACACGGGAAGAATGTGCAGACTCCACACAGACAGTGACCCAAGCCAGGAATCGAACCCGGGTCCCTGGCGCTGTGGAGCAGGTCTAAATTTTAATGTTTGAAATTGTTTGGAAATGGTTTTCATTTTGCCTTGTGACTATCTTTCAAGAAGCTGCTGAAATGATCCAAGGACTATGTTATTTGTCTAGAATGTAGACTCTGCAGTATGTATGCAGAAGCTGGCAAACCAGCAGTGCAGAAATTCCAAGGAAATGTGTAACTGCTTTGAAGATATTTTGGACATCCCAATAGCAAGTTAAAGCCAAAAATGTCCTGGCAAATAAACAAGGCTGCAGGAAAAGGAATATTGATTGAATCAAGCAGTGTTCCTTAGGATTGTGGGTGTAAGTCCCACTCCAGGACTTGACCACAAAAGCAAAGACTCGCTGTCTAGTGCAGTGTTGCACAGTTGGAATTGCAGCCTTTAGAGGAGGTATTAAATTGCGGCCTTCAGGGTAGATACAAAAGATCCTGTGGCACTATTTTGAAGAAGAACTGAAGAGTCCCCGGTGTTCTGTCCAATATTTATCCCTCAATCAACAGCACAAAACCAGATTACCTGACCATTATTACATCACTATCTATTATTATTATTTGTGGGAGTTTGCAGTGGGCAAATTGGTCTTTCCTGCATTACAACAGTACTTCAAAAACACAAGATTGGCTGTAAGCACTTTGATATGTCCTGTGATTTTGAAAGGCGCTATATGAATGCAAATCTTCCTTTTGGAGCACGGATGGTCTTGTCAATGACAGGAATGGGCTGGGATATTGTGCTGTAGCGGGCAGATTATAACGGGCTGTTTACTTTTTGGTTTCATCAGATGTGTATTCCAAGACTTAATTATTGATTAAACTATGATGTCCCTGTACTGATGCTATGTATCTTTAATAGGACTTTAAAGATGATGTACAGCGTTTTCAGATGATGTTCAAACACTCGCCCAACACAGAGCTGTTTGTGGTCGTTGGGAATCACGATATTGGCTTCCACTATGAGTAAGTATGCTGCCATACAACAATTTCAGCTGCACCCACATAAGGTGGGGATATTGTAATCCATCTTGAGAAAAGCAAATTACAGCGGATGCTGGAATCGGAAACGAAAGGGAAAATGCTGGAAAATCTCAGCAAGTCTGGCAGCATCTGTAGGGAGAGAAAAGAGCTAACGTCTCGAGTCCGATGACTCTTTGTCAAAGACCATTTCATAAATACTCCCCCAGTTATGCCAAGATTGTTAATTTGGGCACCAGTGGTAAATGTCTGAAACCAATCTCAAATACTTTTGATCTGAATTAAGCCTCATCAGAAGATTCAAACGTTATGAATTTCTCTTATCTTTTCGGACTCCACACCTTTTTAAAGACGACGTATCTCTTTAAAATGGAACTGACCTGCCTTTGAAGTTCATTTTTACATGGCTCTACCTTTTCAGAAAAAATGTTAATGTCGCTGACTCCTTGCTTTTGTGAATGGAAAATTATTTTAAGAGGTTTCAAAAATTATTTGCAACTAATGTAAAACAGCTGGAGGGAAACATCCACTGGATGACTACAAGAGAATGTTAGCGGAGTGAAGGGAATTATCCTGAAAGAGCAGCCGGTGAGAGAGCAGCATGGTGGTTCGAGAAGTGATCAGCCTGCACATCGAGCAGATAATACTCAGGACCTCAACGGCTATAGGTGATAAAATTAAAATCAGTGAGAGTAAACTTTAAAAGTATTTTTATCCAGAACTTTATTTTTTTCCCTTGAATGCCAGCTTGGCCATGTGGAGGCAGAGTCTAATTTGAAGCATAGAAACAGCAGGAGGCAGTTCAGCCCCTTTAGACCAGGGATGTACTTCTGAGGCTGTATAAGGCTCTGCTCAGACCCCATTTGGAGTATTGTGAGCAGTTCTGGGCCCCGTATCTCAGGAAGGATGTGCTGGCCTTGGAAAGGGTCGAAGAGGAGGTTCACAAGAATGATCCCTGGAATGAACAGCTTGTCGTATGAGGAACAGTTGAGGACTCTGGGTCTGTACTCCGATTTAGAAGGATGAGGGGGGATCTTATTGAAACTTACAGGATACTGCCAGGCCTGGATAGAGTGGATGTGGCGAGGATGTTTCCACTTGTCAGAAAAACTAGAACCAGAGGACACAATCTCAGACTAAAGGGACGATCCTGAGTTGTGGAGGAATTTCTTTAGCCAGAGGGTGGTGAATCTGTGGAACTCTTTGCTGCAGAAGGTTGTGGAGGCCAAATCACTGAGTGTCTTTAAGACAGAGATAGATAGGTTATTGATTAATAAGGGGATCAGGGGTGATGGGGAGAAGGCAGGAGAATGGGGTTGAGAAACATATCAGCCATGATTGAATGGCAGAGGAGACTTGATGGGCTGAGTGGCCTAATTCTGCTCTTATGTCTTATGGGCCGGGATTCTCCGCTAACTGGCGGGGTGGGCCGTACCGGCTCCGAGGAGTGGCGTGAACCACTCCAGCGTCGGGCTGCCTGGAAGGTGCGGAATCCTCCGCACCTTCGGGGGCTAGGCCGGCACTGGAGTATTTAGCGCTGCGCCAACCGGCGTTGAAGGACCTCCGGCAGCTGGTGCGAGTTGGCGCATGCGCAGAACCGCTGGCGTATTTCCTGCGTATGCGCAGGGGGTTTCTTCTCTGCGCCGTCCATGGTGGAGCTTTACAGCGGCCGGCACGGAGGGAAAGAGTGCCCCCATGGCACAGGCCCGCCCACAGATGGCTGGGCCCCAATCGTGGGCCAGGTCACCGTAGCCCCCCCCCCCACCCTGGGGCCGGACCCCCCCGCGCCCCCCTGAGGACTCTGCAGGCCGCCCTCAGAGCCAGGTCCCGCCGGTACAGACCTGATGTAATCTACGCCGGCGGGACTGGCTGAAAACGGGTGGCCGCTCGGCCCATTGGTTAGCGGAGAATTGCCAGGGCGGGGTCACTGCCAACAGCCCCCGACTGGTGTGGTGCGATTCCCACTCCCACCAAAAGGCCGGCGCTGGAGAATTCGGCAGCCGGTGTCGGGGCAGGGTTCACGACGGGGGGGGGGGGGGGGGGGGGGGGGGGTCGGAGAATCCCGCCCATGGTCTTTAGCCTGTTCCACGTTTGGTGAGATCTGTATCTTAACTCCATCCACCTGCCTTGGTTCTGTCAATCTTTTAAAACACTTACCTTACAAAATCTAGCAATCTGGGCTTTGAAATTTTCAATTGACCCTCAGACCCAGCAGCTTTTTAGGGGGAGTAGGTTCCAAATTTCCGCAACTCTGTGCGTTAAAATGTTATGCCTCCTTCCTCTGGACTCACCCATCAGTGGAAATAATTTCTCGGTATCTACCATGCCATATTCTTTAGTCACCCTAAACTAATTTGATCACCCTTAACCCTCCATCTACAAACCTAGCCTGTGCGACCTTCCCTCACCATTTAACCTTTTAAAGCACCTGTGTCTTTCTGACGAATCTGATCTCCATGGCCTCCACGCGCAGTATTCCCTTCCTGAGAACTTTTGTCAGGCTGGGTGTGGAACCTGTGGGGAAAATTAAGACCCACATGTGGCGCAGTGGTTAGCACAGCTGCCTCACAGCGCCAAGGACCCGAGCTCGATTCCAGCCTCGGGTGACTGTCTGTGGAGTTTGCACTTTCTCCCCGTGTCTGTGTGGGTTTCCTCCGGGAGCTCCGGTTTCCACCCGCAGCCCAAAGATGTGTCGGTTTGGTGGATTGGCCGTGATATAATTTCCCCTCATTGTCCAGCGATGCACAGGTTAGGTGGGGTTACGGGCATAGGGTGGGGTAGTGGACCTGGATAGGATGCTCCTTCGGCGGATTGGTGCAGACTCGATGGGCTGAATGGCCTCCTTATGCACTGCAGAGATTCTGTGATAGTAAAAAGCACAGAACATGTGGCGAAACCAGGAATTCCAGGCATCCTGACTAAAACTGCTCTTCCACCTGCTTATAGAAACCGCCTCAGTCTAAGCAGGAAGGGCAAGGTATTCAATGTAAATCTGGACAGAAAGATCGGAACATGGGAGCGAGATAAAAGATGAAAGAAAAAGTAAACATAAATATTCAACTTTTTAAACGTTCCTCTTTAAAAACAAAATAATTATAAATGTCAACTTTCAATGCCGAAGACGTTGTTTGTTAGTAATTAATATGCATCACTCAAAAATTCAATCACAGTTGAATGAAAAAGGGCTAACTTTTTCTGGTGTGTTTAATGGGTAATTAGCGTAATTTCAAGCACTTTGAGTGTTGGAATGCTGTGGGCGGCGTGGTAGCACAGTGGTTAGCACAGTTGTTTCACAGCGCCAGGGTCCTGGGTTCGATTCCCGGCTTGGGTCACTGCCTGTGTGGAGTCTGCACGTTTTCCCTGTGTCTGCGTGGGTTTCCTCCGGGTGCTCCGGTTTCCTCCCACAAGTCCCGAAAGACGTGCTTGTTAGGTGAATTGGACATTCTGAATTCTCCCTCAATGTACCCAAAAGTGTGGCGATTAGGGGATTTTCACAGTAGCTTCTTTGTTAATGTAAGCCTACTTGTGACAATAATAAAGATTATTATTACCGGTGTAGTAACGGTTGGAGAGGATAATGTGTGGCAGCAACTTTTTGCAACCCCCCCCAGTGCTGATAATCTCAGCGTTATTGCAACTGCAGAGTCTGGGCCATTGTCCAGAATATACATGCGAAAGATTAACTCCCTTTGCAAAGCGAGGTTTCCTCATTCTCCCAAGCTGAAATGTGAATTAAACCAACACAAATTATGACTAAATCTGAATCACGCTGCCAAGTTATCGAGGCCGACACTCAAACAGCAGGAGGGGACTGTCTTTGCCATGTGGTCACCCTTATTACAGCAGATTTTAAAACCTTATGGTATTTGTGAGCCTTGGGATCTTTGCAAATTTCCACTGGAGTTGAGGGTGGGGATGGGAAAGCAATGTTTTGGGTCCTGTTCCCCACCCGACAGGTTGAGGCATGTTCTTACAGCGGAGAACGAAAGATTAGCCCAGATTCAATGATATCATCCAGCAGCACAATACCATTTTGCGGATCAATTCACAGAACGTTAGAGCACAGTTATTGTCTTGAGATATGCCTGAGAAACGATTTGACCCCGCAGGTCTGCACTGGGATTTCTCTCCACATATGCCACTCAGTCAGGGGTGGCTAATTGTTTTGATTTGTGTGCTGCAGAGTGTACACCATGGAGTCTTGGGAGGCATGAAAGTAGTTAAGCCTCATTAACTTATATTACTGATATTAACAGATCCAATTCAGATTAATCCACTAGTGAGTAATCATACTGAAAGCTCCCAAACCTCAAACTGGACAAACAAAGAAACAAATTGGAGTATTGAACTGCCAGGTCTGTGTAGGCTGGCTTGCCCCTTTATGGAGCTTACATGTTGGAGTTCCCTAACCGGGTCCAAAGATGTGCAGCTTAGGTGGATTGGCCATGCTAAATTGCCCTTAGTGTCCAAAAAAGGTGGGGTGGGGTTACTGGGATGGGGTGGAGGTGTGGATTTGGGTAGGGTGCTCTTTCCAAGGGCCGGTGCAGACTCGATGGGCTGAATGGCCTCCTTCTGCACTGTAAATTCTATGATTCTATGACCCTCTGCCCCTCTGCGCTGCCTGTTCATCCCCTTTCAAATCCTTCTTTTACATAAAAACATACATAGAAAATAGAAGCAGGAGGAGGCTTATCGGCCCTTCGAGCCTGCTCCGCCATTCGTTATGATCATGGCTGATCATCATGTTCAATACCCTGATCCCGAAAACTACGACTTCAAGTTCTGGACTCCCCCACCATCGGGAACATTCTTTCTGAACCTACCATGTCTAATCCTGTTAGAATTTTATAACTTTCTATGAGATCCCCTCTCACTCTTCCTAATTCCAATGAACCTCCCTCTCTCCACTCCCTCCATTGCACGAACATCCTTCCTCAGATAAGGACAGCAAAACTGTCCACAATACTCCAGGTGTGGCCTCACCAATGCCCTATACAATTTCAGCATAACATCTCTATTCCTATACTCAAATCCTCTCGCTATGAAGGCCAACATACCATTTGCTGCCTTTACTGCCTGCTGTACCTGCGCGCTCACTTTCAGCGACAGATGCACGAGGACACCAAGGTCTCGCTGAGTATCCATCTCTCTCAATTTACACCCATTCGAATAATAATCTGCCTTCCTATTTTTGCTACCGAACTGGATAATATCACATTGATCCACATTACACTGCATCTACCATGCATGTGCCCACTCACTCAGCCTCCGCCGCCGGGCTACTAGGGACGCAAAGGCCAGAACACCGGCCTCTTTCGCCTCCTGCACTCCCGGCTCCACTGCAACCCCAAAAATTGCGAGTCCCAGCCTGGCTTGGCCCTGGATCCCACCACCCTCGACACCGTCCTTGCTACCCCCTTCCAAAACTCCCCCAGCGCATGGCATGCCCAGAACATATGGGCGTGGTTTGCTGGGCTCCCCGAGCACCTAGCACACCTGTCTTCGCCCCTGAAAAACCTACTCATCCTCGTCCCAGTCATGTGGGCCCTATGCAGCACCTTGAACTGTATGAGGCTGAGCCTCGCACAAGAAGAGGAGGAATTCACTCTTTCCAGGGCATCCGCCCATGTCCCCTCCTCAATCTCCTCACCCAGCTCCTCTTCCCATTTACCCTTCAGCTCCTCCACCGAGGCCTCACCCACCTCCTGCATGACCCCTCCCCCTCCAACCCACACCCCCCGAGAGCACCCTGTCCCGTACCCCACGTGGGGGCAGCAGAGGGAACCCCTCCACCTGCCGCCTGGCAAATGCCCTAACCTGCATGTACCTAAACATGTTCCCTGGGGGGAGCCCAAACTTCACCTCTAACTCCCCCAAGCTCGCGAACCTCCCCTCCACAAACAGGTCCCTCAACCTCCTAATACTTACCCTGTGCCAGCCCAGAAACCCGCCATCGATGCTCCCTGGAACAAACCGATGGTTCCCCCGTATTGGGGACTCCATCGAGCCCCCCCACTTCCCCCCTATGCCATCTCCATTGCCCCCAAATTTTGAGGGTAGCCGCCAACACGTGGGCCCTGTGCAGCACCTCGAACTGTATGAGGCTCGTGGTATACCTCGTTGGAGGGAGCGGCAACGGCGCCGTTACCAGCGCCTCCAGGCTCGTGTCCACGCAGGACGCCATCTTCATCCTCTTCCATGCTGCCCCTGCCCCGTCCATTACCCACTTAACGCACCATCGCTGCGTTGGCAGCCCAGTAGTACCCACAGAGGTTGGGCAATGCCAACCCCCCCCCCCCCCTATCCCTGCCCCGCTCCAAAAACATCCTTCTCACTCTCGGAGTCCCATGCGCCCATACAAATCCAATAATACTCCTGTTGACCCTCCTAAAAAAGGCCTTCGGGATAAGGATGGGGAGGCATTGGAACAGGAACAAAACCCTTGGGAGCACCGTCATCTTGACGGACTGCACCCTGCCCGCCAGCGACAGCGGCAACATGTCCCATCTTTTATTCTCCTCCTCCATTTGCTCCACCAGCCTAGTGAGGTTAAGCTTGTGAAGGGCCCCCCAGCTCCTAGCCATCTGGACTCCCAGGTACCGAAAGCTCCTCCCCGCCCTTTTCAGCGGGAACCTACCAATCCCCTCCTCTTGATCCCTCAGTTGCACGACGAACAGCTCACTCTTACCCAGGTTGAGCTTGTACCCATAAAAGCCCCCAAATTCCCTAAGGATCTGCATCACCTCCGGCATTCCCCCCACTGGGTCCGCCACATAAAGCAACAAGTCATCTGCGTATAATGACACTCGGTGCTCCTCCCCACCCCGCACCAGACCCCTCCAATTCCTCGACTCCCTCAACGCCATGGCCAGGGGCTCAATTGCCAACGCAAAGAGCAAGGGGGACAGGGGACACCCCTGTCTCGTCCCTCGGTACAACCAAAAGTACTCCGATCTCCTCCTATTCATGGCTACGCTCGCCATCGGGGCCTCATATAACAGCCTCACCCAACTGACAAACCCCTCCCCGAACCCAAACCTTTCCAGCACCTCCCACAAGTACCCCCACTCAACCCTATCAAAGGCCTTCTCCGCGTCTAGTGCTATCACTATCTCCGCCTCCCCTTCTACCGCCGGCATCATGATAACATTCAGAAGCCTACGTATATTGGTGTTCAGCCGCCTTCCCTTCACAAACCCTGTCTGGTCCTCATGAACGACTCCCGGCACACAGTCCTCTATCCTTGTGGCCAAGATCTTCGGCAACAGCTTGGCATCCACATTTAACAACGAGATCGGCCTATATGATCCACACTGCAGGGGGCCCGTGTCCCGTTTAAGGATCAAGGAAATCAGCGCCCGTGACATAGCCGGGGGCAAAGCCCCCCCTCCCTTGCCTCGTTAAAGGTCCTAACCAACAGGGGGCCCAGCAGGTCTGCGTACACTTTGTAAAATTTGTAAAACCTGTCCCTCTACCGTAGGAAATCTCAACCTATCCAAAAAGCGCCCCCCCCCCGAAGACCCCAGTAATGTCCACCCCCCTTAGCACCACATTGCCTCCCCTATCCGTCACTCCACCAAACTCCCTGGCCGCGTCTCGTTTACGTAGCTGATGCGCCAGCATCCTACTCGCCTTCTCCCCATATTTGTACACCGTTCCCTGTGCCTTCCTCCACTGAGCTTCCGTCTTTCCGGTGGTCAGCAAGTCGAACTTGGCCTGAAGGTTACGTCGCTCCCCCAACAGTTCCTCCTCCGGAGCCTCCGCGTATCTCCTGTCCACCCTCACCATCTCCCCCACCAACCTCTCCCCCTCTCTTTGCTCTCCCCTCTCCCTATGGGCTCGGATGGAAATCAACTCCCCTCTAACCACCGCCTTCAATGCTTCCCAAACCGTCCCCACCCGGACCTCCCCATTATCATTGGCCTCTAAGTACCTCTTGATACACCCCCGAACCCGCCTGCCCACCTTCTCATCCGCCAGCAGTTCAACCTCCAGGCGCCAGAGCGGGCGCTGGTCCCTCTCCTCCCCCAGCTCAAGGTCTACCCAGTGCGGGGC
Organism: Scyliorhinus canicula; assembly: GCF_902713615.1. Classification (NCBI taxonomy): domain Eukaryota; kingdom Metazoa; phylum Chordata; class Chondrichthyes; order Carcharhiniformes; family Scyliorhinidae; genus Scyliorhinus; species Scyliorhinus canicula. The sequence goes on from NC_052155.1 coordinate 18,355,857, forward strand.
ATTGTCCGAAATGACTATGGCCGAATACTCGGCATCCTTCACCCTCGAAATCAGCCCCCTGCTCAGGACAAAAAAATCGATCCGGGAATAGGCTTTATGGGATCCAGCACTGTATTAAAGTCTCCCCCCCCCCCCCAATATCAGGCCCCCCGTCTCTAGATCCGGAATGCGGCCCAGCAGGCGCCGCATAAAACCCGCATCGTCCCAATTTGGGGCATAGACATTCAATAGCACCACCCGCTCCCCTTGCAACTTGCTGCTCACCATCAGATACCTCCCTCCACTGTCAGCCACCACCTTTGATGTCTCAAACGACACCCTTTTTACCACCAGAATCGCCACCCCCCGATTTTTTGCATCCAGCCCCGAATGAAACGCCTGGTCTACCCAGCCCTTCCTCAGTCTAACCTGGTCCGCCACCTTCAGGTGCGTCTCCTGGAGCATAGCCACGTCCACCTTCAGCCCCTTCAGGTGCGTAAACACCCGGGCCCGTTTGACCGGCCCATTCAGCCCCCTCACATTCCAAGTTATCAGCCGGATCAGAGGACTCCCTGCCCCCCTCCCCTGCTGACTAGCCATAACCCGTCCCCTGCCCGCCCCAGGCCAGCTCCCCCCGCTCGGCCCGTTCCCCACGGCGCAAACCCCCACCCCGGCCCCCCCTGCATACTCCAGCTCCTTCCTGGCCATTTCAGCAGCAACCCAGTACACACCCCCCCCCCCCCCCCCCCCCCCCCCCCCCCCCCTGCGCCCCCCCGCCCCCCGCCCGCCCGCCCCAGGCTAGGACCCCTCCCAGCTGCGTTACTCCCTCCGTAGCACTCCCGTGAGCCAGCTAACTTCTGCTGACTGAAAGTGTCAGACATGACCTCCCCTTGACGAAGCATGGCTAATCCACTTAACCTGCACATCTTTGGACTGTGGGAGGAAACCGGAGCACCCGGAGGAAACCCATGCAGACACGGGGAGAACGTGCAGACTCTGCACAGACAGTGACCCAAGCCGGGAATCGAACCTGGGATCCTGGAGCTTGTAAAGCGACTATGCTAACCACTATGCTACCGTGCTGCCCACATGATGTCCAATCTGGAGGGACACCGAGAAGGAGTAGGCAGCCGGGGAAGTAGGGAGATTAAGAGCCACTACGTTGGCACGCGTGTAGTTGTACATAGTCAGGAGGAAGAGTACACCCAATGTAAAAACGCACTCTTAAGCACATTAGTAACACCACTCCTCCAGCCCGTCACTCCCGCTGCTGCACCAAGTTGTGGAGCACGCAGCAGGCCACCACGATCCGCAAAACCCTCTGGGGGCTCTCTTGTAAAGCTCCATCAGAGCGGTCCAGACAGCTGAACCATATCTTCAGCAGCCCGATGCACCGCTCGATAACACTCCTGGTTTCTGAGTGGCCTTCATTATAACGGTTCTCCACCTATATCTGGGGCCACACACAGGAGGCAATAGCCATGGCCTCAGTGAGTAAGCCTCGTTACCCACCAGCCAACCCCTCAGCCTGGGGAGCCCCTGGAACGTGACGCGAGCCTCAGAGTGTGGCAGGATGTATATGGCGGGCACGCTGCCTGGATAACGTGTACAGACGTGCATGGTTTGCTCTTTCGCCCACTCTTCCCCCCCCATCTTACCCCCTCTTTCCTTACCTTTTCTCCCAATTGCTTCCCCCTTCCTCCCTTTTTCCTGTTTTACCTCTCTCCCACCCATGTCCCCCCTCCCCCCACATCTACATCTGTCACAGCTTACCCTCTGATTTTAGTTTCTCTGCTGTTTCGTGTTTCACACCATTTATTCTCTCTGGGCACTGCCATTAGCTCTCTCTTCCCTTGGTTTCTGTGGCTATGACTCATCTTTCATTCTCTCACCCTACTGTATAAATATCTCCCACTTTCTATGGCTTTTAGCTTTGACAAAGGGTGATCTGGGCTTTTCAGTGAGCGCGACAGCATTCAACAGTGTAAATAGAAAGGAGCCTGAAAGTTACATGTAAAGAGTGAGTTGCGAGTCATTCACTGCTGAATTAGGAGCTTCAACCACAGCATCCCGATCCCGAGAGAGACTCCCGAGTACAAACTCTTACTGCCATATTGATCCCCATTACCCCCAGGTCACCAAATACCCCATCAGCAAGCTGGAATAAAATTGGAAAGGTCCTTGCCTCCTTACCCCCCCCCCCCCCCCCCACCCCTCGAAGACCATGGCGCCAGGAACCCGTTTTTAAATACTTGCACCAAATCATACCCGTGAGGCTCCCAGCTTGTGTGTATGTGTGTGTGTGTGTTTGGTTGGGGGGAGGTGGGTGGAGGTGGGTGGGGGTGGGGGGGGGGGGGGGGGGGGGGGAGGAGCATCATGAGGAGGGATCGCATAGAGACTTATAAAATTCTAACAGGACTAGACAGGGTAGATGCAGGGAAGATGTTACCAATGATGGGTGTGTCGAGAACCAGGGGTCACAGCCTGAGGATTCAGGGTAACCATTTTGGACAGAGATAAGGAGACATTTCTTCACACAAAGAGTGGTGAGCCTGAGGAATTCATTACCACAGGAAGTAGTTGATGCTAAAACTTTGAATATATTCAAGAGGCGGCTGGATATAGCACTTGGGGAGAATGGGATCGAAGGCTATGGGGAGAAAGCAGGATTAGGCTATTGAGTTGGATGGTCAGCCATGATCGTGATGAATAGCGGAGCAGATTCGAAGGGCTAAAAGGCCTCCTCCAGCTCCTATCTTCTATGTATCTATGTATCTATGTATCATGTGTGGGAGGTGAATCAGGCTTGCAGCATGACAGGAACCCGGTTATGGTTGGTGTCACTGGCCTGGAGATTTGTGATGGGTCCGATGCCCGGTGTGAATCCTAGGTTTGGGCTGATATCCCGATGGCAAATTCTGCTTCCAGTGGGCGTCACTGGAGAATCCATATACACCTGCCCCACATATTTACACACACACACACTCATACACATACACACTTCTATCCTGCTCACAACCTAAGTCATTGCGAGTGGGAGGCCAGCTGATTCCCTGCACCCAGCAGCCTTGCCAACTGAGGAAAGCTGAGGCCAATTATAACGGCCATAGCAATGTGCTGGCTGAGACCAGTGACTGGCAGTGAGCAGGGGCGAGTCTGGGATCCTGCTCTCTCTGACTCACTCGGGTATTCATGTGTACTCCCTGGAATGAAGCAGAGAATGATTGTGCGATCCAGCACAGGTGAAGACCATTGGGCCCACCATGCCTGTGATGCCTCTTTGAAAAAGCTATCCAATTAGTCACAATCCTTTATCTCTGTGATGCAGCACAATTCGGGTCATCTTTGTTTGCTAAGGAGAGTACCGTTTCAAAGTGGGAACCCTTTTGGGAATTAAAAGAAAGCATTTTTGGACACCCAATCTTTTACTCAATGAGAACCAAAATAACTTGATTGCGGTATTTTGAATAAATGTGGAAAGTGCACAGAATCCCTGCCTCCTCCAATGCCAGTATATACAAAGTTGCTGATGAAAAGAGTTGAATAGTAGAGCATTATTGAGTTTACTGACCTGGTATATGAGAAGTATGGATTAATAATAGTGTGTGAGAGGTTCAGGATACTTTTAACAACATCTGCCTTTGTTAATCTTGTATAATTTCATTGTAGTGTTAATGTAAGCCTACTTGTGACACTAATAAAGATTATTATATTATTATTTATCTGTATTTTACTGTGTTAGAAATATTCACAAAATATTTTTTTTTTAGTAAAACTGAACCAAGTATTATTGACTTTTAACAGGATGGATTTGTACAAACTGCAGCGGTTTGAGGAGGTGTTTAACTTCACTTCTGCAAAAGTGGTGACAAAGAAAGGGATAAAGTAAGTGAACACTAATTACTTTTACCAACTCAATACATTTAATGGTTTAACAAACAGTTGGTCGTCCAGAGGAACGCCAGGGCATGGGATGGGGCAAGATGTTCCTAATTTGACTTCCTACGCTTTGAAGCACGGCGGCTTTGAAAAAAGTAATGTTGGAGCAAGGCTGTGGCTTATTGCTAATTCCCGATAGTCCTGACAGAGCCTGGAGATCCACTTATTGAATTGCAGATTGATGTCAGGAATACCTTGCATCATCCGCCCTCCCCTCACCCATTGTTATGAATCCTGGGGAAGCTACTGGTTAAGAAGCGTGTGGATGTCATGATACTACAGCTAGGCGGTACCTCCTGCCCCATATAAAGGGTGACTCTTTATCAAAGCGAGAGATAACTGGAAATATGGTCAGATTGATACTGTTGGGGGAGTGCGTGGGGCTGGACAGAGGGCCAGTGATAGAGGTAGATTGACAAAGAGATCGTGGACGGAAAGACAAAAGGAATGTAAATGGTGACGATCATAGCTAAGAAAGTGCTGATAGTGGCACATGAAGAGATTAGAATGTGTTACTAGCAGAAGAAATCATAGAATTTACAGTGCAGAAGGAGACTATTCGACCCATCGAGTCTGCACCGGCCCTTGGAAAGAGCATCCTACCCAAGCCCACACCTCCACCCTATCCCTACACCTCCACCCTCTCCCCGCAACCCCACCTAACTTTGTTTTGGACACTAACGGCAATTTTGTCCACCTAACCTGCACATCTTTGGATTGTGGGAGGAAACCGGAGCACCCAGAGGAAACCCACGCAGACACGGGGAGAAAGTGCAGACTCCGCACAGACAGTGACCCAATCCGGGAACAAACCTGGGACCCTGGCGCTGTGAAGCAACTGTGCTAACCACTGTGCCGCTGTGCTGCCCTAACAAAGCTGAGCAGTGTGTCAAAGGACACCTAGAAACAGGGATCAGATGGCCCAAGTGGGGTGTCCTCATAAACTGTGGTCCATGTATATCACCTCATTGCTTTCAGGGTGGATTTTCTCTCCTGGTTGGGGCACAGTCAACGACTCAACCCGACCAAGGACACATTCCAGCTGCTAGTTTCGCACTTGGAAGCCGCAAGTTATTAGATCCAGAACGTCCATCCCTGCCGCTAATCACTTTTAATAGTTCATTAATGGTATTAGTGTTCCTGCCTCATGTTTACATATTCTGAAGTATCTCCTGGGTCTGTTTGACATTAATGTTATTCAAGCTCATGTTGTAGTTAGCCTTCTTTATTTTTTTGGTGACTCATTTAAATTGGGATCCAGTCAGCCATGTTAATAGATAGATGATAAATCCTACAGAGTGAAACCTGTCTCTTCTCCTTCACCTGAACATGTTTTCGTACAACCTTATGGCACTTCCATTAAATTTAATTGATACCCTTCCTTTAGCCAGGCATATCATCAAATATGTAATGAAACTTTGCTACACTTGTACCTCTAAAGGCCTCAAGCTGGACAAATGACAGGAATTCATTGATCCTCTCACCTTACACAGAGCTTGAGTTCCCTGTGCCCTGAGAGACCCAGTATCATCGTCTTCCTCTTGGGTTCTCTGCCCAAACGCTGGTTCTTGGTGAACACCTGTATTTGCCGAGCCACATCAAAGTGCCACCATTTTTACTGTGGGTCGAGCAAGGAGATAGGTCCTGAATCTACCTCAGTCTCCCACAGTCCAAAGATGTGCAGGCTAGGTGAGGTGGATTGGCCATGACAACTTACCCCTTCGCGTCCAAAGGTGTTCAGATTAGTGTGCCTAGGTAGGGTGCTCTTTCAGAGTCGGTGCAGACTTGATGGGCCGAATGGCCTCCTTCTGCTCTGAGGAAACTAGAAATTCTATCCCATTCTCCACCTTCCATGTTCTCTTGCTCGACCACCGACGCACAGTGGCAGCTGTGTATTCCAGCCGTAAGATGCACTGCAGCTACTCATCAAAGCTCCTTCGGCAGCATCTTCCAAACCCACAACCTCTACCACCAAGAAGGACATGGACGCAGATGCTTGGGATAACCAGCATCTTCAAGTACCCCTCCAAGCAACACGCCATCTTGACTTGGAACGTTATTACTGTTCCTTCACAGTCACTGTATGAAGCTGGTGCTGGGAGGTATTTGGGGGTTTTCGAAAGGTGTTGGTGCTGGGGAGCTGAAACAAGGCTGTGCCTGTGAAAGTCCAAGACTTTGGGGGGGGGGGGGGGAGCATAGATTCCTCAGAACAGTAGATTTTTAAAATAACAATGTCCCTTTCCAGTCTCCAGATAGAATATTTTAGTACATCCCTAGAAATATAGAACAACAAAAACACAACTGGATTTTTCACCAGACGTGGACAGCTCACTTACTGTAAATTCTCTCTAACCTTCCTCTCCCTGGTTAGGTAAATATTAACTTTGAAAGCAAATAGCTTTGGGCTTTGAAATGTTCACATGAACTATATACAGTTCATGTGGGTTTGTGCAACAAAGACTCCTCCACCCAGGCTTCTGTCACAGTGGCTTCCATCTGACCAGTGGCCATATCCTCATCCCGAAAGATCTCCGAGATAGCTGTGAATCAACGTTACTGCTTCAGGCTGGAACTCATCCATCAATGTGCAATGAGGTGGTTTGTGAACCTCACCACAAATCAATGAAACATAGCCACAAATAACTCTGGATGATTACATTGGTGCAAACAGTCATTGATTAATACAGAATGGAGGCAAGTTCTGTCAATGGTTCACCATGAAACATGACAGCTCTGACCAGTTAATAGAAGAAGATGAGAGGCCTCCTCTCCAGTTACCTACTTTTTCTCTGTGTTCCTTTCAATTAACCTTTTTGGAGGGAGAGTTTTATATTTCCACGACCTGTTGTGTGGGCTAAATATTGTCCTTTGTCTTTTCCATTATGAAGAGCACTCCAGTGTGAAGCTTTCCATTGAGAAATACCTTTCAATCCTGATTTAACTCATCCCATGCCAATTCTAAAAATATACGGTCAACATTTTTTACAATTCATTTATGGGAGGTGGGTGTCACTGGTTAGGCCAGCATTTATTGCCCATCTCTAGTTGTCCTTGAGAAGGTGGTGGTGAGTTGCCTTCTTGAACTAATGAGGTTGTAGGTACACCCACAGTGCTGGTAGGAGAGGAGTTCCAGGATTTTTATCCAGTGACAGTGAAGGAACGGCGATATATTTTCAAGTCAGCGTGATGAGTGACTTGGAGGGGACTATCCAAGTGTGGTGGGGTTCCCATGTATCTGCTGCGCTTGTCCTTCTGTGAATGTGTCTCTAATTCACTTGTCTCTCAGTCCAGAAGAAACGGTCTCGAACACGTCCGTACTTCAGAATATTCTTTATTGCGATCGGGGCAGCCCTCTAGGTATTCCAAAGAAACACCTCTGAGTGTGCCAAAGTTTTGCTCAAAACATCCTGTCTTTATATGTTTTTTAAGGGGCTGTCCCTTACATTCACTTGAGCTTGCCCCCATTACAAAGCATAGCTTGTTTTTGCCATAGTTTTGATACATGATTTTACAGACTTTGAGATTATTTATTGGCACATGAGTATGTAGTAGTTTTAGCAAAAACAGCAGGTGTTTAGCCGCAGTATCAACGGCTCCCACATTTCATATTCCGTCATCCAGCCATCTTGCTTGTTTCTCAAAGCTATTCGGCTTACAGTCATGAGTCGGCTCACGAATTCAATAATAACTCCCTTATTTGTAACTTTTCACTAATGTGTCCCATTAATTCTGGATTGTTCTAGCTATTAACCCTTGCTTCACATTCTCACTTCTAGGTGGTCTTGGGTTAGGAAGGTGCTATCAGAGGAACCTTGGTGAGTTCCTGCAGTGCATCTTGTAGATGGTACAAACGGCTGCCACTGTACGTCGGTGGTGGAGGAAGGGGTAGCAATCAAGCGGGCTGCTTTGTCCTGGGTGGTGTTGTTGGATCTGCACTCATCCAGGGAAGTGGAGAGTATTCCAGCACACTCCTGACTTGTGCCTTCTCGATGAGAGGCTTTTGGGGGTCAGGAGGTGAGTTACTCGACACAGGATTCCTAGCCTCTGACCTGCTGTTGTAGCCACAGTATTATTATGGCTAGTCCAATTCCGTTTCTCTGTTTTGAATTCATTTTCTCCCTGATGTGGGCTTCACTGGCTAGACCAGCATTTATTGCCCATCCCTAATTGCCCTTCAGAACGTGATGGTGAGCTGCCTTCTTGAACTGTTGTAGTCCCATGTGGTGTAGGTACACCCACTGTGCTGTTAGGGAGGGAGTTCCAGGATTTTGACCCAGCGACAGTGAAGGAACAGCGATACATTTCCAAGTCAGAATGATAAGGTGGGGGGGGGGGGGGGCATTATTAATTAGAGATAGTATAACAGCTGCAGAAAGGCAGTTCGAGGGGGATCTGCCTACTGAGGTAATATGGGTTGAAGTCAGAAATAGGAAAGGAGCAATCACCTTGTTGGGAGTTTTCTATAGGCCCCCCAATAGCAGCAGAGATGTGGAGGAACAGTTTGGGAAACAGATTTTGGAAAGGTGCAGAAGTCACAGGGTAGTAGTCATGGGTGACTTCAACTTCCCAAACATTGAGTGGAAACTCTTTAGATCACATAGTTTGGATGGGGTAGTGTTTGTGCAGTGTGTCCAGGAAGCTTTTCTAACAGAGTATGTAGATTGTCCGACCAGAGGGGAGGCCATATTGGATTTAGTACTTGGTCATGAACCAGGGCAGGTGATAGATTTGTTAGTGGGGGAGCATTTTGGAGGTAGTGACCACAATTCTGTGACTTTCACTTTAGTTATGGAGAGGGATAGGTGCGTGCAACAGGGCAAGGTTTATAATTGGGGGAAGGGTAAATACAATGCTGTCAGACAAGAATTGAAGTGTAGAAGTTGGGAACATAGGCTGTCAGGGAAGGACACAAGTGAAATGTGGAACTTGTTCAAGGAACAGGTACTGCGTGTCTTTGATATGTATGTCCCTGTCAGGCAGGGAAGAGATGGTCGAGTGAGGGAACCATGGTTGACAAGAGAGGTTGAATGTCTTGTTAAGAGGAAGAAGGAGACTTATGTAAGGCTGAAGAAACAAGGTTCAGACAGGGCGCTGGAGGGATACAAGATAGCCAGGAGGGAACTGAAGAAAGGGATTAGGAGAGCTAAGAGAGGGCATGAAAAATCTTTGGCAGGTAGGATCAAGGAAAACCCCAAGGCCTTTTACACATATGTGAGAAATGTGAGAATGACTAGAGCGAGGGTAGGTCTGATCAAGGACAGTAGCGGGAGATTGTGTATTGAGTCTGAAGAGATAGGAGAGGTCTTGAACGAGCACTTTTCTTCAGTATTTACAAACGAGAGGGGCCATATTGTTGGAGAGGACAGTGTGAAACAGACTGATAAACTCGAGGAGATACTTGTCAGGAAGGAAGATGTGTTGCGCGTTTTGAAAAACTTGAGGATAGACAAGTCCCCCGGGCCTGACGGTATATATCCAAGGATTCTATGGGAAGCAAGAAATGAAATTGCAGAGTCGTTGGCAATGATCTTTTCGACCTCGCTGTCAACAGGGGTGGTACCAGAGGATTGGAGAGTGGCGAATGTCGTGCCCCTGTTTAAAAAAGGGAATAGGGATAACCCTGGGATTTACAGGCCAGTTAGTCTTACTTCGGTGGTAGGCAAAGTCATGGAAAGGGTACTGAGGGATAGGATTTCTGAGCATCTGGAAAGGAACTGCTTGATTAGGGATAGTCAGCACGGATTTGTGAGGGGTAGGTCTTGCCTTACAAGTCTTATTGACTTCTTTGAGGAGATGACCAAGCATTTGGATGAAGGTAAAGCAGTGGATGTAGTGTACACGGATTTTAGTAAGGCATTTGATAAGGTTCCCCATTGTAGGCTTGTGCAGAAAGTAAGGAGGCATGGGATAGTGGGAAATTTGGCCAGTTGGATATCAAACTGGCTAACCGATAGAAGACAGAGAGTGGTGGTGGATGGCAAATATTCAGCCTGGAACCCAGTTATCAGTGGTGTACCGCAGGGATCAGTTCTGGGTCCTCTGCTGTTTGTGATTTTCATTAATGACTTGGATGAGGGAGTTGAAGGGTGGGTCAGTAAATTTGCAGATGATACGAAGATTGGTGGAGTCGTGGATAGTGAGGAGGGCTGTTGTCGGCTTCAAAGAGACATAGATAGAATGCAGAGCTGGGCTGAGAAGTGGCAGATGGAGTTTAACCCTGACAAGTGTGAGGTTGTCCATTTTGGAAGGACAAATATGAATGCGGAATACAGGGTTAACGGTAGGGTTCTTGGCAATGTGGAGGAGCAAAGAGATCTTGGGGTCTATTTTCATAGATCTTTGAAAGTTGCCACTCAAATGGATAGAGCTGTGAAGAAGGCCTATGGTGTGCTAGCGTTCATTAGCAGAGGGATTGAATTTAAGAGCCGTGAGGTGATGATGCAGCTGTACAAAACCTTGGTCAGGCCACATTTGGAGTACTGTGTGCAGTTCTGGTCGCCTCATTTTAGGAAGGATGTGGAAGCTTTGGAAAAGGTGCAAAGGAGATTTATCAGGATGTTGCCTGGAATGGAGAGTAGGTCATGCGAGGAAAGGTTGAGGTTGCTAGGCCTTTTCTCATTAGAACGGAGAAGGATGAGGGGCTACTTGATAGAGGTTTATAAGATGATTAGGGGAATAGATAGAGTAGACAGTCAGAGACTTTTCCCCCGGGTGGAACACACCATTACAAGAGGATATAAATTTAAGATAAATGGTGGAAGATATAGAGGGGATGTCAGAGGTAGGTTCTTTACCCAGAGAGTAGTGGGGGCATGGAATGCACTGCCTGTGGAAGTAGTTGAGTCGGAAACGTTAGGGACCTTCAAGCGGCTATTGGATAGTTACATGGATTAGGGTAGAATAATGGAGTGTAGGTTAACTTCTTAAGGGCAGCACGGTAGCATTGTGGATAGCATAATTGCTTCACAGCTCCAGGGTCCCAAGTTTGATTTCGACTTGGGTCACTGTCTGTGTGGAGTCTGCACATCCTCCCCGTGACTGCGTGGGTTTCCTCCAGGTACTCCGGTTTCCTCCCACAGTCCAAAGATGTGCAGGTTGGGTGGATTGGCCATGAAAAATTGTCCAAAATTCTTTGATTAACCTAGGACAAAAGTTCGGCGCAACATCGTGGGCCGAAGGGCCTGTTCTGTGCTGTATTTCTCTATAAGTGTCTTGGAAGGGAACCACCAGGTGGTGATGTTCTCGTTAGTGGTAACCCTCAGGATGCTGATGATGCCATTGAATGTCAAGGGGCAATGGTTAGATTCTCTCTTGTGAGAGATGGTCATTACCTGCTGCTTGTGTGGCATGAATTTTAGTTTTCCACTTGTCAGCCCAAGCCTGGATATTGTGCAGATCTTGGTGCATTTGGACACGGACTGCTTCAGTATCTGTGGAGTTGTGAATGGTGCTGAACATTGTGCAGTCATCAACGAACATCCCAACTTCTGACCAACATAGACAAATGATTTTGTAACACTGACCAGTACATTGTTTTGATGGATGTGTGGCCAATCTAATGCCTGATCATTGCAATGCCAACCTGGAGTGAAGAATAGGCACAAATGCTTGGTGAATTTGGCAACCACTAATAGTCCCAGGGGCTGGTTTAGCACAGGGCTAAATAGCTGGCTTTGAAAGCAGACCAAGCAGGCGAGCAGCACGGTTCAATTCCCGTACCAGCCTCCCCGAACAGGCGCCGGAATGTGGCGACTAGGGGCTTTTCACAGTAACTTCATTTGAAGCCTACTTGTGACAATAAGCGATTTTCATTTCATTTTTCATCCTTATGTTCTAATGTTCCTGTGGGTGCCTTTACTGTAGAAGGCGAGTGCTGTCCTGTTGGTCATTGATCAGTTGAGGCGGGTGTCCTGGACGTGTTGAGACCGCAGCCCATGAGTTCTCATACTCCATTGAGTTCTCCCTTTATCAAGGGATTGGGGTACTTTAGAAGCAAATGTGTCCGGTGGAGAGAGAAACAAAGAAATTGATCATTTTCCCCTCAATTATTTTTTTAAAATTTGGAAATATGCAAAAAGTGTAGCAGACGTTGCAAATTAAACATGTTGGTAACTTCCAGCAAATAAAAACTTTTCAGTGGTTTATACTTTTAGCGTCATGAAAAGGTGGGCAGCACGGTAGCATGGTGGTTAGCATAAATGCTTCACAGCTCCAGAGTCCCAGGTTCGATTCCTGGCTGGGTCACTGTCTGTGTGGAGTCTGTACGTCCTCCCCGTGTGTGCGTGGGTTTCCTCCGGGTGCTCCGGTTTCCTCCCACAGTCCAAAGATGTGCGGGTTAGGTGGATTGGCCATGATAAATTGCCTGTAGTGTCCTAATAGTAAGGTTAAGGGGGGCAGTTGTTGGATTGCGGGTATGAGGTGGATGTGTGGTTTTGAGTGGGGTGATCATTGCTCGGCACAACATCGAGGGCCGAAGGGCCTGTTCTGTGCTGTACTATTCTATGGTCTAGAGAAGAAAACAACAAAGATGTCTGAATTTCTGTTTTACAGAGTACGAAAGTAAAATATTTTGAGGTGTTTTCAGTCAATTCAAATGGACATGAACCCACAGCAGGATGTGTTGTAAAGATAGCTGGTATAGCAATGAAAGCAGGGTGGGTACAATGGAAGATGCCATGAGGCTGCGATGAAGGTTCTTTTGGGGGATAGAATAGAGGTGGATTCCAACAAAGTGCTCACCAGTGACACCAGTGATTGAAAGATTTGGAATGGGAATTACTACAGCAAAGGAGGGAGATGTTCTATCAAATAGTGATGGGATCAACAGAAACAAGTACCTGGTGCCCATGGATAATGACAAAATATGATAGTCATCTACACAAACTACAAACAACATTTCCTCCTTGGACAATCCCACAATGGAACAAGCTGACAAAGGAAATAGTCACTTGAAGTCTTCAGATTACTTCCATTTTAAAAGTTTTCATTATCAGGACGACAGGTGGTGCCTGGTTTAGTTTGCGCTGCCCATGGATATTAGTACATGATGCTAAATACAACTAAAGCAGGAGCAGGAGTCTTTGACTCTCCAGCTTACGTTTCAATGTTAAAGGAAGATGATTCATTAAAAGTGCAGACGGACTGAAGAGTTGCTGTTTGTGTTTGCAGTTTTGTCTTGGTGAACAGCATCGCTTTGCAAGGAGACGGTTGTTCTATCTGTGAGAAAGTAGAAAAAGATCTTCACCAACTCTCCTTGGCATTAAACTGCTCTCGACAGGTAAGTGCAACAGCACTTGTGAAAGAATTGGGATGTCCATTGCCGCTAATTGCGAAGAAGACACAAATTTACAATGATTTGTTTATCCAAAAGAAAGAGCTGATTTAATGGTAACTTTCAAAAAGTAATTAGATAAATACTGAAGAGGAAAAATGCCTGGCTATGGGGGGAAAGTGGGGGATGGGATTAATTTGTACCTCTGTCGCAGGCACTAGTATGAAAGCCTGAATGACCTCCTATGCTGTACGATTCTATCATTGTAACATTAAACTTGCCAATCACACGTATTTACTTTCGGGGCAACATGGTAGCACAGTGGTTAGCACAGTTGCTTCAGAGCTCCAGGGTCCCAGGTTCGATTCCTGGCTTGGGTCACTCTGTGCGGAGTCTGCACCTTCTCCCCGTGTCTGCGTGGGTTTCCTCCGGGTACTCCGGTTTCCTCCCACAAGTGCTGATAGGTAATTTGGACGTTCTGAATTCTCCCTCAGTGTACCCGAGCAGGCGCCGGAATGTGGCGACTAGGGGCTTTTCACAGTAACTTCATTGCAGTGTTAATGTAAGCCTACTTGTGACAAAAATTATTATTATTATTATGACAGTAATGTAATTGATTCAGTTCATAGATATGTGGCAACAGATATTCGGCAGGAGGCAGTGGCGTAGTGGTATTGTCACTGCACTGGTAAATCAGAGGCCCAAATAATGCTCTGGGGACCCAGGTTCAAATCCCACCACTGCAGATGGTGAAATTTGAATTCAATAAAAAACTGGAATTAAAAGTCTAATGATGACCATGAAACCATTGTCAATTGTCGTAAAAACCATCTGGTTCACTAATGTCCTTTAGGGAAGGAAATCTGCTGCCCTTACCTGACCTGGCCTACCTGTTACTCCAGATCCATAGCAATGTGGTTGACTCTTAACTGCCTCCTCAAGGGCAATTAGGGATGGACAATAAATGCTGACATAGCCTGCGACGTCCACATGAATGAATAAAAAAAATGGCATTTAAATACGTTTAGTTCAAATAAAACCTCAGCTTATTTTATTATCTTGTATTATACAAGATACAAAATATCTTGTATAATTAGAACAGTGATGCTTTATCACTCTTTAATCTCTCCGTTTGCTTCTCCTAACCTTACCTTTGGAGCCTACTTTCCGCACCTTCCAGTTTGACCTACACATCTTCACTGGCTACATCTTCTGTTTCCCCATGGTCACCTCAGCGGGCCACAATACCCAGTCTCTGCTCACCTGGATTTCCCACCCACACAACCTCTTGGTGAAATTGGGCAGAATCTTAGCAGCATTTGGAAAAGTGTCAAGCTCAGACTGAAAACTGGCGAGTAGCTCTCCAGTTATAAATAAATTAATAATCTTTATTGTCACAAATAGGCTTACATTAACACTGCAATGAAGTTACTGTGAAAAGCCCCTAGTCACCACCTTCCGTCACTTGTTCCGGTATACAGATGGAGAATTCAGAATTCTCAGCTGGTACAGGAATTGAATCGGCGCTGCTGGCCTTGTTGTGCATCACAAACCAGCTGTCTAGCCCGCTGAGCTAAACCAGTCCTGCTATAAAGTTACAAAATTCTCTCCAGATAGTGAGTCTTTTTTAAATAAAAAAAGAGCGGGAGGGGCTTATTCCATCACTCTGGCAGGGCGGGGCCTGATCGAATCAGCGTCCAGCTCCACAGAGAATGAGGCACCACCTTTAAAGGGCGTACCACTCAACACCGAGATCTAACGGCCCCCAGATCACGGAGGTATAGGTGTTGAATATTTAGTGAAGGGGGAACATGTGGTGGGGGGGTGCATTAATAATATTTAAATGCATTAAAATCTATTCAAATGAGGTTTATGCCCTTTGTGGGCATTCTCTCTGGAGAGAATCACGTGTCCTGATTCTCTCCGGATTTTCCAGTGAGGTTGCTAATCCCTCACGGCTAGAGCAGGCTCACAATTACCCCCGACATGTGTACGCATGAGGGCAAGTTTCAAATCTTGGTCAATTACATGTAGCTTTACCACTTTGCCTCCATCCCATACTCTGATTGTCACGGTGCTATCTGGTTTCTAGGTTGTTGTAACATTATGGATAAGCCAACTTCCTCCAAATAAACATAAGTAAGCCAAAACAATCATTATTGTTTCTTGCTAGAAACTCCATATATTCGCCCCAGTTACACCCTCGTGCCTAGGCTGAATCCACGAGTATGTAACAAGTGTTCTGTTTTCAGCTGAGTTAGGCTTCGATTCTCACATCCGGGACTCTCATTGTCCCCAGTGTGTTCATTTCAAATTGCAGCTCACATTTTAAAATATTCGTTCATGGGTTGTGGGCGTCGCTGGCTGGGTCAGCGTTTATTGCCCACCCCTAATAGGGTGGGGAGTGGGTCTAGGTGGGGTGCTCTTTTGGAGAATCGGTGCAGACTCGATGGGCTGAATGGCCTCCTTCTGCATTGTTGGAATTTTCTGATTCTATTCTTTTGAGGTGATTGGAGGCGATTTAGTTTGTTTCAGGTTCCTCCTGTCATGTCTGAATTGTTTCACTGACCGAATGGCACTTTGGAGTAAAATAATCTCTTTCTTTTATTTATTTGTTGTGGGTGTCACTGGCTAGGCCAGCCCATCCCTAATGTCCTTGAGAAGTTGGTGGTGAGTCATCTTCTTGAACTGCTGCACCCACAGTCCTGTTAGGGAGGGAGTTCCAGGATTTTGGCCCAGCAGTAGTGAAAGAACAGTGATACATTTCCAAGTCGGATAGTTTGTGAATTAATAGGGAACTTGCAGGCGGTAGTGTTCCCTTCTGCTGCCCTTGTCTTAGAAGGTGGAGGATTTGGAAGGTGCTGTCAATGGAACCTTGGTGAGTTCCTGCACTGCATCTTATAGATGGTACGCACGGCTGCCGGTGTGCGTGAGTTGTGGAGTGAATGTTGAATGTGGTGGTTGGCGTGCCATCACGTGGGCTGCTGTGTCCTGGACACAGTCAGAAGTCTTACAACACCAGGTTAAAGTCCAACAGGTTTGTTTCAAATCACTAGCTTTCGGAGCACTGCTCCTTCCTCAGGTGATCCTCCTGTATCACCCGTCTCAGATCACCTGAGGAAGGAGCAGTGCTGCGAAAGCTAGTGTTTGAAACAAACAAGTTGGACTTTAACCTGGTGTTGTCAGACTTCTTACTGTGCTCACCCCAGTCCAACGCCGGCATCTCCACATCTTGTCCTGGACAGTCAGTACTGAAGTTCTGGAGCTGCACTCATCCAGGCAAGTGGAGAGTACTCCATCGCTCTTGATCTGTGAATGGTGGGCAGCCTTTGGGGAATCAGGAGGTGTCACTTACCACAGAATTCATATGCTGATTGACATTCTATTATTCACATTAAATGATGTAAAATTAAATTGAAACGGTCAACAATTGATAATGTCTGTGCAACACTTTTGTCAACAGCTGGATCCAAACCATTCCAATGAGAACTGCAAAGAAAAGGACACATTCCCAGCATCTGCTCCTATCTTACTCCAGGTAGGAATTGTTTCTTCCGCGATTAAGCAATTTAAAAGGTGCTGTACAAGTCTAAATTATTTAGTGCATAGATAACATAAGATAGGGTCAATGATTTGTTTGCCAACTGGAATTTGAACCTTGATAACCTTTGGATGATTAGATAAATAAATGAATTGTATTGGCTTCAACAACTTCATTGTTTTTAACTCAGCTGAATCAACCTTTGGGAACAGCTTGAGGTGTACCAGCTTAGTAAGTGACCACCCACACTGTCTGGGAAGGGGCTGATCCTGATCCTGTTTCCTGAGGAAGTGGCATCACTCACTATCTAGGTTTCTAGAAAGACTGCCACACAAACCTCAGGCAGTGGATAAGGCAAACTGAATATATTTTTTATCTACGGGATGCGGGCGTTGCTGACTAGGCCAGCGTTTATTGCCTATTGATTGCCTCCATTTCAAAGCCATGATGTGGAGATGCCGGCGTTGGACTGGGGTGAGCACAGTAAGAAGTCTTACAACACCAGGTTAAAGTCCAACAGGTTTGTTTCAAACACGAGCTTTCGGAGCACGGCTCCTTCTTCAGGTCCTGAAGAAGGAGCCGTGCTCCGAAAGCTCGTGTTTGAAACAAACCTGTTGGACTTTAACCTGGTGTTGTAAGACTTCTTACTCCATTTCAAAGGACATTGAAGAGTCAACTCCGTCTGGATCTGGAATCACATGTAGACCAAGCCAGGTGAAGATGGCAGATTTCCTTCCCCAAAGGGCGTTGGTGAACCAGGTGGATTTTTAAAACAATTAACAATGGTGCCATGGTCATCATTAATTCCAGATTTTGTTTTATTGAATTCAAATTTCACCACCTGCCATTCTGGGATTTGAACCTGGGTCTCTGGTTTACGATGACAATACCACTACGCCACTGACTCCCCATAGGGTGCTGGTGAGGCATACTTGAGTTGAGTGACTCATAGGTCAATGTAGGTCAATGTAAGGACCATTACTGATGACAAATTCATAATTGCTCCGAATCGAGAAATGTAATATAAGCCACATTTAAAGGGAGAGTTAATGGCAGGTCGGTCTACCCACTGGTTAGTTCCTTTCCAGATGAGCGCCACACTGCCATCGTGCTGCTCTCAATGTTCTGTACAGCACTCTGCTGGGGCAGACTGGATCCTGCCCTTCATCTCCATGCTGAGCTGGTCAACACCGTGCTGCTGGACCCAGGGATCCTCCTGCATCACTGTCTCAGATCAGCACCACACCTGGGATTGGGGAGAACAGGGTTCTCCTCCCCCCTGGTGTCACATACCAGTGTCTATCGGGGCAGCACTGCGCTGTGGGACCCTGGTGTCACATACCAGTGTCTATCGGGGCAGCACTGTGCTGTGGGACCCTGGTGTCACATACCGGTGTCTATCGGGGCAGCACTGCGCTGTGGGACCCTGGTGTCACATACCAGGGTCTATCGGGGCAGCACTGTGCTGTGGGACCCTGGTGTCACATACCGGTGTCTATCGGGGCAGCACTGCGCTGTGGGACTCATGCAGCCACCGCAACAGAGGTTCAGACTTCGACTGGGGATGGAGTGCGAGGTGAGGCCCAGGGCCGGGGGTAAGGGACGTGGCCTAACAAAGAAAGGGGGGGGTGGGCAATGTGGGAACCCGTCAGCCGGTGGATGAATCAGCTGCTGGCCTGACAGGGATTCAGAGGGTAATGCGCCTGTGCATAATTAATGAGGTTCTAAGTGCAGAACCGGCGGCACGGTGGCACAGTGGTTAGCACTGCTGCCTCACAGCTCCAGGGACCTGGGTTCGATTCCATCCTCAAGTGACTGTCTATGTGGAGTTTGTGCCTTCTCCCTGTCTCTGCCTGGGTTTCCTCCGGGTGCTCCGGTTTCCTCCCACAATTCAAAGATGTGCAGGTTAGGTGGATTGGCCATGCTAAATTGCCCCTTAGTGTCCAAAAGATTAGGTGAGGTTATTGGGCTACGGGGATAGGGTGGAGGCGTGGGCTTAAGTGGGGTGCGCTTTCCAAGGGCCGGTGCAGACTCGATGGGCCTAATGGCCTCCTTCTGCACTGTAAATTGTATGATTCTGATCTGACATTCATCTTTGCACAATTATGTGTTCTATTACGTTTAGTGCCATCTATCATTTTTTTAGTTAACCACGGGCGGTGGGTCCTCTCCCTGGAATTTGTCTTTCTTGTTGGAATGTATCTAGACTTGTATTCTGAAATATCTCCTTATGTCTGCCACTGAATTTCTATTAACCTATCCCTTGGCATGATTGTCCAGCCCTCTTTTAATGCCCTCATAATTCCCCTTCAAGTTTAAAATACTTAGCTTGGACCCACTCTTCTCTCCTTCAAACTAAATGTGAAATTCAGTCATAGTATGAACACTGCTACCTAGGGTTGCCTTCACTACGAGGTCATTGATGAACCCTATCTCATTGAAGAATACCAGCTCCAGTATAGCCTGCTCTCTGATTGGCTCCAGAATGTGCTGTTCGAAGAATCTATCCTGAAAACATTCTATGAACCTCTCATCTGCTTTTGCCCATCTGATTTTTCCAGTCTCTAAGTAGCTTCACAGCGCCAGGGACCCGGGTTCAATTCTCGCATGGGTTACAGTTTGTGCGGAGTCTGCACGTTCTCCCCGTGTCTGCGTGGGTTTACTCCGGGTGCTCCGGTTTCCTCCCACAAGTCCCGAAAGACGTGCTATTAGGAATTTGGACATTCTGAATTCTTCCTCAGTGTAACCGAACAGGTGCTGAAATGTGGCAACTAGGGGATTTTCACAGTAACTTCATTGTAGTATTAATGTAAGCCTACTTGTGACACTAATAAAGATTCTATTATATTATTATATTGGGTTAAAATTCCCCAAAATTATTGACATACCTTTCTGACAAGCTCCCCTTGTCTCTTCCTTTATACAATGTCCTGCTGTGTAGTTGCTGTTAGGAGGCCTGTACATCACTCGCAACAGTGACTTCTTGACTTCATCATATCTCATTTCAGCCCAAACCTCTTCTATATCCTGGTTTCCTGAATTTAGGGCACCCCTCTCTATTGTGCTAATGCCATCACCAAGTAACAGAGCCAACCCTCCACCTTTTCTTAGCTTCCTTTTCTTTTAAATGTCATTTAATAGGATGTTATAGGCTGGATTAGGATGGTCAATATCCAATTAGAATAAAATGGTTTCAGGACAGATGTGGCGACTGTTGCCCCAGAAGCTACACAGCAAAGGAAACGAGTAACTTCTTTGAAACATCTGTGGAACCTGCATTTTAAAAAGAGGTTGGAAAATGACTTTTGAGAGTTTGCATCAATTGTAAAGGGATGAATTATAATTTGAAATACTGGTCAATAGGACGGCATGGTGGCGCAGTGGTTAGCACTGCTGCCTCATGGTGCTGAGGACCCGGGTTCGATCCTGGCCCGGGTCACTGTCCGTGTGGAGTTTGCACATTCTCCCCGTGTCTGGGTGGGTCTCACCCCCACAGCCCAAAGATGTGCAGGGTAGGTGGATTGGCCACGCTAAATTGCCCCTTAATTGGAAAAAAAGAATTGGGTACTCTAAATAATAAAGAAATACTGGTGAATATGGCCTGATGATACCTGACCTGGTAACAATACCAACAGGAAGGAGGTTACGGTAAAGGAGCTGTCTGTGGCCAGGCGTGCGGGAGAGCGACAAGCGGGAGAGCTGCAGGCTTAAGCCAATCAGCACACAGATACAGACACAAAGAGAAAGCAGATAGAGAGAGAAAGAGGAAAACAGAATTTGTGTGAGGAAAAGCCAGCAAAGCTAAAAAAAGGTTCGTTTTCTGCTTGGCAGCACGAAGAAAAATAAAATTCCAGAAGCTCTTGGGGAAGCGATGTACAAGTGAGCTAAAGGGGACTGAATCCTGAAAGGTGGTGTGAGAAACTCAGGCAGGTGAAAGAGCAGAACGTGTATATGAGAGGATTCGGTTGTGAACCGGGGAGAAGTGTTGATTGGTCGGTTGAAAAGGAACCCCAGAAAGTTACACCATCAAGACTGGTATGACCCGAGTGAGAGAGCATCGATAGATGTGCACTGCGTCCATGTTTCAAACATATCCAGGAACGTTAGGTGGAATAGGCTTGTTGGTGAATGTGACTCGAGGGCCAAATCAATTGAGTTGGAAAGGCCGAGAGATTGTACATGCTGTCATATAGCTGGCTTGTAATGCAGAACAAGGCCAGCAGCGCAGGTTCAATTCCCGTACCAGCCTCCCCGGACAGGCGCCGGAATGTGGCGACGAGGGGCTTTTCACGGTAACTTCATTGAAGCCTACTTGTGACAATAAGCGATCATTATTGTTATTATATTGGTGCAGAGTGATTCAGGTATTTAAAAAATATATATATATTCGTTCAGGGAATGTGGGCGTCGCTGGCTGGGCCAGTATTTATTGCCCATCCCTAATCACCCTTGAAGTGAGTGGTTTGCTCGGCCAAGGGTTAACCACATTGCTGAGAGTCTGGAGTTACATGTAGGCCAGACCAGGTAAGGATGGCAGATTCCCTTCCCTGAAGAACATTAGTTAACCAGATGTGTTTTTACAACAATCGACAATGGTTCCACGGCCATCATTACACTTTTAATTCCAGATTTTTAATTAAATTTTAATTTCACCATCTGCCATGGCGGGATTCGAACCCAGAGCTTATCCTGGGTCTCTGGATTACTAGTCCAGTGACAATATCACTATCCCTACTCTGGGTTACATAACTTGTATCTGTGTTGTGTCGACTATTTAAAGTGAAATCTACCTTTTTAGTTGAAGTATTATTTGCCTGTTAATTCATGTTTAATTTGCGTTGGGTTTGATTCTTGTTAAAGTAGAAGTTACAAAAAGTGACATCTTGTGGGTATTTTGGTAAATCTGGTCATTTTGGTTTACAGTTCCTCCACAGGGTTAGTAATACACAAAACAATGTGGCAAATGATTATTGTTCGCACTGGAGGGTGCTGGACTGGTGTTCCCCAAGAGTCAGTGCTAGGATTACTGTTTAAGTATCTATAAATGCCTTGGATCTTGGAATACCGAAGTTCAACATTTGCTGATGATACAAACAGAGATGTGTGAGGTGATGCATTCTGGACGAGGGGATAGGGAGGGGCAACATAAACTTAATGGCACAGTTCTAAAGAGTGTGTACGAACAGAGGGACCGTGCATAGATCTTTGAGAGGGTGGTTAGCAAAGCATCTCAACGGTGTCTTCATACATTTAGGGGCAGCACAGTGGCACAGTAGTTAGCACTGCTGCCTCACAACTCCAGGGCTCCGGGTTCAATTCTGGCCTCGGGTGACTGTCTGCGTGGGTTTCCTCCGGGTGCTCCGGATTCCTCCCAGAATCCAAAGATGTGCAGGTTAGGTGGATTGGCCGTGCTAAATTGCCCCTTACTGTCCAACGGTTAGATGGAGTTACTGGGTTACGGGGATTGGGTGGAGGGTGCTCTTTTGATGGGCTGAATAGCCTCCTTCTGTACTGTAAATTCTATGATATACGATCTTGAGCTTTATGGATATTAAGAAAACAAATTGGGTATTAATGTTAAACTGTCATGAAATATCTCTTGAACATAAACTCGAGTGCTGTGTCCAGTTACGGTTACCACACTTTAGAATGTGAGAGTCCTTGAGTGGGTGCAGAGGAGATTTATCAGAATGATTCCAAGGATGGTGGATTTGTGTCAGAAGGTTAGGTTGGAAAAGCAGGGATGGTTCCCTTTGGAGCAATTTGCTAGAAATGACTCCATGATATGTTGGATTTAGCACACTCCAGGACCGTGTCCTGCCAAGAGATGCTGAGGATGTCTCTGAGACAAAGGAAGTGGAAACTGTTGAGCCTTTATTCCTGCCCATATATTGGCCAGTTGTCACTGTTAGTGGCATTCACTGAGGATACAGGCTTGGCTGGCAGTTCATATTCTCAGCCAGGTTGTTATTCCACACTCTCTTACTCAACTTGGACATAACAGCTGCGGCTTTTATTATGCATGTGTTGATTTCAGCATCAAGTGACAGATTGCTGATGATTGTGGAGCCCAGATATGTGAAACTATCAACAACATCCAGAATCACATTGTCAGTGCTGATAGATGGTGGTATCGCACCACCCTGGACCATGAAATTTGTCTTCCTGAGGCTGATGGTCAAAACGCAAGTCTTTGCAGGAAAGAGACAATCGGCCCATTTGCTGCTGTAGGTGTTAAGAACAAATAACAAAGAAAAGTACAGCACAGGAACAGGCCCTTCGGCCCCCCAATCCTGCACTGACCATGCTGCCCATCTGAACTAAAAACCCCTACGCTTCCAGGGACCATTTCCCTCTATTCCCATCCTATTCATGTATTTCACAAGACAGTCCTTAAAAGTCACGATTGTATCTGCTTCCACTACCTCCCCGGCGGTAAGTTCCAGGCTCCCACCACCCTCTGTGTAAAAAAACTTGTCTTGTACATTTCCTTTAAACCTTGCCCCTCACATCTTAAACATATGCCGCTGTGTGGAGATGCCGGTGTTGGACTGGGGTGGGCACAGTTTAATGGGCTAGGGTTTAGAAAACTCCAAAGTCTATTATGGAGTTCACCAAACCTATAGCAGTTTATTGATTTTGGCTCGGATGAGCAGAAGAGCTGGCTTTCAGGTGTTATTCAACAGACTTCTTAGACACTTTTAATTAAAAAAAAACCAAGCTTTATTCTCAGAATTTAGTTAGCATTTGTATAAACGCACCCAACAAGAATTTTTATCAACTGCAAACATAAATACCCCACACAGCGACAGTAGTCTATGTAGAACCCTTAACAAATTCCCCCTTAATTGTTCCAATTCAATAACAAGATCTCATAAACTAAAAACCCCTTTTTACCAAAACAGCAGGTAACTATAATCATTGGAATAACCCTTTAAAATTGAAAATAGAGAGACAGGCCAAAATACTTCTCTGTCTGAGTCTACAGCAGCCAAATGTGAAAGCGAAAGTAAAAACTCCACAGAGCCACAGCCCAGCTCCGCCCACACAATGATATCACTGAAGCCATGTGATAAGACAAACACCTTTCTTAAAGGGACACTCCCATGACAACAGTAAGAAGTCTTACTCCACCAGGTTAAAGTCCAACAGGTTTGTTTCGAATCACTTGCTTTCGGAGCTCCTTCCTCAGGTGAGTGAAGAGGTGGGTTGCACAACCATACATATAGACAAAGTCAAAGATGCAAGACGATACTTTGAATGCCAGTCTTTACAGGTAATTAAGTCTTTACAGGTCCAGACAATGCGACTGGAGAGAGGAATAATCACAGGTTGAAGAGGTGTGAATTGTCTCAAGCCAGGACAGTTGGTAGGATTTCGCAAGCTCAGGCCAGATGGCGGTGGATGAATGTAATGCGACATGAATCCAAGGTCCCGGTTGAGGCCGTATTCATGTGTACGGAATTTGGCTATAAGTTTCTGCTCGGTGATTCTGCGTTGTCACATGTCCTGAAGGCCGCCTTGGAGAACGCTTACCCAGAGATCAGAGGCTGAATGCCCTTGACTGCTGAAGTGTTCCCCGACTGGAAGGGAACATTCCTGCCTGGCGATTGTCGCGCGATGTCCGTTCAACCGTTGTCGCAGCGTCTGCATGGTCTCGCCAATGTACCACGCTGCGGGACATCCTTTCCTGCAGCGTGTGAGGTAGACAGCTTTGACCGAATCGCACGAGTATGTACCGCGTACCTGGTGGGTGGTCTTCTTGCGTGTAATGGTGGTACCCATGTCGATGATCTGGTACGTCTTGCAGAGGTTACCATGGCAGGGTTGTGTGGTGTCGTGGTCGCTGTTCTCCTGAAGGGTCGGTAGTTTGCTGCAAACAATGGTCTGTTTGAGGTTGCACGGTTGTTTGAAGGCAAGTAGCCTTCTCCTTGTCTACCCACTTGCTCTTTATATTGTATGAAATGCTAGTGGTGCAATGTTAGCAAAAAACAATTCTGATGAGGACTTGGAGCACTTTTCTCTCGGATTTCATTGAGTAAGTCTGAACAGCTTTCTGTCAATTGTAGTTTGTCAGTAGACACCCTCTGTAGATGACAGCAGCATAACAAAGTAAACATCAAACACCGGTGGCAGAACGCAACCCTATTTGATCCCACTGGGCCTTCAAAGGATTCTGATGTTGGGGGGGTGTGTGTGTATATGGGTATGGCATGTGTGGACTGTGGAAGGAAACCAGAGCACCCAGAGGAAACCCACGCAAAGACCTACCTATGGTGCATACTGCTTAGACACCAGTCTTGTAGAAGTTACCAAGAGGTCTTTGTTAACGACTGAACTATGTACAGGGTCGAACATCCCTTATCAGAAATGCTTGAGGCCAAGTGAGAATCGGATTTCGTAATTTTTCTGATTTCCGAGTAATATGTTGTACTTACCAAAAAACATTTTCAGAGTGATAATCACAGTGAGTAACAGAATTTAATGCACTAACCTAGCGCCACATAGGGCTTGTAACCATCTGGGGCACGTTGGGACCTGCTCATCGCCCGGGAACATTCCCAGAGCCTTGTGGGATTTCCCACTCGTGACACCATGTCTGATGTGTTGGGCAGGCTGGGTCAATGTGGACTACACTTGATGCAGTGTAGCAAGAGACAGACTTCCAACACTTGATAAGATGCAACACGATTTTATTTAACGTCTTAACGACTATACATGTTCAACTGTGGGTTGACACAATACTGACTTGACTGGAGACCTAGTACTAGCCTGACCAGACTTACTAGCTACCACATGGTGTTTGCACTGGCTGCTGCTCATGAACTCTGACTGTCTCAGAGGCTGGATCCCGAGAGAGCGGGAAAACTAGTGCCCTCTGGCTTTATAGTGGTCGTGTCCTGTCTGGTGATTGGCTGCTGTGTTCTGTGTGCTCACTGGTCATCCTGTGCGTCAATCACTGCCTGTCTGAACTCCATTATATACATGGATGTATATTATGACAATGTTGGTGCTCAAAAAAAAGATTTTGGACCTTTTTGAATTTCCGAATTTCGGATAAGGGATCCTCAACCTGTATACATTTACAGTAGAGGGTACAGGTATTGAGAGGACTCCCTGGTATGTCCTTAAATCTTACTACCTCACTCTGCACTGCTGGGCAAAGTCAGTTGCCACCTTGCATCTCTGGCGGCCGGTCGTGTACTCAATCCCAGATTAACTCTTAGCGGATCCTTCTCAAACAGTTGTTGTATTAATAGTTTGCCTGTTTGCACTTGACTCTTCCAGCATTATCCTCTATACCGTGTCAGCGATGCGGAGTGTACAGGTGAAGATTCTGCCTCTGCTGAGGAAAAGAAGCTGCTATTTCGGGAGAAGTACGACACACTGTCTCTTGAAGCATCCAAAAAGGTAAGAAACGTAATGACTGATGTTCGGCACAGGTGTTGTGGGCAAGTCTGTTTGGCAACACCACAGTTTACAAGGGGCAAGCAGGGTGGCAGTGCCCAGTGAATGCTGTTCAACTGGATAAGCTGGAAGTAGAGCAGTTTCTACAGTTAGTGCTATATCCATAAGAAGGCCAAATTTCAGTGGGTCGCACTCTGCCCTCAGAGGTTTTTGGTGGAGGTCCCACTTCTGAGACTTCAGCCACAGTTGAACCTGGTACTCTCTGTACAGCAATGCGGGAATGCTTCACTGCCAGATGTGGTGTCTTCCAGATGAGACATTAAACTCAGGGTGTGTCAGTCTCTCTAGTGGATATTAAACATTCCAGACAAAGAGTGACAGAGACCTGCTGACCAATATTTGTCTCTCAATCAACGGCATCACAAACTTTACTGGCTATTAAATGTGTTTGGGTGTCCTAATGATGTGGAGATGCCGGTGCTGGACTGGGGTGAGCACAGTAAGAAGTCTCTCAATACCAGGTTAAAGTCCAACACGTTTATTTGAAATCACTAGCTTCCGGAGAGCTGCTCCTTCATCAAGTGAAGTGGAGGCAGGTTCACAATCACAGTATATATATATATATAGGCACAATTGCAGCCCCACTTCACCTGAAGTCGCAATACAGGTGAAATTAAATTTTATTTAAAATACTCGAGGTCCTTGGTTGTGCCAAAGTAAACTATAGTCACCAGGGGCGAAATTCTCCGACCCCCAGCAGGGTCGGAGAATCGCCTGGGGCCGCCTAAAATCCCGCCCCCACCGTGGCAGAGATTCTCCGCCACCCGGGAAGTGCCGGTGGCGGGAATCTCGCCACTCCGATCGGATAGGCCCCTGCGGTGATTCTCCGGCCCGGATGGGCCGAAATCCCGCCGCTGGGAGGCCTCTCCCGCCGCCGAGGTTTGAACCACCTCTGGAACGGCAGGATCAGCGGCGCCAGCAGGCCCCGGGGTCCTGGGGGGACCGGGGGGTGCCCCCACGGTGGCCTGGCCCACGATCGGGGCCCCCCGCTCAGACTCCGGGCCAGTTCCCTGGGTGCACTATTTCTCCTTCCGCGGCCGCCATGGCGGAAGCAGAAAAGAACCCCACATCGCGCATGCGCGGACCGGCAAAAGCCTTTCGGCCAGCCTCGCTGTCGGGGGCGCCGGTTTTTTGCGCCAGTCTTCTGGTGCCAACCGCTCCGGCGCGGGGCTGGCCCCCAAAGGTGGGGAGAATTCCCCACCTTTGGGGAGGCCCGACCCCTGAGTGGTTGGCCCACTCCCCTACTCCGGGACCCTCCGTCACGCCGGGTAGGGGAGAATGCCGCCCCAGGTTTGTAACTTTAACACAAGTAATCTTTTATTATGTAACTATCTAACACCCCTTTCCTAATCTCCCCTTCCTAACTACCCCACTGTCTACACACATAAACAAACACAGAGGGGAAAGGGTGATGGAAAATAAAAGAAAATATTAATAAAAATAAAAGGTTAAGAATCTTTGATGCCCTGGGATGATGTCCAGTCAGTGTCTTTCTGAAGCTTAAGGCTTTTGTTTTGGTACTTCTTCCTTCTAAGCTCGAGACGGTTTTCCCTGGCAAGGTTGTCTGCCTTTTCTGCAGACTCAACATCATTTCAGGTTCACAGCCAGGCACTCTGCTGTCAGAACATTAGAGCAGTTATTTCACTTTAGCAAGCAGGATAGAGAGAGAGAGAGACCATTCTTTCACTTCCAAGGTCTAAACAATTCTGCCCAGTTCTCTATGAAAGCATCATGCAGGAACCAATCATTGACTGTTGTCAGGCAGAACACTGTCCCTGGCCAATCCACTGGTTGCCAGTTAACAAATTGAACCGAGTCTCTCCAAAGCTGGTTCTTGAGATCCACTCGGTGCCAAGGAGTCTGGCTTCTCCTTTCCAAAATACAAAACCTGGGAACACAGTGTCCTGGCTAGCAGGCTGTTTTAACGACTTCTCCTGAAAGGCACATTCCGATTCTAGTTCTACACACCAAAACAATAAAAGAAATGAGAACAAAGGAAGTAAACAAGAATGACTCATACACTTTTTTTTGTGAATACAGTTTGGTCTCTGTATCTCTCCTCTCCCATTCCGACCTGGTGTTTTGATAGACACAAATATGCCAGACAAGTCCTTTATTCCATCCTTTAATTCCTCACTGAGTTTTACCCCTTCAGTGTAGGTTTCTAAGTATGAATAATGCCTGATTTGGCTGCCCAAACTCTGCCACATTTACATGAAATTAAAATCGCTTATTGTCACAAGTAGGTTTCAAATGAAGTTACTGTGAAAAGCCCCTAGTCGCCACATTCCAGCGCCTGTTCGGGGAGGCTGGTACGGGAATTGAACCGTGCTGCTGGCCTGCCTTGGTCTGCTTTCAAAGCCAGCGATTTAGCCCTGTGCTAAACAGCCCACATTAGTTTCAATCAGTTAGGCTCCCTTTGGTTTCTTTTTTTAAATATTCATTCATGGGATGTGGGCGTCGCTGGCTGTGCCAGCATTTATTGCCCTTGAGGGGCAGTTAAGAGTCAACTGCATTTCTGTGGGTCTGGAGTCACATGTAGACCAGGTAAGGGTGGCAGATTTCCTTCCCTTAAGAATATTAGTGAACCAGATGGGTTTTTACAACAATGGTTTCATGGTCATCATTAGATTTTTAATTCCAGATTTTTATTGAATTCAAATTTCACCATCTGCAGTGGCGGGATTTGAACCTGGGTCCCCAGAGTACCACTCTGGGTCTCTGGATTACTAGTCCAGTGACAATACCACTCTGCCACCGCCTCCCCATAACTTCTTGTCGATCTTTCAGAAAGAACCCAGGCCACAAGTCACGCAGTGCAGTTAGAGTTATTGAGCAATTGAGTAGCAGATCATTGATAGACAGAATGATTTAACAATAGCAGAAGTAAAGTTTTACAGGCAGTTTAATGTTGTAAATCAGTTCTGATGGATGCTGGTCTTTAATGCTAGCAGTCACCAAAGGTCGAAGGACTCAAGTTGGTGAGATGGCTTTCAAGGTAATTCCTTGGTCAACTGATAAACAGATTTGAAAAGTCAGTCTATTAAATAACTCATTTACGAATGTAAACAACCCCATAATCTCAAGTGGCTGGTTATGTCCATACTCTTCTTTCCCTTGCACCTACCCGTTTGTTTCTGGAGTGTTGAGCAGATATGACCCCTGGTGGCAGGGTTTCCTTCCTTTGCTCCTGCTCTGCTTTGTCAATAGTGTTCGGACTGGAAGTGTGATGCAGCTTGACGGGATGAATTGCCGCCATTTTGAATGATTGGTGCACGCTTCTCCCAGTCATTAATGTCAATGCTACCTTGTTTCAAGGAGAGTTTGAGAATATTTGTAGCATTTTCTTTGTCCTCCCCAGAACATTAGCCACTTCAGAGTTGCAAAAACAGGACCTGGCGAGGGAGATGGTTTTAGACCATCCAGCGCCCAGTCAAACTGATTGATCTTGCTGGAGTTTTTCTTGAATGTTTGTAAAGTTGGCTTCAAGAATGATGCTAGCATTTGCTCAGTGGTCTTTCATAGAAAAACAGAATGACAGAATTGTAACGAAGATGAAGGAGGTCATTCAGACCCTCGTATTGCGCCAGCTCCTGCTTTTCCCCCGAACCCCTGCACATTGTTTCTAATGCCCTCTTCAATGCCTCAATTGAACCTGTCTCCGCAACTCTTCCAGTCAGTGCATTCCAGACCCAAACCTCTGTGTGAAAAGTTTTTTAAAAATCACGTCACATTTGCTTCTTCTGCAAGTCGCTTTAAACCTGTGCTCTCCTGTGCTCAATCCTTTTCCAAGTGGGAACAGTTTCTCCCTATCTCCTCTGTCCAGCTCCTTCATGATTTTAAAAACCTCTCATCACATCCCCTCTTACCCTTCTTCTCTTTGAGGAGAATAATCCCGACTTCTCCTGTGGCAGTGTGGGCCCTTTAAGGGGCAATCGTTCGTGGGCCATGTGATCCGCCAGGAGCCTATGGGGATGGAGCGTGTGAACCTCAACCTTTCGGCTGGCTAGGCTGAGACCTGGCTTTTGGGCTATATAAAGAGTAATCTTGGGAGTTGAGGGAACTAGAGCTGCTAAAGTTGTATTGTTCTGAATATAAAGTTCTTCTTTGTTAAATAAATCACCGTTACGATTGAACGCTGCCTCGTCGCTTTGCCTCGCACTCCAACATTGACAATGAATTGAACGAAAGGCATTGAAAATTGAAAGGAGGGAAGAGAGGTCTCCCAGAGTCCTGAAAAGGTAAAAGATTGTCTGCTGTTGAACAATGATGCCATTAATCAGAAAAAATGATCCATTTGTTCCGGAGGCTGAAAGTTGGGCCCAATATGTTGGAAGGCTGCAATACCTTTTCCCTGCCAATGAAGAAGCAGAAGAGAAACAGAAAGGTATATTACTTATAGTTTACGGCTCAGAAACGTACAACCTCGTGCGAAGTTTAGCATCTCCAGAGGCTCCTGACTCCAAGTCCCTTTGATCAGTTGGTGCAGTTGTTAGTGAGGGTCCATTACAACTCCCGACTCTCCATTAATATGCAGCGCTCTAAACTTCATCCAGCTATTAGAGGTCCTGGAGAAACGGTATCTGCTTTTGCAGCCAGACTTTGGCACATGTCTGAACATTGTGAATTTGGTACTTGTCTCAGCGACCTATTGTGAGACCGGTTGGTTTGTGGGATCAACAACGTAAATATTCAGAAGAGGTTGCTGGCAGAAGCCAAGATATCCTAGGACAAAGCGGCTGAGTTGGCTCAAATGAATGAAAGTGTTGAACAAAGTGCTTTTGAACTGCAGGGCATGCAAAGCGAAGTGAATCAGTTAAGGCGGGAAGCGGTGGCCGCTCAAAGTTCCCGGATTGAGGGTCAACGGAGCCAGAGAAGAAGAAAAGTGACCGGCAGTTACAAGGGTTAGAGGCTTGTTACTGTTGTGGGGAGAACATTCCAAAGACAGATGCATGTGTAAAGAATTCAACTGTTTCAGGTGCAATAAGAAAGACCATCTACTAGCCAGATGCAGAATTAGAGGTTGACTACAAGTTCCCTCAAAAGAATAGTCGGCAACTCCAGTGAACAAGCTTGTGGAAGACCCCGAAGACACGTTCGAAGTATATAAATAATACACCCCCCCATTGAGATTGCCCTTGTTGCCAACGCTGTCCATTTAAGATGGAGGTTGATACAGGGGCGTTTGCCACAGGAGTGGGTGAGGAAACATTTAAGTGTCTGCAGTGGGGACTGCAGCGTGTAAATCTCAGCAATACACTGGCCACCTTAGCCACCCATATTGGGGGGGGGGGGGGGGGGGGGGGGGGATGTCCAAATCAGTATCGTACCAACAGCAATCTGCCCAACTGCCTTTAATCATTATGATGGGAAAAAGGCCAAGCCTCATGGAGCAGGATTGACTGAAGAAAATCCAGCTAAATTAGCTAGACATTTCAGCATCTAGACTGGGGTTTTCCAGGAACTTCTCTGTGAATATAACAACTTTTTTCAGAGAGTTGGGATGAATAAAAGGAGTGAAAGCAAAGATCTATAGAGTTGGAAGCAAGACCAAAATGATTTTGTGCCAGAACAGTGCTCTACACCAGAAAGTAGAGTTGAAGTGGCTGGTAGACCTGGGGGTAATTACTCCAATACAGTTTTCAGAATGGGCAGCATCCATCGTGCCAGTGTTGAAGCCGGACCGCACAGTTTGAATCTGAGGTGTTTACAAGATGACGGTTAACAGGCTAAAGTAGATAAATATCCTATCCCCAGCCCAGGATAGCAGGTTTCTATGGCAGGTTGGCAAGATGCCTCAAAGGCACCAAATTGGAATTAAGTCATGTGTACCAGCAGCCTGAGCTGGAAGATGAGTCAAGAATGTTTGTTCCCCCCCGAGCGAATGAGCCCCCAAGGGCCATGGTGGTACGTTTACACCGATTCCTGGACAAGGAACACGATCTGCGGTGGGCCAAGAAAGAACGGAGCAGCAAGTGGGAGAATTGTGAACTGCGCATTTATCAGGAATCTGGGCGCGGATTTGGCCAAGAGGCGAGCTGGGTTTAATCGGGCAAAAACGGCCCTCTGTAAGGAGGGGGTGAAGTTCGGGATGTTGTACCCAGCCTGTCTGTGGGTCACACATGAGGAACGGGACTTCTACTTTGATGTCCGGACGGTGCATGAATTTTTATTAAAGAGAAAAGACTGGACGTGAACTAAAAGACACCGAAGCCTTGGAGAGTACTGTAGTGGCGATTTGTTGTGCTGGGCTGTATAAGTGGTGTTATGTGCAATAAGGGGCTGTTTTGATGGCTAATGTTAACTTTGTCTGACAGGGAGCTGGTTAGAGGGGGAGTGGTTTCTGGGGCTGTTTTTTCTTCTTCTTCTGTGGTTGTTTTTGCACTTTTTTCTGATGTTTGTTTACTGGGGAATGTGATGCTTTGAAAATGTTTGTCTAAGTGGGGGGAGAGGAGAGAGAACAATGGGGAGACACACTGCTTGGTGCCATGGGCGGGCGTGATCAAGTCAGCTTGGGTCAGCTGACCCACGGAAGCACAGTTAAGCTGGAGCTTATATGGGGGGTTGGGTTTCTAGTGCTGTTGCTGGGGGGGAGGCAGGGGGGGGCTGCTTTGCTGACGGGGGAAGAACTGTTATTAGGGGGCAGATGGGAGGTCGGGGATGGTGAATGCCCTAGGGGGGCTAGAGGAGGCCGGGGGCACGAGCTGGAGGCTGGCCTAAAAAGGGTGATGGCTAGTCGGCAGGGTGGGGGCGGGAAGCCCCCCGACCAGGCTGATTACATGGAATGTGAGAGGTTTGAATGGGCCGGTCAAGAGGGCTCGTGTGTTTGCGCATTTGAAGGGGCTGAAGGCGGAAGTGGCAATGCTACAAGAGACACACCTAAAGGTTGTAGACCAGACGAGATTGAGAAAGGGGTGGGTTGGCCAAGTATCCCATTCAGGGCTGGACTCAAAGACCAGGGGGGTAGCGATCTTGATCAATAAACAAGTGGCATTTGAGGCAGGGGGAATCGTGTCTGACAAGGGGGGTAGGTACATAATGGTGAGTGGGAAGCTGGAGGGGGTGCGAGTGGTACTCGTGAACAAATATGCTCCGAATTGGGACGATGTGGAATTCATGAGGCGGGTGTTAGGTAAGATCCCAGACTTAGAGTCACATAAACCTGATTATGGGAGGAGATTTTATCACAGTCATTGATCCGGAATTGGACCGGTCAAAATCCAAGACAGGGAGGAGGCCGGCTGTGGCAAAGGAATTGAAGGGTTTTATGGAACAGATGGGGGGAGTAGACCCATGGAGGTTTGCACGGCCGAGGACGAAGGAATTTTCTTGTTTCTCCCATGCCCACAAGGTATAGTCTCGCATTGACGTTTTTGTTCTGAGTTAATACCGGGGGTGGTGGATACTGAGTACTCGGCAATCGCAGTGTCGGATCATGCCCCACATTGGGTGGATCTACGGGTTAGTGTGGAGAGAGGGCAACGCCCGCTATGGAGACTGGATGTGGGGTTGCTAGCGGACAAGGCAGTCTGTGGGCGGGTTAACAAGTCCATCCAGAACTACCTGGAAACAAATGATACGGGGGAGGTCTCTGCAGCGACGGTTTGGGAAGCATTGAAGGCAGTGGTCAGAGGGGAATTAATGCGGGCCCACAGAGAAAAGGTGGAATTGGCTGAGAGGGATAGATTAGTGGAGCAGATATTCCAGGTGGACAGGAGATACTCGTAGGCCCCGGTCGTGGGGCTACTGAGGGAGCGGCGGAGGTTACAGGCGGAGTTTGGGCTGTTGACTACAAGGAAAGCGGTGGAACAGTTGAGGAAGGCAAGGGGGGCGATCTATGAGTACGGGGAAAAGGCAAGCAGAATGTTGGCGCACCAGCTCAGAAAAAGGGAGGCGGCCAGGGAGATAGGGAAAGTAAAGAGTAGAGACGGTAATACTGTCCTGGACCCAGTGGGGGTGAGTGAGGTGTTTAAGGACTTTTATAGTAAATTATATAAGTTGGAATCCCCGATGGGGGTGGAGGGGTTGAGGCAGTTTTTGGATCAGTTGACGTTGCCGAGGGTTGATGAAGATCTAGTGGAAGGGCTGGGAGCCCCAATTGAGATTGAGGAAATAATCGAGGGGCTGGAGGTCAAGCAGTCGGGCAAGGCCCCGGGGCCGGACGGCTACTCAGTGAAATTCTATAAGAAGTTTTCAGAGATATTGAGCCCACTACTGGTGAGGACATTTAATGAAGCAAGAGAGAAGGGAGTCCTCCCCCCAACAATGTCGCAGGCCTCGATTTCATTGATCCTGAAATGGGAGAAGGGTCCGGAGCAATGCGGGTCATACAGGCCGATTTCTCTACTGAATGTTGATGCCAAACTGCTGGCTAAGATACTGGCCACAAGGATAGAGGGCTGTGTCCCAAGGGTGATAGGGGAAGACCAGACGGGATTTGTTAAGGGAAGGCAACTCATGGCCAATATTCGAAGGCTTTTGAATGTTATTATGATGCCCTCAGAAGGAGAGGAGTCGGAGGTGGTGGGAGCGATAGATGCGGAGAAGGCTTTTGATCGGGTGGAGTGGAATTACCTGTGGGAGGCGCTGGGAAGGTTTGGGTTTGGCGAGGGCTTCATTAACTGGGTTCGGTTTCTCTATCAGGCATCAGTGGCGAGTGTGCGTACAAACCGGCTGAGGTCGGGGTATTTTAAACTACACCGAGGGACGAGGCAAGGGTGCCCCCTCTCCCCATTACTGTTTGCTCTGGCCATAGAGCCATTGGCCATGGCGTTAACAATCCCTGATAGGAACTGGAAAGGGCTGGTTCGGTGGAGGGGGTTGGAGCACCGGGTCTCGCTTTACGCAGGTGACCTGCTCTTGTTGGAGGGGATGGGGGAAGTAATGCAAATCCTGGGGTAATTTTGCAACTTTTTGGGGTATAAATAGAACATGGGGGAAAGTGAGATGTTTGCGATCCAGGCAAGAGGACAGGAGAAAAGACTGGGAGAGCTGCCGCTTAGACTGGTAGGGAAGAACGTTTGGTATTTGGGAATCCAGGTGACCCGGCAGTGGGAAGCACTGCACAAGTTAAACCTATCCCGGCTTGTAGAACAAATGAAAAGGGACTTTAAGAGATGGGACATGCTCCCGCTATCACTGGCAGGGAGGGTACAGACCGTGAAAATGACGGTCCTCCCCAGATTTCTGTTTGTCTTTCAATGCCTCCCCATCTTCATCCCAAAAGCCTTTTTCAAGCGGATGAATAAGGTTATTTTGGGCTTTGTGTGGTCGGGTAGAACCCCACAAGTGAAGAAAGTGTTGCTGGAGCGCAGTCGGGTGGAGGGTTAGTTGGCGCTGCCGAACTTCTGTAACTACTGCTGGGCGGCTAATGTAGTCATAATTAGGAAGTGGGTAGTGGGGGAGGGGTCGGTGTGGGAGCGGATGAAGGCGGCGTCATGTAAAGACACAATTTTGGGAGCACTGATAACGGCACCTCTGCCGTTCTCGCCGGCCCGATACTCCACAAGCCCGGTGGTGGTGGCGGCTCTGAGAATCTGGGGGCAGTGGAGGAGATATAAGAGAGTGGAGGGAGCATCGGTTTGGACCCCGATTTATAATAACCATCGGTTTGTACCGGGTAGGCTGGACGGTGGATTCCGGAGATGGCAGAGGGCAGGAATTATGAGGATGGGGGATCTATTTATAGACGGGAGCTTCCGCAGCTTGAAAGCTTTGGAGGATAAATTTGAATTGCCAGCAGGGAACGGGTTTAGGTATTTGCAGGTGCGAGACTTCCTGAGAAAACAGGTGCCGGCCTTTCCGTTGCTGCCCCCACAGGGGATACAGGATAGAGTAGGCTCCAGTACCTGGGTGGGAGAGGGGAAGGTATCGGATATTTACCAGGAACTTTCGGAGGCGGAGGAAACTCCAGTGGAGGAGCTTAAGGGCAAGTGGGACGACGACCTAGGAGGAGAGATAGAGGCGGGTCTGTGGGCGGATGCCCTAAGCAGGGTTAACACCTCCTCATCATGTGCCAGGCTTAGTCTGATACAATTTAAGGTAGTCCACCGGGCACATATGACAGTGGCTAGGATGAACAGGTTTCCCGGGTAGAGGATAGGTGTGCGAGTTCCGCAGGAAGCCCAGCAAATCATGTCCACATGTTTTGGGCATGCCCGAAGCTCAGAGGGTTTTGGGAGGGTTTTGCTTAGGCAATGTCCACGGTGCTAAAAACACATGTGGTGCCGAGTCTGGAGGTAACGATCTTTGGAGTGTCGGAAGATCCGGGAGTTCAGGGGGTGAAAGAGGCCGACGTCCTGGCCTGTGCCTCCCTGTTAGCCCGGAGACGGATCTTATTAATGTGGAGGGGCTCGAAGCCCCCGAGTGTAGAGACCTGGGATAGTGACATGGCTGGGTTTCTCAGTCTTGAGAAAATAAAGTTTGCCTTAAGAGGGTCAATGTTAGGGATCTCCCAGAGGTGGCAGCCGTTCGTCAACTTTCTCAGGGAAAATTAAAATGTCAGCTGATGCAGTATTCCAGGGTGGGGGGGGGGGATTGTTGTTGTATGGTTGGGGTGTGTGAAGATTGGGATGGGGGGTGGGGGGGAATGTTTATTATACCATGTTTATGTCATTGTTATTATTATAAAAACTTGCAAATGCGCTAAAAAAAATTGAAAAGAAAAAGAAAAAAGTAAGTTTGTTCCCAGAAATACCCATGAAGCTTGTTCCAATATGTGAGATTGCCTTTGGTATTTCATCGGTCTGCACTACATTCCAGCACATAATGGAGAGCCTTTTGCAGGGAATTCCGAAGATTGTCGTGTATCTGGACCCCGCTCGAGTCCTGGAATGACCTGGTGGCAGAAAGGTTCAGGACTGCAGTGACCTTCATGGACACCAGGAGTGGGTGTCCCCCTCCTCCACAAGGTGCCAAGTCCGCAAGGATGTGGCACAGGTTCCGCACTGTCTCTCTGCTAAGATACAGTCTTCTACGGCACATGGTGTCCGTCGTCTCATTGAATTACCAACAAAGACTGTGCACCTTGGGCCGTCACTGGCCTCCCCTTCTTGGTTCCTCCTTAGCCTGATGGGTGGCCCCTGTGCATGGTGTGCTATCTCTAGCCTGTGTTGGCCTTGCTGCCGTCACCAGCGTCTGCCCGCCTTGGCTGCCACAAGTGACGCGATGACAGCCTCTGTATGATCGATTCCAGCAAACATCGTTATATCTGTAAGGAATTGGAGAAGGCGAGAGAGCCACAATCAATTAGGGCTTCCACCCCAGAACCCTCAACTCCCTCAAGACTTTCCACCCTTGCGTGTCCCGCAGATTGCCATCCAGCAAGCCACTTGGCAAACCTTGCTCTGCACACTCACCCCGGCCATTAAGAGCCCCTAGACCCCAGACCTCTGATGAGAACATTAGGGTAACCGTGCTGAGCTGTCCTCCACTCATCGATACAATTACCCTTTGGCCGTGAGAGGATCCTCGGTGGTGAAGCCCTGCTCTTTACTGTTTGATTGTTGGCAGCTGCCTCTATGGTGCTGATGCTCCGATGATGCTCCAAGAGTTCAGGCACACTGTTCAGGCTGATCATGCAGTGCACTAATCATCCGCTGAGACGTGGCACCTGTGCCTTCGAGGAGGCACTTAAGAGTTGAGGAGCCTAAAGTGCTATCACAACTAACACGGTTCATTCCTCATTTGAAATAGCCTTCAATTGTGAAGCTCGAGGCTGCTCACAGTCAAAGGGAGTGAAATAGATTTTCAGGATAGAAACTGCAGGTCTCTGTCCTGGACATGTTTGGTAGGACAGCCAGGCTGAAGCTATGGTTGCCCCGGTTATAGGCCTCCACAATATTTAAAGATGATTTAAATGCAAATGAGGGTTAATGATATTCTTGCCATTTGTGAACATGATCCAGAACTTGCCATTAGGAGTGGGTCGGGTGAATCGGAAAATGGTTCCCGCCCAGTGCGGATCTCAATTTTGATCTTTCCCGCTATTCACCTATGCGCCGGTCGCACCGTGGTTATTGAATTGCGCCCTCTCTCTCTCTGCAATCTGTGAGAATTTAGAAACTCATGTGATTCTGTCCTTTTAACCCTTTCACTTCCTGAACCATGGTCAGTTTGCTCATCCACTTTCATTCAGAACCTCATGTTTATGGGACAGTTGGGCAGTTCCAATTCAGACTTCTCGATCCCCAAACCTGCCTTACTCACAGGTAGACACACCCTCTTGTCCCTGACCACTGACCAAATCAGAAGACCCATCCTAAGGAGTGTGACTGCCTCCGAGAACAAGTGTTCAGGTAACTTCCCCCCCCCCCCCCCCCCCCCCCCCCCCCTGATGCTTCGCAGCTCAACCTCCAGATCAGGACTCTGAGCTGAAGTTCCTCCAGCCACAGGCACTTAATGCAGCTCACCAAAGGGCTATTGTTTATTGTGAGGGGAATGGACTCCAAAAGTAGGCAGGTTTTGTTTTGTTTGTACAGGGCACTGGTGAGATCACATCTGGAATATTGTGGCCTCCCTATTTAATGAAAAGATGTAGATGCGTTAGAAGCAGTTCAGAGAGGGTTTGCTGGACTAATAGCAGGGAATGGTTGTCTGATGGGGAAATGGTTGGTGAGGTTGGTTTTGTGTCCCCTGGAGTTTAAAAGAGTGAGAGGCAACTTGATTGACACCCTGAGAGGTGTTGACAGGGTGGATGTGGAGAGGATGTTTCCTCTGGTGGGACAATCTAGACTAAGGGGGGGGGGTCACTGGGGCTGGTTTAGCTCAGTGGGCTAGATAGCTGGTTTGTGATGCAGAACAAGGCCAGCAGCGCGGGTTCAATTCCCGTACCAGCTTACCCCAACAGGTGGCAGAATGTGGCAACTAGGGGCTTTTCACAGTAACTTCATACTTGTGACAATAAAAGGTTATTATTATTACTGTTTAAAAATAAGGGGTCGCCCATTGAAGACGGAGAACATTTTTCTCTCAGAGGGTTGCCAGTCTCTGGAACCCTCTTTCACAGAAGACAGTGGAAGCAGAATGGTGGAATATCTTTAAGGTGGAGCTAGATAGATTCTTGATTAACAAGGGGGTGAAAGGGTATCAGGGTAGGGAGGAATGTGGGGTTGAGGTTACAATCAGATCAGCCATGGTCTTATTGAATGGCAGAGCAGGCTTGTGGCCTACTCCTGCTCCGAATTGGCATGTTTATATATGTTGGACTTGAATCAGACGGATGTCCACTGGCTCCCACATTCTGCAACCACCACCACCTGACCTGCCACTTTTATGCATTTAATTAATTAAATAATTACTTTAAATGTCTTCCGCCCTACTTGTTTATATTTTTATTATTTCACTAAATGTT
Source organism: Scyliorhinus canicula (assembly GCF_902713615.1). Taxonomy (NCBI): domain Eukaryota; kingdom Metazoa; phylum Chordata; class Chondrichthyes; order Carcharhiniformes; family Scyliorhinidae; genus Scyliorhinus; species Scyliorhinus canicula. The sequence goes on from NC_052155.1 coordinate 18,395,406, forward strand.
CTTCTTCCCCCGATTGAAATTCCCCAGTTAAGATAAATAAGAAACACTCACCAGCCAATCAAAGACTTTTACTACTATGAGTAAATCTTCTACTCATGAAAAATATCTCACAATTGTTAAACCTGTGTGATGTTCAAAAGATAAATTAGAAAATACTGACAGACCGATCATTGTTTTCCTGTCACGTCACACTTGTTTTCTCTCACAGCTTGGCTCATTCTCAGCTTCCGGACTGCTGCTCTCGCGCTCTGTAAGTCTCTTCAGACGGTAGCTGAAGTAAACAGTACCCTCACTGCACTGAATTCTCGAACACACCAAATTCCCCAAGCTCTCACCCTGAGTCTAGCTGCCCTCCGTGATGAGCTGCTGTCTTTTTGCCCTTAGCAAGACCACCCTTACTTCGACGACTGGAATTCTGCAAATAAGTAACCAGTTCAAACTAGCTACTGAATTTACTAACCAGCTCCATCGCTAGCAGAGAGCTTGGCTGGATTCTCTGTTTTGGAGACTAAGTCCCCACTCCGGCATGAAAATGGTGATCTTTTACGCCAGGAAAAGTGGAGTAAAATGGCCACCGATTCCTCGTTTTGCCGGGGTCTAGCAGGGAGGCAGCTTAGAGCTCGCAGCTCGAGCTGCCGATACAGCCCTCAGCACTTCCGGTTCCGAGGCTTGCAGCGGCTGCACCGTGCTCCATGGCGGACTCAGCCCGTGAAGCCAGACCGCAAAAGTAGTGCCCCCCCCCTTCGGCCATTTGCGTGCCCTGGACTGCCCGCCCACATTGCCCCCAGCCCCAAATGAAGCCCCCCCTGCCCGCGGATCGGCTCTCCTCTGACTGTGGCGGCCCCGGACTGAGTCCGCAGCTGCCATGCTAATTCCATGAGAGGTCCACGCCATCGGGAACTCGGCCGGTCGGGGACGGAGCATCGTGGGGCAGACTTCTGGCAATGGCCTGAGGCCGTGGATTCTCGGCCCGGGGACGGCGAATACAAAAACTGGCGGCACTCCCAATATTGGCGGCAAAACGGGATTCTCCGCCCTGTCACCGAACGCGATTTCGGCGTCGAGGAGTAGAGAATCCAGCCCCTTGTTTATCCCTGGTTCAGCCTGGAAGAAACTTAAACAGTAAAATTTGGTTAAATGTTAAATCAAACTAAACTAGATTTTAGAAGAGATTAACCTTCACCTTTAAACTTCCCTCACTAAGTTCCTGTGCTCACAATCTGGGCCTAGCTGCACTCAGTGACGCGTTGCCGTGCCCGTACCTGCTGACTTCCAAACCTGTGTCCACTTGGAAGGATGCTAATAGCGAGTGCATGGAAACGCCCATCAGAGAGTGCAGACTCAGCCTTGGTTTCATATCTCTTCTGAAAGCTTCCTCAGGCCAGTGAATTAGACTGGCTTCCGGGCAGGGAATCTAACAGTAAGTCATGATATGCAAACATACAGCTAATGAACACATAGAATAGGACAGGACCAATGAGCAGTCAGGACACTCAGGGGTGGTACCTCACTATAAAAGGGATGAGGGACTCACACCCCACCTCTTTCCACAGACCAACATCTACAGAGTGAGACAGGGCGTATCCTCAGCATCACACCCCAGCACGCGGCTTAGAGCAAAACTGGTTCAGTTAGACTGAGTTACTACATTTAGATTAGCAGAGTCAAACTCATTGAGAACTGTGCTAATAGTTCAATAAAACACATTGAACTCACTTCAAAGTCTGGAGCATCTTTTACTCAAAACTGCATCAAGTGGCAGCTTGTGTTATTCCAAATTACATAACACAATAAGTAAGAGCACAAACACACTGTGGAGCTGATAGTTAATGAACTGCAATGTGTGCGGGGGGGGGGGGAGCCCAGATTTCCAGGTTTCCCACTCTCTACTTCCAGCCCCACCTCAGCAGGCCAAGAAAATTAAAAGTCCCTCCATGGATTCCTGTTTCTCTCCATAGATGTTGTTCCAGACTGGCTGAGCGCTTTCTGTTATTTTTCAGATTTCCATCACTTGTGTTTTGGTTGAGTCTGTTTTTGATGACCCTGGGCTGACTGGTTCCCAGCATTGCACTGTGACTCCAACATGCTGAAGTATTGACAGTGACTGAACTCTTACTGTTTGTTCCCAGCTTCTTTGGTGGTTCCATCCACGACTGGTCCTCAGTGGCCACACCCACAGTGCCTGTATGGTGCTGCACGCTGAACACCTTCCTGAGATCAGCATCCCGTCCTTTAGCTGGAGGAATCGGAACAACCCCAGCTTCCTTCTGGTAAAATGCAAATTCAAGCTTTTTGTTTAAACAATTTGACGTTATCCGATGCATCATTCTGCAGGTTCAGACACAACAGCCGTGGAGATAGAAACGTTAACATTTCAGCTCAGTGAACTGGGGAAGAAATTAGAGATTGCAATAGGCTTTAAGTGCAGTGACTGGAGAAGGAGGGAACGGTAGAAAGAACAATTGGACAGGTCTCTGAGAGAGTAGAGTGAATGAATTCAATGACAAAGGATCTGCGGTGAGGGTGGGATAAACAAACAAAAGCTGGCGGGCGGCACTATGGCGCAGTGGTTAGCACTTCCTGCCTCACAGCACCTGGGACCCGGGTTTAATTGCGAGCTTGGATGACAGTGTGGAGTTTGCACATTCTCCCCGTGTCTGCATGGGTTTCCTCCAGGTGCTCCCAATGATGTGCAGCTTAGGTGGATTGGCCATGGTAAAATGAGGGCAGCAGGGTAGCATAGTGGTTAGCATCAATGCTTCACAGCTCCAGGGTCCCAGGTTCGGTTCCCGGCTGGGTCACTGTCTGTGCGGAGTCTGCACGTCCTCCCCGTGTGTGCGTGGGTTTCCTCCGGGGCATTCAGGGGGGAGATGGGAATGCTGGGGAGTGATCAGGGGGAGTCAGTTGTATAGTTATCCAGAAGTTAGACTCGGTTTTGCCCTAGTATTTCTGGTATTTCTTGAGTAACTATCCAGGTAAGAAATTTAGTACCATTCGAAGTCTTCAACTCTAACTCAGAGTTGGAGAGTTTTTCGGAGAATCCAAGGGAGCAGGGGTATTGCTCATCAGAAGATCAAACTTCCCGACAAGCCTCTTCTTTGGGACTCCCGAGGGGTCTGTGCGGAGTCTGCATGTCCTCCCCGTGTGTGCGTGGGTTTCCTCTGGGTGCTCCGGTTTCCTCCCACAGTCCAAAGATGTGCGGGTTAGGTGGATTGGCCATGCTAAATTGCCCGTAGTGTCCTAAAAAGTAAGGTTAAGAGGGAGTTGTTAGGTTACGAGTATAGGGTGGATACGTGGGTTTGAGTAGGGTGATCATTGCTCGGCACAACATCGAGGGCCGAAGGGCCTGTTCTGTGCTGTACTGTTCTAAATCTAAAATTGTCCCTTAGTGTCCAACGTTGTGCAGGTTAGGTGGGGCTATGGGGATAGGGTGTGGGAAAGCTCTTTTCTAGGGTCGGTGCAGACTTGATGGGCTGAATGGCCTCCTGCTGCACTGGAGGGATTCTCTCGCCCTATTTTTTATTTGTTCATTGAATGTGGGCGTCAAACGTTTCTTGGCCATCCCTGGGGGCATTTAAAAGTCAACCACATTGCTGTGGCTCTGGAGTCACATATAAGCCAGACAAGGTAAGGATGGCAGATTTCATTCCAGACCAGGTAAGGATGGCAGATTTCATTCCAGACAAGGTAAGGATGGCAGATTTCATTCCAGACCAGGTAAGGATGGCAGATTTCATTCCAGACAAGGTAAGGATGGCAGATTTCATTCCAGACCAGGTAAGGATGGCAGATTTCATTCCAGACCAGGTAAGGATGGCAGATTTCATTCCAGACCAGGTAAGGATGGCAGATTTCATTCCAGAAAGGGCATGAGTGAACCAGATGGGTTTTTACAACAATTGACAATGATTTCATAGCCATCATTCAACTTTTAATACTAGAATTTGTATTGAATTCAAATGTCACCATCTGCCCTGGTGGGTATCGAACCCGGGATCCCAGAGCATTCCCCTGGGTCTCTGGATCACTAGTCCAGCAACAACACCATTACTCCACTGCCTCTCCTGTTATCCAAGAAAATGGTGCTTATGATCTAAAGTTGGTGAACTTATTGCTAAGGTCAGAAGGCTGTAAGTCGCCTAATGGAAAGATCAGATGCTGTTCCACGAGCCGTGTTCACTGGAACAGTGTAGGAGGCTGATGCTGGAGAGGTCGGAATCTGTGCTCTGTGACTAAAACACACTCCTCCCACGCATGTGCTTTGAAAATAATACACATTATTAACCAGCTTAAATATTACTTTGAAAAGTTGTAAGAGTCCAACAGATTAAATCATTTTTATTGCATTAAAAAAAGACATGTTGCCAAAGTTTTTTGACTTGTACCATCCAGAAAAAACTCACTAAAACTGACATTACATTCCTACACATGGACCCATTTTGCTGCAAACAAAGGGAATATGTTCAAGCCTAGTACAGGCTTTGTGAGTGGGCAAGAACTCGGATCTTGGGGAGCCTATAGTTTCCTCTTGCTTTCCCCATGGCAACACCTCAGCCAATCAGAGTCAACTTGCCATCCAATCATCACCATCACAGTCTACCCTATTGTGATTGTTTGAATTCTGCATTCGGCCACTTGTCCTGATGGGGCAAGACGAGAATCTTCACTTTTTCTCAGCATTGTTCGAGATCCATTTTTGTGCCTTTTCTTTTAAATTAATTTCAATGCTCAAGTGAAGACCTGCAACAAACTAGGGTTTTATATGTTTGCACCTTACTGTTCTTTTCGGAATATAGAAATAGGAGTAGGCCATTCAGCCCATCGAGCCTGCTCCACCATTCAATCCGATGGCTGTTGGGACACCTCAATGCCTTTTACTCACACTGTCCCCATCACACTTTACATTATTGTTAATCAAAAATCAATTAATCTCCACCGTAAACATACTCAATGACCTGAACTTCCATTGCCTTCTAGGATAAAGAATTCCAAAAATTCACAACCCTCTGCGTTTTATGGGCAGCACGGTAGCACAAGTGGCTAGCACTGTGGTTTCACAGCTCCAGGGTCCCAGGTTCGATTCCCCGCTGGGTCACTCTCTGTGCGAAGTCTGTACGTTGTCCCCGTGTCTGGGTGGGTTTCCTCCGGGTGCTCCGGTTTCCCCCCACAGTCCAAACACGTGCAGGTTAGGTGGATTGGCTATGATAAATTGCCCATAGTGACCCAAAAGGTTAGGAGGGGTTATTGGGTTACGGAGATAGGGTGGAAGTGAGGGCCTAAGTGGATTGGTGCAGACTCAATGGACCGAATGGCCTCCTTCTGCACTGTATGTTCTCTGTTCTAAAGAAATTTCTCCGCATCTCGATCCCAAGTGACTTCCTCCTAATTCTGAAATTGTGTCCCCTGGTTTTAGACTCCCCAACCAAGAGAAACATCTTAGCTACATCTACCCCATCAAAGTCCATTGCTTTAAGTATTTTGTAGGTTTCAATGAGATCACCTATCATTCTTCCCGAGAATACAGGCCCAGTTTGCCCAATCTCTCTTCATGAGACAGTCCCACCATCCCAAATACAGGTCTGGTGAACCTTTGTTGAACTCCCTCTATGGCAATAATATCCCTTCTGAAGTAACGGGACCAAAACTGGACACAATATTCCAGGTATGGTCTAACCAAGCTTCTATACAATTGAAACAAGACCTCACTACTTCTGTACTCAAATGCTGTAAAGGCTAACATTGCATTAGCCTTCCTAGTAGCTTGCCGTGCCTGCATGTTAGCCTTCAGTGACTTCTGGTAAATGGCACCCATGTCCCTTTTTTAAATCTACACTTCCTCATTTCTTTTATATAAATTTAGAGTAATTATTTTTTTCCAATTAAGGGATAATTTAGCGTGGCCATTCCACCTACCCTGCACATCATTGGGTTATGGGTGTGAAACCCACGCAGACATGGAGAGAATGTGCAAACTCCACACAGACAGTGACCCAGGGCCGGGATTTGAACCCGGGTCCTCAGCGCCGTAGGCAGCAGTGCTAACCACCGCACCACCGTGCCGCCTACACTTTCTCATTTCTTACCATATAGGAAATACTCTGCACATCTGTTCCTTCTACCAAAGTGGATTCTCTCATATTTTTCCACATTATATTCCTGTCCAAATCCTCCTGTATTACATTTTCCTCACAAAGCACATCCTGCCTAGCTTTATATCATTTGGGAATTTGGAAAAATTATATTTTCTCTCCACATCCAAATCATTATATATTGTGACCAGCTGGGGCCCAAGTACTGATCATTGCGGCACCTACTGGACACAGCTGGTCATTGCGAGAATGACCCAATTATACCTACTTTGTGCTTTCTGTCTGTTAGCCTCATCAATCCATGGCAGCATGTTGCCTCCTATCCTATGTGATTTTATTTTGCCAATTAATCTAATATATCTTTTATTGTAAAAATGTTTATAAAAATTGGTAAATTTGAGGTGGGTGAATATTTTCACTTTTTCATCCCAGTGAGGCCCTCATTATAGAAATGTCTGGCACAGAAAGAGACCATTCATCCCATTGTGTCAGTTCTGGAGATCCAGAAATCCATCTTAATGCTATTTTTCAGCTCTTGGTCCACATCCTTGCAGGTTATGGCTCCTCAAGTACATATCTAAGTGCTTTTTAGATGCAATTAAGGTTTTGTGCCTCTGCCACCCTTTTTGGAAGTGAGTTTCAAACCCCTTCATCGTATGCAGCGAAAATAAATTCTCCTCAACCCCTCTCTTACCTTCTACCACTTACTTTAAATGTTGTCCCTGGATTATTGAACTGAGGGAAATAGTTCCTTGCTATCCATGAAATCCCTCATACTTTATACACCTTAATAAAATGTTATCTCCGTCTTCTCAATTCCTAAGAAAGTGAACCTAGCTTATCTAATCTTTCCTTATTTCTAATGTTCTCCAGTCCAGGAAACCAGCTCCATCCTCCTCTATATCTTCTCTAATACAATCATATTGTTCCTGTAGAGTGCAGTGACCAGAACTGTGTGCAGCAACCTAGCTGTGGTTTCCCTACTGTTTTACACAGTTCGAGCATAACCTCTCTGCTCTTCTATTCTACCATCAACCAAGAAAGGAAGGCATGCCTCCTTACCCACCTTATCTAACCTGTTCATCTGAATCCTGTGTGCTTTATAACAGATCTGACCTGTTCTGAGGGATTAACAATGTTGCTAGAATAGCAGACAGATTACTTTTATAAATTCATTCATAGGATGTGGGCATTGCTGGTTAGGCCGGAATTTATTGCCCGTCCCTAATTAGACCATAAGACCATAAGACATAGGAGTGGAAGTAAGGCCATTTGGCCCATCGAGTCCACTCCGCCATTCAATCATGGCTGATGGGCATTTCAACTCCACCTACCAGCATTCTCCCCGTAGCCATTAATTCCTCGCGACATCAAGAATTTATCTATCTCTGCCTTGAAGCCAATTGCCCTTGAGAAGGTGGTGGTGAGCTGCCTTCTTGAACCGCTGGAGGCCATGTGGTGTAGGTATACCCACAGTGGTATTAGTCAGGATGGTGAGTGACTTGGAGGGAAACCTCCAGGTGAAGGAGTTTCAATGTGTCTGTTGCCCTTGTCTTTCTAATATAGCAGTCGTGGAAAGTGCTATGAAGCCTTGGTGAGTTCCTGCACTGCACCTTGTAGATGGTACACACGCCTGCCACTGTTCATTGGTGGTGGAGGGTTTGAATGTTTGTGGAAGGGGAGCAATCAAGCAGTTGCTTTGACCTGGGTGGTGTCGAGCTTCTTGAGTTGGTTTTTGCCATCCTGAACAAGGGTCACAAATGACACATCACACAAACTACTTTATTCAGATCAAACATGTCACACAGACTCTTATGCAGTTAATTATTGCCACACAGACTAATACTTAACCCTTGATAAAACCGTCACACAGACTTTAACTCAATAAGTGCTACCTGTTACTCAACTCCCGAATCAAACTCAAATGTCACCCTAATCAGAACAGCTGGCCAAGCTTTTCTCGAAGAATGCTTTACTGATCAGCGAGCCCTTGACTCGGGGTAATCTTCTGCGATGGTTAGTCCCAGAGTTTTCTCTGAAGCTTTGAATCCCTGCTTCTTTATGAGATTTCTTCCAGCTTTTTGAAGGTTTGGTACTGTCTGTTTTATGACCCTTTGGTTGCTGAGGTTGTGTTTCAAAGATCCAGTAAAGAAAATCCATTTGTTCAGACAGATCCCAGCAAATGCTGATGTTTGATCAAACCAGAACAACTATTAATGTTTTAAGGCCTGTTATTCTTCACACTTGTTAATCACTCATCCTGCCTTTGCCTTTGTTCCCAGATCTTCTTCCTCTGGTTCCTTGAGCTGATGACAATCTTCTTTAAGGCCGGGGGCCTCTTGCTATCTTCCATCCTGTTGTAGAAACTGCATTCCCAGGAAGGCTCCAGAAAGCCTCTGTGATTTCTTTAGTATCTTTGTTACTGGGCCATATTTCCCCTCAGGCTACAGTGTCTCTTGTCACTTGGCCATATTTCCCAGCCGGCTTAGGATCAGGGTTACACGTTGAAGCTGCACTTATCCAGGCAAGTTTGGAGTATTCCACCACACTCCTGACTTGTGCCTTGTAGATGGTGGACAGGCTTTGGGGAGTCAGTAGGTGAGTTACTCACTGCAGAAGTCCCAGCTTTTGACCTGCTCTGGTAGCCACAGTATTTATATGGCATGGCCACTTTGATTTCTGGTAAATGGTGACACCCAGGATGTTGATAGTGGGGGATTTAGCGATGGCAATGCCATTGAATGTTAAGGGGTGATGACTAGATTCTCTCTTGTTGGAGATGGTTATTGCCTGGCACTTGCGTTGTGTGAGTATTACAACATCAGATTAAATTTGCTTGAGGTTGAAGTATCAGACCTGCTGCAGCGTTGCCTACGTGTCAGAACATCACCCGCTCAAATTCTACTCCAGGATTTGAGCCTATAATTTAGGATGACATCTGAATGCCGCTTCGAAGGAGTGCTGCAGTCAGACTGTACCTTCCACCCAATGTGACTCGGTGACATGGTGGTTAGCACTGCTGCCTCACAGCGTCAGGGACAGGTTCGATTCCGACCTCAGGTGACTGTGTGGAGTCTGCATGTTCTCCCCGTGTGTGCATGGGTATCTTCTGGGTGCTCCGGTTTCCTCCCAAAGTCCAAAGATTTGCAGGTTAGGTAGGTTGGCCATGATAATATTGTCCAAAAGGTTAGGTGGGGTTACGGGAATGGGAGCGGGGGATTGGGTCTCTATTGGATGCTCTATTGGAGCAAGGCCTGGTGCACACTCGATGGGCCGAATGGCCTCCTTCTGCACTGTAGGGATTCTATGATTCTATGGTTTTATTATATGAACGTGTTAGCAGTTCAGAAAAGGTTCAGTGAATCGCCATTTGGGGGGGGGGGGGGTGCACTTTTCAGTATCCCCAGAAAAGGTTCAGTGTACTGGGATGGGGTGGGGAACCTTTCAATATCCCCAGAAAAGGTTCAGTGTACTGGGATGGGGTGGGGAACCTTTCAATATCCCCAGAAAGGGTTCAGTGTACTGGGATGGGGTGGGGAACCTTTCAATATCCCCCTTGTCAAGTTTCCTCAGAATCTTATATGTTTCAATAAGATCATCTCTAAATCTTTTTAACTCCATTAGTTGTGCGCATCACTTTGCCTCATAAGGACTTCTTATGTCCTCTTCATAACTTACTTTCCTACCTATCTTTGTGTTATCATCAAATATAGCAACCATACATTCTATCCTTTCATCCAAGACATTGGTATAATTTGTAAATAGTTGAAATTCCAGCACTACTTCCTGTGAGGCGTCACTCTACATCTTGCTGCCCAGAAAAGACCCATTTTTCCCCTACTCTCTACCTCCTGTTAGCTAACAAGTCCTCCATCCATGCAAATATCTTGCCCCCTACAACATGAACTTACCAAATGAGGCTTCTCTGTGGGCCCAGACATCTATTTGAATAATGGAACACCTGCACCCCACACATTTGATTGACAGCTCAGAGGGTGAAGGGATATGAGGGAGAGGGCTGGAGGAGCTTTATATTTTCACAGGGATAAAGTTCCACAGCACCAAGATGTTCCCGCCTTTGCACTGGCAGCCATTTCTTCCCAGGTCGGCTGATCTAAGTCAGGCCCCCAGCAATAAAGATCCCATCCTGACGACACTTTCTCTCGAGGTGCTGCTGCCTTAGAGTCACAAATGTTTACACCACAGAAAAGGCCCTTCGGCCCTTCTCGTCTACGCCAGCCGAAAACAACCACCTAGCAATTCTAATCCCATTTTTCAGCACTTGGCCCATAGCCTTGTATGCCTTGGCATCAAAAGTGCACATCTAAATGCTTCTTAAATGTTATGTGGATCTCTGCCTCCACCATAATTTCAGGCGGTGAGTTCCAGACTTCTAAAACCATCGGGGTGAAAAGATTTTCCCTCACATCCCCTCTAAACCTCCTGCCCCTTACATTAAATCTATGCCCCCTGGTCATTGATCCCCTCCACCAAGGGGAAAAGGTTCTTCCTGTCTACTCTATCTATACCCCTCGGAATTTGTTTTAGTGTCAATGGGTTGATCTCAATTCTATCCAGAAACTGGTGACTATTCACTGTCCCGTCTGGTTTGATGGTGTTATCTGCAATCTCTATTTTGCCTCTGATCTGAGCTGGGAAGAAGAGCTTTAACTCCCTCTGCTTTTGGTTCTCACCGTTCAATAAGGCTTTCCCCCATAACCCTAAACTGCTTTGGTTAACAAATATCTATCAATATCTCAGCTTTAAAATAAACAATTGACCAAGCATTGATGAGGAAGAGAGTTCCAAACACCGACAATCCTTTGTGTAGACGTGTTTCCTAATTTACTTCCGAAAGATCTGGCTCTAATTTCTAGACCATGTCCCTTAGTTCTGGACTCCCCAACTAAGCTGCTTGGGTGTGGGGGGGGGGGGGGGGGGGGGGGGGGGGGGGGGAGGTGATTCAAGATATACATTGCCAGAAGAGAGAAAAGAGAGGGAAAAAACTGAGTGGAAACATTTGATGATTAGCTATGGTTAGTAGAGTAGAATTGCAGTTGACTCTTGCACACAGGATTTGAGGTGCATATGTACTGAACTGGAACAAAAACAAAAATAATGGACAATCTCAGCAGGTCTGACAGCCTCTGTGGAGAGAGAAGGGAGCTAACGTTTGGAGTCTGGATGACTCTTTGTCAAAGCTGGTGCTGAACTGGTGCCACCTCACTGCAAAATGTTGGTGTGAGAGTGTCTGTAAACATACGGCAACGCAGAAGGTAAGGACAGTCAGCCGGTTTCCCGCCATTTTGGCCAAGACAGACCAACACAGAGTGTGTGCAGAGACTCACCTTCAGTTCTACCAGTCTCACAAGCGGAGACATAACCTCTGGAATGATGGCATCCATTCCTTAGTTCCCATTGGTGAGAATTGGTGGGTTGTATGCAGAAATATGTTTCTTCTTCATCAAATAAACGGGCCCTTGGATGAGGGGGAAAAAATTCCTGCAGTTCTTTTTAAAATTTAAAGTGCCCAATTCTTTTTTTCTCAATTCAGGGGCAATTTAGCGTGGCCACTGCAAGTACTCTGCACATCTGCGGGTTGTGGGGCAGACACGGATGGGGAGAATATGCAAACTCCACACGGAAAATGACCCGGGGCTGAGATCGATCCCGGGTCCTCGGCGGCGTGAGGCAGCAGTGCTAACCACTGCCCCACCGTGTCACCCGTGTTTTAAGATAGATCTATATTGGTAGATAAACCATCTTTGCTTATTGTGATATTTTGATAAAACACAATGTATTCAGACACCACTAACTTTGAATTGATCTCCATTTTCTTCTCCAGGGCAGCATAACAGTGACAGACTTTGCACTCTCCAAGTGTTTTTTGCCACGTGAAAGTACCATATGGGCCATTTACCTCACTGCAGGTGTCGTGATGGTCAATCTCATATTATTCCACTTCAATTTCTGGCAATGGATGATGCATTACCTGATTAATAAGCACAAATCCATTTGATAAATGTGGATTGGCCTGAATACCAGTTGCTTTATTTTTGTGTGTGGGGGTGGATGGATCTCCAGATTCTATGAGCATGTATGGATTTTGTTAGTATTTTGAGAAAAACGACTATTTTCTGAACATTTTTGAATACAATGGGTGTTAAAACAAATTCTTCTGATTGTGGCAAGTTACAATATACTTGAGAAATGATCAACTGGTTGAATAAATGGCATTTAAGCTGCCAAGGAACAAATGAAAAAGAAACAATATTCCGTGTGAATGTGGCTGATCTGCCTCGAGTAACTCGTTTTGCTAAGTGGATGGTTGTCCCCTTGAGCTGATTAATGTGATCAATTGTAAAGGATAGCAAGAGGCTAAAACATCTTCAAATAACCACATGAGCCACACTTCAAGCATTTACAAAAATAAATGATTTAATATATTCGAAACTCAGCATTAAAATGAAATATATTCAAATGAAGGCAGGGTGGTTTGAAATGTTTTTAACAATAACCTGGTGAGTTACTTTTCTCACCTTGAAATGTGGCCATAAACGTCTAACTTATATTTGAAGTGGGGCTGTAAACTAATGGCTATTTCATTAAACAGTGTGGAGAGAGTGAATGGTTTATAGATGAATTCTCTCTATCAACAGATACATTTACAGAGTGCTCATTAATACTGGGATTTCTCTTTATTGCCAATGTGTAAACCGATTGCATAAAATCACATAATTGAAATCATATTTGACGAAATGCAATGTGGTTAAATAAGCTGTCCGGCCTATATTGAATTGTTGGCAGAAGGTTGCTAACATATAGTTTGCAAATATAACGACCATTGTCCCAGACCTGATCTTGGAACTTCAGGTGTTCATTGCAACAGTTGCCTAATCCAATATTTCATACACTCCCACCCATCCAAATATCAATGTTACATTATCACAGAAACAGGCCATTTGACCCCACTGTTCTATGCCACTGTTTATGCACCCCATAAACCTCCTGCCTCTATACTTCACCCAACCCTATCACCATATCCTTCTATCTCTTTTTTGCTCCTGTTTGTCTACTGATGGCTTTTGCTTCAGCTAGTCCCTGTGGTAACGGGCAAGTTCCACATTCTAACCACTTCCTGGGTAAAGAGGTTTCTCCTGAATTCCCTGTTTGATTTATTAGTGACAGCCTTATATTTATGGCCCCCAGTCCTGGTCTCTCTGTCTTCCCTTTCAAATCTTTTCCTAATCCTTTGATATACAGGTTTTGGGATACGAGTTAGTGCCTGCAGCTACTGCTCAACTTGATGGAGCACAACTATAGGATTTAGGGCGAGTTCATTCAGAATGCAACACTCTGTATTCTTCTTATGTGAGTTAACGGCAGAGATCCGGAGGGCAGTGATTCAAAGGTTGTGAAGTATTGTTATTGTCGCTCTTATATTTAAGAAGTGTAGAGCAAACCCAACAACCCAATACGAGGCAGGAGACTGCTTCTGTCCCCCAGGCAGATCATTGTGACGATGCTCCATGCTGTTAAATGAAAGCTCACAGCACAGTCTGGATCCATTCACCAGACAGGAACCTCTGCACTGTGTTTTGCCTCAGACACCCTCATCTCACAGCTCCTGTTAACTGGCGTGCGTGTGATCTGCCTGTTCACCTTCTGTCCATAAAATATATGCTTTTCAAAAGCTGAAGAGATAGAGGTTGGTTGATGCCATGTATAAGCAGGACAGCTTCCTTAACGTTAGATATGAAATATTTTTATGTAAGTGTGGCATTTGTAACATTCCATTGAACAGAAGCTTGTTTGGTGTTTATGATTGCTCTTCTGTGTTTGAAGTTTGCCTTTTAAAAAATGCACACATCATCTATGAGAATTTGAAATGAAAAATGAAAATCGCTTATTGTCACGAGTAGGCTTCAATGAAGTTACTGTGAAAAGCCCCTAGTCGCCACATTCCGGCGCCTGTCCGGGAAGGCTGGTACGGGAATCGAACCGTGCTGCTGGCCTGCTTGGTCTGCTTTAAAAGCCAGCGATTTAGCCCAGTGAGCTAAGCCAGCCCCTTTGTAAAATGAATTCAAGGTATCTGGGCTTCGCTGGTTATTGCCCATCCCTAATTCTCCTTAAGAAGATGATGATGAGCTGCCTTCTTGAACCGCTTCAGTCCATGTGGTGCAGGTACATCCATAGTGCTGTTAGGGAGGGGGTTCCAGCATTTTGACCCAACGACAGAATAGCTGGAGAAACCTCAGCTTGGTGACGTTGGGGCCGTTTTCCTTGGAGGAAAGAAAACTGGGAGGCGATTTGATCGAGATGTTCAAAATTATGAGGATTCTGGACAGAGTAGATCGGGAGAAACTGTTCCCACTCGTGAAAGGATCGAGAACGTGAGGTCACAGATTTAAAGGAATTGGCAAAAAAAAAGCACAAGAAACACCAGGAAAGCCGTTTTCACGCAGTGAGTGGGTTTAGCTGTGGAATGCGCTGCCTGAGAGTGTGGTGGACGCAGGTTCAATCGAAGCATTCAAAATTGAATGGGACTGTTATTTGATGAGGAAGAATGTGCAGGGTTATGGGGGGAAGATGGGGGACTGGGACGAGGTGGATTTCTCATTGAGAGTGCTAGCGCAGACCAGTTCCAAGCCATAGACCAACAATTTTACATGCTGGGTGGCAGTCCCATATTGTCCTCTGATTTCTCAGGCTATTGTTCATTCTACTGGTCTGTGGAATGCTGCACAAGATGGTCCTAATTCTGTCATTTTCCAACCTGTGTGAGGTTCACTGCAGGGATCAGGAGCAGGAGACTAGCAAATACTTTACCTCCTGCCTATAGAGAGTGGAGCTAATCCTAATATCCTCGATCCCGATCAGACCAGCATGGAGCACAAATCAGGATGCGGACCTGCCTGAACTCAGGGGCTCAGTACTGCCCTACAAGGAAGATTTTCCTACTCACCCATCAGAACAATTATGTTTTTCAATCGAGTTGTGAAACTTTCAAAGAAGCACAAAGGTTCAATGCACAATGTTTTCATTCAGTAGATTTCACCAGCATCTGCTCTGTTTAGACAAGTCAATGGTTAAATATGTGTTTCGTCAAGTCAATAATGTTACTTGACCATTTAATGTTCTACATTTTATCAGGGGGTATATTTTTCAATATTCTGGTGAGTGCCATGTTGTTCAGTTCAATATTCTGCTGAGTGCCATGTTGATTATCAGTGCCAATGTAAAAGTGCCAGAATCTGCAATAAGATATTCATTGAAATAAATAATTACCTGGAAAAATAACTTGTATCTTTTTTCTTAAAAACTCATAGAACATAGGTGACAAATGCCAATGCATTCCCCTATCAGATGGCGTTACGTTACAAAATAGGAGCAGAAGTAGGCTGTTCGCCCCTCGATTATTGTTGCTTTACATCTATTCTTCCTTTGCATTTTTTATACTGTGATAAGCATGAAGGGCTTGTGGCACAGTGGGCAGTGCCTTGCCTCTGAAGCAGAAGCTTTGGGATGCAGTACATACCACCACAAGACTTGTTGGCCAAATAAAGGGGAAAATAGAATTTGAGAATAAGCTTGCAGAAAACATACAAACTGACTGCAAAAACGTCTATAGATTTGTGAAGAGCAAATAATAATAATCTTTATTGTCACAAAGGTTCACATTAACACTGCAATAAAGTTACTGTGAAAAGCCCCTAGTCGCCACACTCCGGCTCCTGTTTGGATACACAGAGGAAGAATTCAGAATGTCCATTTACCTAACAGCACTTCTTTGGGGACTTGTGGGAGGAAACCGGGGCACCCGGAGGAAACCCACGCAGACACAGGGAGAACGTGCAGACTCCGCACAGTCACCCAAGCGGGAATCGAACGTGGGACCCTGGCGCTGTGAAGCAACAGTGCTAACCACTGTGCTAAAGTCCTGGCGAAGACAAATGTAGGTCCCTTACAGTTAGAATCAGATGAATTCATAATGAGGAACAAAGAGATGGCAGACCAGTTGAACAAATACTTTGGATCTGTCTTCACTAAGGAGGACTCAAATAACCTTCCGGAAATGCTAGGGGACAGAGGGTCTAGCATGAAGGAGGAGCTGACGGAAATCCTTATTAGGCAGGAAATTGTACTGGGGAAATTGATGGGATTAAAACCCGACAAGTTCCCAGGGCCTAATGCTCTGCATCCCAGAGTACTTATGGAAGTGGTCCTAGAAATGATGGACACATTGCTGATCATTTTCCAGCATTCTATAGACCCTGGAAGAGTTCCAACGGATTGGAGGGTAGCTAATGTAACTCCATTTTCTAAAAAAAAGAGAGAGAAAACAGGGAATTATAGACTGGGTAAAATGCTGGAGTCAATTATCAATGATGAAATAACTGAGCGTTTGGAAAGTGGGGACAGGATCGGTCCAAGTCAGCATGGATTCACTAAAGGGAAATCATGCTTGACAGATCAGATCTTGTGTATCTGGACTTTCAAAAGGCGTTTGACAAGATCCCACACAAGAGATTAGTGAACAAAATTAAAGCTCGTGGTATTGGGGGTAAACATGGATAGAGAACTGGTTGGCAGATAGGAAGCAGAGAGTGGGAATAAACAGGTCCTTTTCAGAGTGACAGGCAGGGTACCGCAGGGTTCAGTGCTGGGACCCCAGCTGTTCACAATATATATTAATATTTGGACAAAGGAAATGCAATATCTCCAAATTTGCAGATGACACTAAGCTGGGTGGCAGTGTGTGGTGTGAGGAGGTTGCAAAGAGGCTGCAGGGTGACTTGGACAGGCTGGCTGAGTGTGCAAATACTTGGCAAATACAATATAATGTGGGTAAATGCGAGGTTATCCACTTTGGTGGCAGAAACAGGAAGGCAGATCATTATCTGAATGTGGCAGTTTAAAAAGGGGAAGTGCTACGAGACCTGGGTGTGATGGTGAAACAGTGGCTGAAGGTTGGCATGCAGGTACAGCAGGCAGTGAGGAAAGCTAATGGCATGCTGGCCTTCATAGCCAGAGGATTTGAGTATAGGAGTAGGGACATCTTGCTGCAGTTATACAGGGCGTTCCAATTCCAACCAAGGGGATGGCTGCTGGGAACGCTGATCCGAAAGCTGGAGGTGGTGGGAGAAAGATGGGACATCCTCTTCCCTCACAAATCCGTAAAATCCCTATAGTGCAGGTGGTCTTTAAGCCCATGAATCTGCACCGACTTTTGAACACTGAGAGGCAATTTAGCACGGCCAATCCCCCTAACCCACACATCTTTGGACTGTGGGAGGAAACCGGAGCACCCGGAAGAAACCCACACAGACACGGGGAGAACGTGCAAACTCCACACGCAGTCCCCAAGGTCGGAATCGAACCCGGGTCCCTGGCATTGTGAGGCAGCAGTGCTAACCACTGTGCCGCTGGGCTCCCCCAAGAGGTCAGAAACCTAACCAGGCATCATCAGCCACGGCCTGATGGGGTATCCCTTGTCACCGAGAGGCTAACCCTCTAGCTGATAAGCTCTCTCTAATTACACCAGGTATCTGAGAGTGGCCAAGGATGGAGCTGTCAATATGCTCGCTGGTAACCTAGCACTAACCTGCTGGATGCACTTAGCTTGGTCGCGGATAATCTGGACATTCAGGGAGTGAAAGCCATTGTGGTTTATAAACTGCATTCCTTGATGCCTTGGCGAACAGAGAGTCACATGTGTGCAGTAAAAGGCTCCTTGGAGTTGTAGGAAGCGAGATATCTGGGGCAGACTGGCCTGTTGAAGGCAAGCCTTGGAATTCATTGAATAAAGGAGCTCATTGTGCAAAAGGGTTAACCGGTGAGTGACAATCGATGGCACGAGCATACATCAGAACTAGTGGCTCGTTGTCAAAGCTAAAGAATGTTAATAGATTAGTGGATTACTAACGTGGAAGACCAGATTGGCCTTATTGCTGCTATGGTTCCATATTAACGTTAACATGATCAGTTGTTACATCACTGGCAGCCCCCGCTTCCCCCCCCCCACTCCCGCAATGTTGTGGCTCCTACAAGCCTTGGACTCTGGGCAACACCCACCCATCCAGCCCAGCTGCCCAGCCCATTACCAGGGCCCTTCGAGAAGGCAGAGGCCCTTCAGCTGTGATCCAGCCTCAAGGTGGGTGGGCTTTACAAGAGGCTTTGTTGCCCTCCCATTACTGAATCATTTCCCCCTTAGGGGTCTAAACCCCTCCCCCTCTCAGAGCCAGGAGGGCCCCTGATACTGCCTCCCACCCCAGCTTATGAAAATTGACCTTTTCCCCCTATGCTGCCCACCGCGGTGCCTGCTCTCTCTAAGCCACACCCCCATGGTTCAACCAACCTTCCCCACCAGCCCCTCGCCCCCACAATAGTCAGTCTCGAGGCTGGTACAACCTCCCCAATCTCCGCTGCTCCGCCTGGAGTTGGCCTCTTGGGCCTCCCCACTTTTCAGCCCTCAATGAGATATTGCACCCTCATTGTCATTTACGCCCACAGCAAATAGGGGCACAAAGTCCCGGTCAAAGAAACTGATTGTTTTCCTAATACTGACTCATTGATGGGCAACCACATGATCCAAGCTCCCCTGGCCTTTAGAAAATGTGAATGTTACATTGCTGAACTCCCAGGGAAGCCGGCGATTCAACATCCATCCTATAAACATTGAAACTGAACTCCAGGCTGACAACAAAGCCTGCCTCAAGTCTAAACTTCTTCAAAGTCTGGAAGATTCCTGCCATTACCTGAACAGTGGACCAAGCAACTGGATACAAATCTTATCTTGCTGCTCCATCACCGACTTTAAAGGAATTCTGCAATTCCTGATTTCAGCTAGATAAACCCCAATGTAAAGGAACCCTCACTGGACTCTGTTTTTTAAAAAAAAAATTCTAAGTTATTCCTGGTTATCAAACTTTTCTTTCATATCCATTCATACATATCTTGTGTGTGTGCGGGAACGTACGTAGTTGTGACAGCCATTCCCCAGGTTTGAATGTATGAGCAAACAATACTTCTGATTTAATCCTGAAGACAGTTTGTTGCAAGTCACTTTAAAAATTGAATTAACAAACAAGAGGGTTTGGGGAAACACGTCACAGGCTATTTCAAAAATGAAAACTCTTCTACTTACAGACGGACGGCGAGAAAATTAGTTGAGTTTGCCTCTCCCCTATCTGTTAAGTCATGCTCTGTATTTCCCAACTGTAGTGATATTCTTCCTGTAGATCCAGCAAAACCAAGGAATAAGAAAACTATTGTCAAACTGTGGAAAATACACTCTGGACTCAAATCAAATTTCTTTTCAACTTACCATTGTGCATTCTTAGTTGCTGGCTGGACCAGTCACAAACGGTGAAAAAACACTTTGGAAATCAGCCAGGGTTTTGTGGTCTTGTCTTGAATCCTTGTTGAGATTACTGCCTTCTAATCGCACCCAAATATCTCTTTATTTTCTAGCCTGGCACCGTACAAATATAGTGTAATATATATTGATGTATTATTATATTTATGTATAAACTTTTATTTAAATATTAGCTTTTTGGATGTGGTTCATAGGGTTAAAATGGTTTAGACTAGACTGGGACCGCATTATTTTGTTAGCTTTGGTGAATCGAAACATGAATAACTCTATTATCCAATTAATGTCAAAGGCTTTAATCCATCCAGCTGCAGTCATGTCTTGCTGTGCTGTGTGCTCTCTTACTGTTAATCATTTGGCGCATTCCTTCAAAGGCCCCCTCAGCCTAACTTGTCTGCTGCACCATTGTACATTTAACTCACTTTTTAGGTCACACTTTCTCAGGTTGAAGTTCAACTGTTAACCAGAGCATGGAGGTCTGAAGCAATTGGCAGAAGAGGTAACGGCAGCATGAAAGAAAAACGTATTTTTGCAATGAGTGGATAGTGAATTGGACACTGAATTCTCCCTCGGTGTACCCGAACAGGCGCCAGAATGTGGTGACTAGGGGATTTTCACAGTAACTTCATCGCAGTGTTAATGTAAGGCTACTTAGTAGTTAGACCCTATAAACGGTTAATGTAAGCCTACTTGTGACAATAAAGATTACTTTATAGGTCTGGCAGCATCTGTGGTGAGAGAAATAGAGCTCATTTCTCAAGTCCGTATGACTCTTCTTTGGAGTTTGGAATTATTCACAGTGGCCTGACAATATTATCCCTTAACAAACATCACATAAAGAGATTATCTGATCATTATCAAGTTATTGTTTTGTTGTGGCCGCTGAGTGCAAATTGCCTGTTGCTTCTTACATTACAACAGTGACTACACTTTGATAGGAAGTGAAAGTCCAGTCCAAAGACGTGCAGGTTAGGTGGATTAGCCATGCTAAATTGCCCTTAGTGACCAAAAAGGTGAGGAGGGGTTATTGGGTTATGGGGATAGGGTGGAAGTGAGGGCTTAAGTATGTTGGTGCAGACTCAATGGGCCGAATGGCCTCTGTTGCCCGTTTTTGATCCCAACAGCATCGCCAATACTGTCGCTAATATTAAT
The DNA here is from genome assembly GCF_902713615.1 of Scyliorhinus canicula. Lineage (NCBI taxonomy): Eukaryota > Metazoa > Chordata > Chondrichthyes > Carcharhiniformes > Scyliorhinidae > Scyliorhinus > Scyliorhinus canicula. The sequence goes on from NC_052155.1 coordinate 18,416,022, forward strand.
GATAATGTTGGTGAACCACAAGCCTTTCCCTTATATCGATCAAATGACCACACAACCAGTTAGTTAGTTCAAAAGATGGTTTATTTACATACACAACCTGTAAACACAATATCTACTACGGGTTAAACTACACCTATTAGCTACAATAACCTATACTTAACTTCAGGGCGACCGGCACTGTGCAGATGGATGAGGCCTTTTTCTGGATTTCACTAGGCTGGTTCGAAGAAAGTGGCTCTGTCTCTGCTGGGCTCATCCGTCAGGGAGCGATCATTGGTCTTGAACTTAGCTGGCTGTTCCTGCTACAATTGGGTTGGCACAGGCTGGATCCAAAAGAGACAGAACACATGGCTGTGCTCTCTTTTATCCCTCTGGGATTTCGCGCTCTTGGGGGCAGTCCTTAATCTTGGACCCAATAGTTCGACAGGGCTCTGTTCACTGTCTTCGATTTCGGTCAATAAATGGGCGGGTGCCTTGGTAGCTGGGCGGGTCCTTAGCGGTCATTGACCTTGGCAGTTGTGCTTTCTGAGCAAAGGAGTGGCGCTGATCAGTGTGTCGCTGTACCGGTTGCTTGATTGGAGTTCTATTGTCCTGGGAAAATGGGCCATTAAAATGCAAACGAGCGGGCGTTTCGATCAGGTCTGGTTACCTGTGTTTCAGATACACATAGGCTGTGTATCTGTCTGAGTCCTGGGTTGGCCATAATTCCCATAGTCCTTTGCAGGTGGCCATCTTAGATGGCTACACTTCCTTCTGCACTGTATGTTCTATGTTCTAAAACACTTTGAGACGTCCGGTCAGGAAAGTGTGTTAAAAATGCAAGTCTTGTGCTGCGGTGGGCAAAGAGCGCCAGGAGCAGCACGTGGAACAACAGTGTTCTCCGCATTTACCAGGACCTAAGCCAGGAGGTGGCTCGGCGGCGAGCAGCCTTTAAGAATGTCAAGGAGGTGCTGTTCAAGAAGCAAGTGAAGTTTGGTCTGCTGTTCCCGGCTCGCCTATGGGTCACGCATCAGGGTCAACACCACTAGTTCTCCGAGACTGAAGAAGCGATGGATTTTGCGAGGGATCAGGGGCTGGTCCCGAAAAGAGGCCCCACGGACGCGAATTAGGGCCCGAGGATTACCATGGGAAGGCACGCCGAATGGGCCTGGACTGCTGTTCAACGGTTTGCTGGGTCAAAGGTGCTAAGCGGAACATTTGGGACTCTTTCCTTTGTTCATGGACATTGGTTTGGGGGTTTTTTTTTCTCATGTTTTGGTTTTTTCCTCTTTTTTCTGTTTTTTCCTTTTTGGGTGGATTTGTACATTTTGTGCAGCTCGCGGAGGACACTGGAGCCGGCTTGCTCCAGTGGGTTGGAGAGGGGGATGGGGCGCCGGGGAGTGGGGAGGAGGACGGGGAAACAATGGGAATGAGACAGGAAGGCGCCGGAGTGTTGAGTAACCGGGCTAGCAGATTGGCTAGTCAAGGGAGTCATGTGGGGGGGGGGGGGGGGGAGATCACAGCCAGTGGATGGCAGGGGTGGGGGTATCGGGGGATGTGGTTGGGGGGGGTTGTTCTGCTGACGTGGGAGGGACTTGAAATAGGCACTGGAAAGGAGGTCGAGGGTGGAGGCAGCCAACGGGCGGGCCAGGAATGGCACGACGCACGGGCCGGGGGCCGGCCCGGGAAAGGGTATGGCTGACCAGAGTGGTGGGGGGGGTGGGTTGTGCCCCCCGACCAGGCTGATCACCTGGAACGTTAAGGGACTGAATGGGCCGGTTAAGAGGGCGCGGGTGTTCGCGCACTTGCGGGCTCTGAGGGCGGACGTAATTATGTTGCAGGAGACACATCTGAAAGTGTCTGACCAGACCAGGCTAAGGAAGGGCTGGATTAGCCAGGTCTTCCACTCGGACTTGGACTCAAAGTCCAGGGGGGTGGCAATCATGATCAACAAGCGGGTGCAATTTGAGGCGGAGGGCATAGCCGCAGACGGGGGAGACAGATACCTGATGGGACGGGGCAAACTGGAGGGGAGAATAGTGGTGCTGGTGAATATATATGCCCCGAACTGGGATGACGTGGACTTCATTAAAAGAGTGCTGGGGAGAGGCAGAGACTGCAGGCGGAACTGGGGGCACTATCCACGAGTAGGGCCGTGGAACAGCTTAGGAAGGCGAGGGGAGTGGTGTACGAGCATGGGGAAAAGGCTAGCAGACTGTTAGCGCAGCAACTCAGGAGGAGGGAGGCGGCCAGGGAAATATATAGAGTGAGGGATGGGGAGGGGCGCAAAGTGGAGGACCCGGCAGGATTGAATAGGGTATTCCGGGACTTTTATCACAAGCTGTATACTTCGGAGCCGCCGGAAGAACCGGAGGAGATGAAAAGGTTTCTGGACGGGTTAACATTCCCAACAGTAGGTGGGGGGCGAGTGGATGAGCTGGGGGCCCCGATTAGAGTGGAGGAGGTATTGGGGGGCCTAAAGGCGATGCAGTCGGGGAAAGCCCCGGGGTCGGATGGATACCCAGTAGAGTTCTATAGGAAGTTTTCTGAGCTGGTGGGCCCGGTCTTGGCGAGGGTTTTCAATGAGGCAAGGGACAGAGGGACCCTGCCGCCGACAATGTCTCAAGCCACTATATCACTGATATTGAAGCGGGGTAAAGACCCGGAGGCGTGCGGATCCTACATGCCAATCTCCCTGAGTAATGTTGACGCCAAGCTCCTGGCAAAGGTACTGGCAGTTAGAATGGAGGACTGCGTACCGGAGGTGATTGGGGAGGACCAAACTGGGTTCGTGAAAGGTAGGCAGCTGGCGGCCAACCTGAGAAGATTACTTAATGGGATAATGATGCCCCCAGTGAGTAGGGAGGTGGAGGTAGTGGTGGCAATGGACGCCGAGAAGGCCTTTGACCGGGTGGAGTGGGACTATCTATGGGAGGTGCTCGGACGGTTTGGGTCCGGGGAGGGATTGGTGGCCTGGATCAAATTATTATATCAGGCCCCGAGGGCCAGCGTCAGGACCAACAGAGAAGTGTCGGAGTACTTTAGGTTGTACCGAGGGACCAGACAGGGCTGCCCGCTCTCCCCGCTGCTGTTTGCGCTGGCCATAGAGCCGCTGGCGATTGCGCTGAGAGCCGCAGAGGGATGGAAGGGGATGGTGAGGGGCGGGGTAGAACATAGGGTCTCTCAGATGACCTGCTCCTGTACGTGTCGGACCCAGTGGCCGGGATGGGAAGTATACTGGGAATGTTGAGGAAGTTCGGCCAGTTTTCAGGATACAAATTAAATACGGCCAAGAGCGAAATGTTTGTGGTCCAGGCAAGGGACCAGGAGAACAGATTGAGAGGGCTACCGTTTAGGCTGGTTGAGGAAAATTTCCGGTATTTGGGAATCCAGGTGGCACAAGACTGGGGCAGGCTGCACAAGTTAAATTTGGTTGGGTGGTGGAGCAAATGAAGGGAGTGTTTCGGAGATGGGATGCACTCCCGCTGTCGCTGGCAGGGAGGGTGCAGACTGTAAAGATGACAATCCTCCCTAGATTTCTGTTTGTTTTTCAGTGCATCCCGATCTTTGTTCCACAGTCCTTCTTCAAAAGAGTTAACAGGATGATCATGAGCTTTGTCTGGGCGGGAAAATCCCCGTGGGTGAAGAAGGCGATGTTGGAGAGGAACCGCAGCGAGGGAGGGCTGGCTTTGCTGAGTCTGATCAATTATTACTGGGCGGCCAACATTGCTATGATAAGGAAGTGGATGGTGGGTACGGGGTCTATCTTGGAGCGGGTGGAGACGGCTTCGTGCAGGGGCTCCAGCTTGGCAGCCCTGGTCACGGCTCCTCTACCTCTGCCGCCGGCCAAGTACTCCACCAGCCCGGTAGTGGTGGCGACCCTGCGGATATGGGGCCAGTGGAGGATGCATATAGGGGAGACGGGGGCGTCGGTTTGGGCACCAATCTGCGACAACCATCGGTTTGCCCCCGGGAGTATGGATGGGGGGTTCCGAGTATGGTGGCGAGCAGGGGCGGGAAGGGTGGGCGATATGTTCCTGGAAGGGAGCTTTGCGAGTTTGAGGAGCTTGGAGGAGAAATTTGGTTTGGTAAGGGGAAATGATTTTAGGTACCTACAGTTGCGGGACTTTGTTTGTAGACAGGTCCCATCTTTCCCACGCCTCCCGCCAATGGGGATCCTCGACAGAACAGTCTCTAGGGGGGAAGAAAGGGAGGGTAGAGTCTCGGGTATCTATAAGGTGCTCATGAGGGAGGAAGGGTCCCAGACGGAGGAACTGAAACTTAAATGGGAGGAGGAGCTAGGCGGGGAAATGGAGGACGGGCTGTGGGCAGAGGCCCTGAGTAGGGTAAATTCGACCGCGACATGTGCCAGGCTCGGGCTGATTCAATTTAAGGTCGTTCACCGGGCCCATATGACGGTGGCTCGGATGAGCAAATTCTTTGGGATAGAGGACAAATGCGCTAGGTGCGCGGGGAGGACCAGCGAACCACGTTCACATGTTTTGGGCATGCCTTAAGCTGAGGGGGTACTGGGAGGGATTTGCGGACGTCATGTCCAGGGTGCTAAAAACAAGGGTGGCGATGGGTCCAGAGGTGGCAATTTTTGGGGTTTTGGAGGACCCGGGAGTCCAGGGGGAGAAAGAGGCCGATGTGTTGGCCTTTGCTTCCCTGATAGCCCGGCGACGAATACTATTGGCGTGGAGGGACTCAAAGCCCCCGAAGACTGAGTTGTGGCTTGCGGACATGTCGAGTTTCCTGGGTATGGAAAAAATTAAGTTTGCCTTGAGGGGTACAAGCGTGGAGACCTGGATCAATGACATGGCGGGCTTTATTAAGCTTGAGAAGGTTAAATTCGCCCTGAGAGGATCGGTGCAAGGGTTCTTTAAACGGTGGCAACCTTTCCTCGACTTTCTGGCTCAACGATAGGGTACTGGGACAGTAGCAGCAGCAACCCGGGGGGGGGGCGTTGATTATGTTAGCTTATTTTATTTAAATTTGATTTATCTAATTTTAATTTATGGTTAAGTTCTCTTGTTTGGGGGTGGGGGTGGGGAATGTGATACATGTGATGTTACGGTATGGGGGGAATTGTGGGTGTTATGGGGCTGTTAGTTGCATATTACTGCTTTTTGCTATACTTTTTGTTATATTTTCTGCAAAAAATTCCAATAAAAAAATTAAAAAAAAAAAAAAAAAAGTTTGCCTTGAGGGGATCTGTGCAGGGGTTCACCCGGAGGTGGCAACCATTTATTGATTTATTTGCGGGAGAGTGAGCGTCACCAGGGGGTGGGGGGGGGGGGGGGTAGAGTAGAGTAGGAGGGATAAAATGGTGGGTAGTACCGGTGGGAGAGGAGCGGGCTTGTGCAGTATGTTACGATTGAAGTATTGAAAGTACATGGATGTTTGCACATTTCTGCCTTTTTTGCTTTCTTTCTGTTGATGTCTGTAACTGTTTACAAAGCCAAAAACTACCTCAGTAAAATTATTTATTAAAAAAAAAAGCAAGTCTTCTCTTTTTTAAATCTGATTTGGGAGGGCATGTTGCTCATAGCTTCACTGGTGAAGTGTGCTTCATCAGCTCAATAAAAGACAAGTTCTTCCTTCCTCATTTCCAACAGCCTGTCTCTTCTGATGTTTGCCAAAAATTGGTCATTTTTCTATAACACTAGGGGCAATGAGTTATTCTGATTCTAGGAACCACATGAAGAAAAACGACAAAGTCATTGTGTACAATGGAGATCATAGATCATAGAATTTACAGTGCAGAAGGAGACCATTCAGCCCATCGAGTCTGCACCGGCTCCTGGAAAGAGCACCCTACCCAAGGTTAACACCTCCACCCTATCCCTCTAACCCAGTAACTCCACCCAACACTAAGGGCAATTTTGGACACTAAAGGCAATTTATCATGTCCAATCCACCTAACTTACACATCTTTGGACTGTGGGAGGAAACCGGAGCACCCGGAGGAAATCCACACACACACGGGGAGGATGTGCAGACTCCGCACAGACAGTGACCCAAGCCGGAATCGAACCTGGGACCCTGGAGCTGTGAAGCGATTGTGCTCTCCACAATGCTACCGTGCTGCCCTAAAGGCATTCCCTTCATTGTAGCACTGCTGCCTCACAGCGTCAGGGACCCAGGTTCGATTCTGATCTTGAGTAACTGTCTTTGTGGAGTTTGCATATTCCCCCGTTCCTGCGTGCATTTCCTCCGGGTGCTCCAGTTTCCTCCCACAGTCCAAAAATGTGTTGTTTAGGTGGATTGGCTGTGCTAAATTGCCCTTAATACTCAAAAAAGTTAGGTTGGGTTACTGGGTTATGGGGATAGGGTGGAGGTGTGAGCTCAGTGCTCTTTCCAACGGCCAGTGCATGCTCAATTGGCCAAATGGCCTCCTTCTGCACGGTCACTTGTATGATTCTATGAAGTTAAGCTCCTGCCCATAAAAGAATAAGGCGCAAACAAAATGAAATGAAATGAAATGAAAATGAAATGAAATAAAAATCACTTATTGTCACAAGTAGGCTTCAATGAAGTTACTGTGAAAAGCCCCTAGTCACCACATTCCGGCGCCTGTTCGGGGAGGCTGGTACGGGAATTGAACCGTGCTGCTGGCCTGCCTTGGTCTGCTTTAAAAGCCAGCGATTTAGCCCAGTGTGCTAAACCAGCCCCATCATATGGAGGTAAAGGTTGTGTAACAATCATGTTCTGATGATAATTGTAAGGCACTGCAGCAAATTTGGAAAGAGTTTTCCATACTATTTTCTTGCCCAACTATGTTATGAACTTTCAATCCACGCTTTTAAAAATTGGACAAAATAGACCATTAAAATGGCTGCTGCAAATCATGTAACCTTTGGCATTTGAGCGACAGGCATTGTCCCGCTTCAAGTGAATGCAATCCAGGAAGTTCACACACTTCTTTATTTAAGAATGGACCAACACAAAAGGATGATAGAATCTCCAGTTTGCCTGTCTCCAGAGTCCATCCTGAACAAAGGGTAAGATCGAAACCTAATTGGTGGCAGACAGACTGGACCACACAATCTTTCTTTGTATGATGATGGTTTACCCCATCCAAACTACCTGGGTGAATTTCAAAAACGTTTAGCCACAACACAGGATGTTAGAAGCAACATAAACACCAGCCCTTATTTGGAAAGTGCTTTGACCTTGTGTGAGATCACAAGGCTGAAGCTTAAAAATTAGCAAAATCTGTTTGCAGGCCATTCCACCAGAAAGTCATTGAACCAACAGTTCAGTGGTCAGAAAATCAGACCATATAGTAGCTGCAAGTCATCAAACAGCCAAGGTCATTAACAGCAATGTCTTAAAAGTAGTGGATTCCAATGGAAGGGCTCCCCCAACCTATTCCAACTTCACGTTCACCTAACTATCATCCTAGAAATTTTCTACAAGAACCTTAAAACCTGCTGGGAATCCTTCACTTTACACGGCCTCAACTTCAATTTGAAAGCATTGGAACCATCCAAGAAACTACAGGCCTGCCTCATTGGAGACCATGGATCAAAATCAGGGACTGAGAAAATTATAAGCTGTACAAGTATATTACCTTCACTCGTATCTAATTGTTGTTTGTGTGAGAGTGTGTGTGAGGCATCGCGTTTAAACTTGGGGTAATTGAGAATAAATTTCTTACCAGTTTAAAACTCACAAAAGCTTGCTGCTGAAGTTAATTTAATTGACATACACAGTCAAAGGGGTAAGAAAACATACACCACCTTCATACAAAACATACTGATCACACGCAATAATAGAGCACTTATGTTCTTTCCACGATAAAAAATAATCTATGATTCATTCTGAGCTCAAAGCCTCAAAATAACTGTTGCCAACATTTAGCGGACAAACACTTAATCTGTACATATGGCATTCCTTTCTTCAATCATGTAATGGTTTGTATTAACCTATTTAAAATACATCACTTTTATTTGTTCTCAGGATATGGGTATATCTGGTATGACGGTATTTAATTTCAATTGTTCTTGTTATTGAGGGTATTTAGCTGTCGCCTACTGTAAGGGGACTGAAATGAAATAGAATTTTGCAATGGTTTCAACACAGAGGAGGCCATTTGGCTGTCAGATCAATGCCATCTCTCTGCAAGGGACAACTCACTATCCCTACTCACCTCACTTTTTCCCTGTCGCCCTGCAATTCGTTACATAATTATCCAATTCTCATTTGAAAGCCACGACGGAAACTGCCTCCTCTGCACCTTTGGATAGTGTATTCCAGATCCTAATCACTCGTTACATTTAAACAGTTCTTCCTGATGTCACCATTGCTTCTGTTGCCAACACCTTCAATTGGTGACCTCTGGTTCTTAATCTGCTATTGGGAGCAGTTTCCATATGATTTTGGATGTTTCCATCAAATCTCCTCTCTTCTCCCAGGAGAGCCAACCCAGCTTCTCCATTCTACCTGCAGCTGGGGCTCCTCATTTACATCAGTGAATGCGTTTCATTTAAAAAAAAACAAGAATCCAGCATCTGTTCCTGCTCATTTCCAGACATCAGTGGACAAATAAATGATTAAAGCAAATTACTGCGGATGCTGGAATCTGAAACAAAAACAGAAAACACTGGACATTCGCAGTAGGTCTTACAGCATCTGCGGAGAGAGGAGGGAGCTAACCTTTTGAGTCAGGATAACCCTTTGCCAAAGCTTTGACACAAAACATTAGCTTCCTTCTCACTCTTCACAGATGCTATGGGTCCTTCTGAGATCGCCCAGTGCTTCCGTGTGAAATAAATGACCAGATTGAGTTTAAGTTCACAATTTGTCACAATGGGATTTGAAACAATAAAATTAGGGACACTAACTTTCAGATCGATAACCACGAGGCTAATCGTAACCTGGAATTAAATCAGAGAGGAATGTCATCTTAATAGGGGCGAAAGCAAGTTCCAGGTCGGAAATCTATTATGTTTAGGCAAGAAAACAAGTGTCAAAAAGAAGTGAATTATATCAATCATCGGTTATGCAATAGTTTTCCAAAGACATAATTCACCTCACTGCAGTTTACAGTCCAATTTAGTTGGATATTCGACCGTACACAGCAGAAAATCCACAACAAACTGCTTATACCAAATAAAGCATCAAAATGATTTTTTTCCTCTAAAAGCAGACATAGTTTTAAAAAACACTTCAGAGATATCTGCCACATCAGCCATTCTCAAGCATTTTTGGTGAAGGGCCCCATTTCAAATGGATTAGTGAGGTAATGTTCATCAATACCCTGTTCAAGGAACTTTTTTTTTGAAACATGCCTGTTGAATACTTCACCCCAGGAGACCCTTTATTTCCTCAGTGTTGCCTGATTACTCACTGTGTGTTTTTATAAAACCATCTCTCACTTTCTGCTATTTATCGGCTTGTCTGCCCCGAGATGTTGTTGCCAAGGCAACAGGCCCATTCGTCCTGGAAAGCCTCTACGGATTCCAATTTGAGAAGGACTACACCGCATCTATGCTGTACCTGTCAGATAAGGGTGGCAAGTATAGGGAACCCTGGACAACGAGGGATATTATGAATCTTGTCAAAAAGTAAAAGGAAGCATTCATAAGGTGTAAAAGGCTGAGGACAGATGAAGCCCTTGAAGAATATAAAGCAAGTAGGAAGGAATTTAAGGTAGGAAGGCTAAAAAGGGTCATGAAATGTCATTGGCAAACAGGATTAAGGAAAATCCTAAGGCGTTTTATACATATGTAAAGAGCAAAAGGGTAGCCAGAGAAAGGGTTGGCCCATTCAAGGACATTGGAGGGAATCTATTCCAGAGGAAATGGGAGAGATACCAAATGAATACTTTGCCTCAATATTCACTAAAGCGTAGGACTTAGTGGATGAGGAGTATAGAGTAGAGTGTGTAGAGTGTGTTGATATTAATAAAGAGCATCTCAAAAAGCATTAAAGTAGATAAGTCGCCAGGGTCTGATGGGATTTACCCCCGAATACTACGGGAGGCAAGGGAGGAAATAGCTGGGGCTTTGAAAGTAATCTTTGTATCCTCATTAACTACAGGTGAAGTTCCAGAGGATTGGAGAGTAGCCAATGTTGTTCCATTGTTTAAGAAGGGCAGCAGGGATAATCCAGGAAATTATAATTCGGTGAGCCTTACGTCAGTGGTAGGGAAATTATTGGAAAAGATTCTTAGAGATAAGATTTACTAACATTTGGAAACAAATGGACTTATTACTGATGGACAGCATGTTTTTATGAGGGGGAGGCCGTGCTTCACGAATTTGATCACATTTTTTGAGGAAGTGACAAAGATGATAGATGAGGGAAAGGCAGTAGATATTGTATGCATGGACTTCAGTAAAGCCTTTGACAAGGTACCTCATGGTAGACTGATACAAAAGGTGAAGTCACATGGGATCAGAGGACAGCTGGCAAGTTGGATACAGAACTGGCTTGGGCACAGGAGAGGGTAGCAGTAGAAAGGTGCTTTTCTGAATGGAAGGCTGTGACTATTGGTGTTCCACAGGGATCAGTTCATGGTGTATATCGATGATTTGGAAGAAAATGTAGCTGCTCTGATTAGTAAGTTCGCAGATGACCCAAAAATTGGTGGAGTTGCGGATAGTGAAGAGGATTGTCAGAGGATACAGCAAGATATAAACTGATTGGAGTCTTGGGCGGAGAAATGGCAGATGGAGTTTAATCCAGACAAGTGTGAGGTAATGCACTTTGGAAGGCCCAATGCATGTAGAAATTACACAATAAATGGTAGAGCTCTTGCAAGTACTGACAGGCAGAGTGTCTGGGCTTGCATGTTCACCAATCACTGAAAGTGGCAACGCACGTGGATTAGGTGGTCAAGAAGGCTTACGGCATGCTGGCCTTCATTGGTCGGGACATTGAATGTAAAAATTGGCAAGTCATGCTGCAGCTGTACAGGGTCTTAGTTAGGCCTCATTTGGAATATTGTGTACAATTCTGGTCGCCACACTACCAGAAGGATGTGGATGCTTTGGAGAGGGTACAGAAGCAGTTTACCAGGATGTTACCTGCTATGTAGGGTATTAGCTATGAGGAGAGATTGAGAGGCGACCTGATAGAGGTCTACAAGATTATGAGTGGCATGGACAGAGTGGATGGTCAGATGTTCTTTCCAAGGGTAGGAGAGTCAGGTTCTAGGGGACATAGGTTTAAAGTGCGCGGGGAAATGTTTAAAGTTCACAGGGAAATGTTTAGAACTGATGTGCGAGGCAATTTTCTTTACACAGAGGGTGGTAAATATGGTTCCAGGTAAATTTCTCGAAGTCAACTGCTCATAAAATCATTTCTCGAACTATCAATTGATCAAAAGACAGATTGCTCGAAAGCCGACATTCATTCTTTAGACGATCACTAATAATTATTTAAACGTTAATTACCAATTCTTTCAAAGCAATTCACTCTTTAAACGATAACTAATAAATAATTAACCGTCAAACACCACTGCTAAATACCATTAATTCTGAAAACCGCAAACCCTCAAGATGGATATAAGTTTCATAGCGAGCGAAAAAGGAAAGCAGAAATTGTGTTTGGATGGTCACCTATATATTAAGGACAAAGCGGTGAACAATAAGATATATTGGAAATGTGAAATGTCCAAAACAAGAAAATGCTGTGCGTGTGTTATCACAATTGATGATAGTATCACAAAACAAAGTGGGAATCACAACCATGCAGGAGACGCTGCTGGAATTGAAGCTACTAAAGCAATGGAGAAAGTGAAAGAACATGTGATGAATAGTCGAGATACACCGCAATATATTGTACCATGTGCCTCAAGTGGTGCTGCAGCTGTGAAGCTCCCTTCAGTAGAAAATATGAAAAGAACCATACGCAATACACGCGCAAGAAAGAATGTTGGACATGCTTTGCCTACTAGTTACCTCGATCTTGATATCCCTGAAGCGTTTACAAAAACCAGCAAAGGAGATTTATTCCTTATTTATGACTCTGGTCCCACAAATGGTCGTATATTAATTTTTGAAACCCAAAAGAATCTCGATATCTTAGTACGTTCGGAGCACTGGTATGCTGATGGAACATTTAAAACTGTGCCCTCGATTTTTGCTCAATTGTATACAATACATGGTGTGAAATCAGGTAATGTTATACCCCTTGTATATGCACTGCTACCTAACAAGACTGAAGAAACCTATAGGAAGTTCCTGATGGCTTTAAAAGAAAAAATCCCTATATTCCAGCCATTGACAATAATGATTGATTTTGAAATGGCCATGGTTAAGGCCATAGAACAAGAATTTCCAATGTCTAAATGTCGTGGGTGTTTTTTTCATTTTTGTCAAACCCTTTATAGAAAAATTCAAGGAAGTGGCCTAAAGCTTATATACGACACCAATGCCGAATTTGCTTTTAAAGCTCGTCTCTTATCTGCATTGGCATTTATACCGATACCCAATGTTGTGGCAACATTTGAATTTTTAACCGAAAATGAGATTTCTCCAGATGAACTTCAAGGAGTAGTGGATTACTTTGAAGATACATGGATTGGTCGGCCGTATAGACACAACCGTAGACGTACTCCTATATTTAAACATGAAATGTGGAACTGTTTCGATTACGTCAAAGAAGGATTGCCGAAAACGAACAATTCTATTGAGGGATGGCACAACAGTTTCCAACATCAACTAAGTGCTTGTCATCCGTCGATTTGGAAGTTTATAGATGGCTTAAAGCGAGAGCAAAGTTTACACGAGTTGCAAATCGAACAATTTGTGGGAGATGCGAGTACAGCTGTGAGCAGAAAAAAACACCGTGACTGCGCACAACGATTACAGGATATTGTATCAAAATATAACGAAACGGGAAATGTAGAAGAATATTTAAGAAGTGTTGCACACAATATTGCATACTAATGAAGTAGCCAACATATATTGGCAATCCTGAATTTTAACTTTAATTTTTTCTTACTAAAATCTTCAAAACTTTTTATAAATTGTAAAGACTAATAAAATTATGAATTGTAATTGTTGGTATTATTTATTGAACCAATTAATTGTTTTTTTATTAGTTGCTTTTTTATGTAATGAACCTTGTTCATCTTGGGTATACCTTTTTTGAAGTACTGCTTTTCGAGCAATCTATCATTCGATCAATTGATAGTTCGAGAAATAAATTTTCGATCAACTGACTTCGAGCAATTAGCTTTCGAGCAATTGATTTCGAGAAATTTACCGGATACCGGTAAATATATGGAACCCACCACGGGAGCAGGTGGATAGTGACATTTAAGGGGCATCTAGACAAATATATGAATAGGGTGGGAATGGAAGGATATAGACTCCGTAAGTGCATATGGGTTTAGTTTACAGTGTACGGTCAAATATCCAGATACATTGGACTGAAAACTACAGTGAGGTGAATTATGTCTTTGGGAAAGGTTGCATAACCGATGATTGATATAATTCACTTCTTTTGACACTTGTTTTCTTGCCTAAAGATAATAGATTTCCGACCTAGAAATTGTTTTAGTACCATGGTTGGCGCAGACTTGGAAGGCTGAAGGGCCGTGTTCCTGTGCTGTATTGTTCTTTAATATCATCATACCAGCAGCATGCAGTGAATTGCACTAAACTGTTTGAATTGTGGGAGAGCAAAGCAACTAAACACTTCAGAACTTTATGGCCAACATTTTACTTCCAAATAAGAAAATTGCTTTCTTAATAATAATCTTTATTATTGTCACAAGCAGGCTTCTATTAACACTGTAATGAAGTTACTGTGAAAATCTCCTAGTCACCACATTCCGGCGCCTGTTCGGATACACTGATGGAGAATTCAAAGTGTCCAATTCACCTAACAAGCACGTCTTTCGGGACTTGTGGGAGGAAACCCACGCAGACATGGTGAGAATGTGTAAACTCCGCACAGACAGTGACCCAAACTGGGAATCAAACCCGTGTCCCTGCCGCTGTGAAGCAACAGTGCTAACCACTGTGTGACTGTGCCACCGCTCAGGAATTTAAATACGAAATGGAGAAGTAGATAATTCAGTTCGAGTCTTCTCCCATTCAATGTGATCATGACTGATCTGAGAAAATCCTCAACTCAACTGACTCACCTTATCCCCATGACTCTTGATTCTGTTACAAGTTAAAAATGAACAAACTTCACCACTGCGGCAAAGAATTCCACAGATTCACCATCCTCAGTGAAGAAATTCCTAATTTCTGTCTTAAACGAGCGACCGCTTACTCTGAGGTTATGCTCTCTGGTCCTAGACTCTCCCGCAAGAGAAAACACCCTCTCAGTATTTACCCTGTCAGGCCCCCTGAGAATCCGATATGTCTCAAAAAGATCACCTAATTCTCCTAAACTCCAATCAGTACAGGCCCAATCTACTCAATCTCTCCTTATACTAAAATCCCTCCATATCCAAGGTCAACCTCGCAAACGTTCTCTGGACTGTCTCTATCGCCAGTGTATCTTTCCTTTGATAAGGGGACCAAAACTGTTATTATAAAATGTAGTCATTATAATTTTCAGTTTTTGAATTTGTTTCTATCACCTTAAGTTTTCTTTTCTTCCATCTAATTAAATCAGATACTTTCAGAATGAATGTCAATTCATGTAGCAATTGTGATAGGTTGAGATGAGAAAGAACATGACCAACGGTTTCCCGTGGCAACCACTAAATATCTTTATTTTTAAGATACAATGCAAGTTATGTTCCCCTGTACAGAGCCATTTCTGGGGTTCGCAAAGTTTGGGTTTGTACAGTTGTTAGTGGATTTTAACCCCCATATAACACTCTATACCTGTGACATAGCAACAGGCCCTGACAAACCGGGAATTGTTTCTCTGCACCCCGACACCAAAATCGCAGCCAGCGCCGGGAATCCATGTCCCCAATTCTGCAGGCCCCGAAAAGCCGAGTACACCGCGCCGCATAGCACCTACCTAGGGCCATTGCTGGTGGCCCGCTCCGACATTGTCCGCCCCCCCGACTCAGTCTGCAGCCACTCTGGTTGGGGGCGGGCTGATGGGAGGGCCTTATACATGGCCGGGCAATGTTTCGGTGGGTGCTCAGGGTGGGGCATGCGGCCGATCCGGGGGTCTATTTTTAATGTCCATCTCTGTGGTCTGAGTCCGCCATGGAGCATGGCGCGGCTGCTGGAGGCTGCCACCGTGAGCATGCGCAGCCTCTGACCTGGAAGTGCAGGGGCCGTACCTGGAGCAAAAACTGCTAGTTTTACGCCGGGTCCCTACTAGCCCCCTGCAGGGCTGGGAATATGTGGCCCTTTCAGTTTTTCTGGTGTGGAAGTCCAGTTTATACAACGGCGTGGGGACATAATCGCAAAAACAGAGAATCCAGCCACTGATCTCTGTCCATCTGTGTTATTCGGAACTTCAAATTCGAAATCCTCCCAGTGAATTAAAAAAAACACGTTCCCATTTGCTTAAGAAAATATATTTACAATCAGGTTTAAGAACTATTGAAAACATGTTTTTTTTGCTCTCATGTTGTTTAGAAAGCTCCATTTAACTGCAGAACTTTATCCCTCAATAGCGGGTTATACATTATTTACCCAAATTTCACAACATTTAAACATCCAGTGAGAGCGCGAAATGGGCATATTAAATTTAGAATGTTGTGAAATTACGACCAGATTTTAACCTATTTGAAACGAGGGAGTGAAACAGCAATCCGAGATTTGAAACAGACAGGTTGTAATGTCAGCTGTATATTCCATACAGGGCCCAACATTCACTATGGACTGAGGGATGAAGGGACATTACAGGAACCTCTAGCTGCTGGAACTACAATGCTTCCAATGTTCTCGCAGTGGAAAACATTCTGATTATTTACTTTGCTGATCTATGTGGTGTTGGGATTTAGGATATGGGGGTTGGGATTCTGTGATCCTGAAGCTAAGTGTTGACGCTGTCGGAAACACCGTCGATGTTGTCAACATGGCCTCAGGATGTGCAATTCTGGCCCCTACAGGGGGCCAACACGGCACTGGAGCGGTTCACGCCGCTCCAGCTGCTGATCCCGGTGTCAACTGGGCGCGGCATCCGTTCATGCGCAGTGGCCCCCTTCAACGCATCGGCCCCGACGCAACATGGCGCAGGGCTACATCGGCCGCTCGCCCCATCCTGGGCCGAGAATCGGTTGGCCGGCCGCGTAGAGCAGCCCCTGACCGGCGCCAATTCTCTGCTTTGCGGAGATTCTCCGGCCCGGGGCTGAGAGAATACCGCCCAGGTTCACTGTAGAAAGCCAGAATTTGGAGAGGAGGCGTTGAGCTGAGGTGGGTACCAGGGTCACTGATGTGTAGAGAGCAGGAATGGGACCAGACCACAGAGGGGGCCATTATTATTATTAATAAATAAATACCATTTTAAGAACCCCCGATATCCAGGAAAAGCTGTGACAGTTTGCAGATGCCAATTATGGTGGAACAATGTTCAGACTCCAGCAGTGCAAGTGAGATATTCCGTTCATGTTATGAAGCAACTGTGAGGCGTCCTGTGTTCAAATATAGCTGGTGCCTTGGACCACCTTCTGCAGGATGCTTCTGTAAAGCTAGTTTTACAGGTATGAGAATAGGCAGTTGCTTACATGTTAAATCCCAGGCAACATTTGGAGAACGCACTGTAGATCACATTGAAACCAGATTGCTTTGGACAATTGGGCAGCCTCGGAAGGGGTTGCAGCCTGAACAAGGATTAATAAAACTTTTGCAGAGGCGGAACACACAGAAATCCCCCTGTATCTTCAATACTCCCACTGCTTCTCCCCAGAGTTAACTAATATCGCCTTTCTTCCACTTTCCAGAAGTCCAATCTTGAAGAAAGTTTAGATGTTTTGCTAAAAGTAATCAGAATTCAAGATGCACACATTTGTTAACCAGTATTTAAACATTTAAGCGGAACAATATCGCCATTCAGTCCTGACATCTACCGATAGGAAAGCTCTCAGCAATGCCCGTTCACACAATTTCCCTTTATCTATAAAAGTGAATGTGAAATTAGGACAAGTTATTTCTGGGCTGGTTCCTAAGGTTCTCTTCCAACCCCCCCCCCCCCCCCCCCCAACTCTGTTGCCTTCCGCAACATATTTCTGCTGCTAAAGGTAGTTCAATTCAGCACCTTATCTTCATAAAATAAATGTTCTTGGAACGTGAGCGACGCTGGCAAGACAACAATAGCAACACTACATTTATATAGACAGAGCCTTTAATGGAGGGACATGTCCCAAGGTTCTCTCCAGGAGTGTAATCACACACAAACTGGGGCAGAGCCAGGTGAGTAAAAGAGGTTGGTGTGAGGAGCATCTTACAGGACAATGCCCAAGGCATTGCTGGTAACGAAGGTGGGGAATGTATAAGATATCGTGCACCATGTGGTCCAGCTGTAGCTACCCTGAAGACATCCACCCAGCTGGAGGTCAGAACAGGAAGTGGTAGACCTTTCCCCCAGGAGATTGATGAACAAGATGGGGCTTTTTAAACAGTCAGCCAGCCAGCAAATTTCAACATCTGTTTTTCTAGTGCCAATTGAACACATTTACTGAACATAATTCAAAGTTCTACAATGGCAAAGAGTAATTTCCAAAGTCACTGCCTCTAGTCTAATGCCACCACCATAAAACTTCCTGATTCCAACCGGGTACAGCTTAGTCAATGAGACACTAACAGGCTTTAATTTTTATATACTCACAATGTTACCTGCGCCTGAGAAGATTACATTACCATCAAGTCAACAACACTCAGTTCATGGTTGGTAGGATTCACACAGTCAGTTTACTCAGTCCATAGTTGGTAGGATTCACACAGTTAGATTACTTAGTCCATGGTTGGTAGGATTCACAGTCAGTTTACTCAGTTCATGGTTGGTAGGATTCACACAGTCAGTTTACTCAGTCCATGGTTGGTAGGATTCACACAGTCAGTTTACTCAGTCCATGGTTGGTAGGATTCACACAGTCAGTTTACTCAGTCCATGGTTGGTAGGATTCACACAGTCAGTTTACTCAGTCCCTGGTTGGTAGGATTCACACAGTCAGTTTACTCAGTTCATGGTTGGTAGGATTCACACAGTCAGTTTACTCAGTCCATGGTTGGTAGGATTCACACAGTCAGTTTACTCAGTCCATAGTTGGTAGGATTCACACAGTTAGATTACTCAGTCCATGGTTGGTAGGATTCACACAGTCAGTTTACTCAGTCCACGGTTGGTATTCACACAGTCAGTTTACTCAGTCCATGGTTGGTAGGATTCACAGTCAGTTTACTCAGTCCATGGTTGGTAGGATTCACAGTCAGTTTACTCAGTCCATGGTTGGTAGGATTCACACAGTCAGTTTACTCAGTCCATAGTTGGTAGGATTCACACAGTTAGATTACTCAGTCCATGGTTGGTAGGATTCACACAGTCAGTTTACTCAGTCCATGGTTGGTAGGATTCACAGAGTCAGTTTACTCAGTCCATGGTTGGTAGGATTCACACAGTCAGTTTACTCAGTCCATGGTTGGTAGGATTCACAGAGTCAGTTTACTCAGTCCATGGTTGGTAGGATTCACACAGTCAGTTTACTCAGTCCATGGTTGGTAGGATTCACACAGTCAGTTTACTCAGTCCATGGTTGGTAGGATTCACAGTCAGTTTACTCAGTCCATGGTTGGTAGGATTCACACAGTCAGTTTACTCAGTCCATGGTTGGTGGTATTCACACAGTCAGTTTACTCAGTCCATGGTTGGTAGGATTCACACAGTCAGTTTACTCAGTCCATGGTTGGTGGTATTCACACAGTCAGTTTACTCAGTCCATGGTTGGTGAACCAAAGGTCCATAGGGTTGTGAAGAAGGCCTATGGTGTGTTGGCCTTTATTGGTAGAGGGATTGAGTTCTGGAGCCATGAGGTCATGTTGCAGTTGTACAAAACTCTAGTACGGCCGCATTTGGAGTATTACGTACAGTTCTGGTCGCCTCATTATAGGAAGGACGTTGAAGCTTTGGAACGGGTGCAGAGGAGATTTACCAGGATGTTGCCAGGTATGGAGGGAAAATCTTATGAGGAAAGGCTGATGGACTTGAGGTTGTTTTCGTTAGAGAGAAGAAGGTTAAGAGGTGACTAAATAGAGGCATACAAAATGATCAGAGGGTTAGATAGGGTGGACAGCGAGAGCCTTCTCCCGCGGATGGAGGTGGCTAGCACGAGGGGACATAGCCTTAAATTGAGGGGTAATAGATATAGGACAGAGATCAGAGGTGAGTTTTTTACGCAAAGAGTGGTGAGGCCATGGAATGCCCTACCTGCAACAGTAGTGAACTCGCCAACATTGAGGGCATTTAAAAATTTATTGGATAAGCATATGGATGATAAGGGCATAGTGTAGGTTAGATGGCCTTTAGTTTTTTTCCATGTCGGTGCAACATCGAGGGCCGAAGGGCCTGTACTGCGCTGTATCGTTCTATGTTCTATGGTTGGTAGGATTCACAGTCAGTTTACTCAGTCCATGGTTGGTGGTATTCACACAGTCAGTTTACTCAGTCCATGGTTGGTAGGATTCAGTCAGTTTATTCAGTCCATGGTTGGTAGGATTCACACAGTCAGTTTACTCAGTCCATGGTTGGTAGGATTCACACAGTCAGTTTACTCAGTCCATGGTTGGTGGTATTCACACAGTCAGTTTACTCAGTCCATGGTTGGTATGATTCACACAGTCAGTTTACTCAGTCCATGGTTGGTAGGATTCACACAGTCAGTTTACTCAATCCATGGTTGGTAGGATTCACACAGTCAGTTTACTCAGTCCATGGTTGGTAGGATTCACACAGTCAGTTTACTCAGTCCATGGTTGGTAGGATTCACAGAGTCAGTTTACTCAGTCCATGGTTGGTAGGATTCACACAGTCAGTTTACTCAGTCCATGGTTGGTAGGATTCACACAGTCAGTTTACTCAGTCCATTGTTGGTGGTATTCACATAGTCAGTTTACTCAGTCCATGGTTGGTAGGATTCACAGTCAGTTTACTCAGTCCATGGTTGGTAGGATTCAGTCAGTTTACTCAGTCCATGGTTGGTGGTATTCACACAGTCAGTTTACTCAGTCCATGGTTGGTGGTATTCACACAGTCAGTTTACTCAGTCCATGGTTGGTGGTATTCACACAGTCAGTTTACTCAGTCCATGGTTGGTATGATTCACACAGTCAGTTTACTCAGTCCATGGTTGGTAGGATTCACACAGTCAGTTTACTCAATCCATGGTTGGTAGGATTCACACAGTCAGTTTACTCAATCCATGGTTGGTAGGATTCACACAGTCAGTTTACTCAGTCCATGGTTGGTAGGATTCACAGAGTCAGTTTACTCAGTCCATGGTTGGTAGGATTCACACAGTCAGTTTACTCAGTCCATGGTTGGTAGGATTCACACAGTCAGTTTACTCAGTCCATTGTTGGTGGTATTCACACAGTCAGTTTACTCAGTCCATGGTTGGTAGGATTCACAGTCAGTTTACTCAGTCCATGGTTGGTAGGATTCAGTCAGTTTACTCAGTCCATGGTTGGTGGTATTCACACAGTCAGTTTACTCAGTCCATAGTTGGTGGTATTCACACAGTCAGTTTACTCAGTCCATGGTTGGTAGGATTCACACAGTCAGTTTACTCAGTCCATTGTTGGTGGTATTCACACAATCAGTTTACTCAGTCCATGGTTGGTGGTATTCACACAGTCAGTTTACTCAGTCCATGGTTGGTAGGATTCACACAGTCAGTTTACTCAGTCCATAGTTGGTAGGATTCACAGTCAGTTTACTCAGTCCATGGTTGGTAGGATTCACACAGTCAGTTTACTCAGTCCCTGGTTGGTAGGATTCACACAGTCAGTTTACTCAGTCCATGGCTGGTAGGATTCACACAGTCAGTTTACTCAGTTCATGGTTGGTAGGATTCACACAGTCAGTTTACTCAGTCCCTGGTTGGTAGGATTCACACAGTCAGTTTACTCAGTCCATTGTTGGTGGTATTCACAGAGTCAGTTTACTCAGTCCATGGTTGGTGGTATTCACAGAGTCAGTTTACTCAGTCCATGGTTGGTAGGATTCACAGAGCCAGTTTACTCAGTCCATGGTTGGTAGGATTCACACAGTCAGTTTACTCAGTCCATGGTTGGTGGTATTCACACAGTCAGTTTACTCAGTCCATGGTTGGTAGGATTCACACAGTCAGTTTACTCAGTCCATGGTTGGTAGGATTCAGAGTCAGTTTACTCAGTCCATGGTTGGTAGGATTCACAGTCAGTTTACTCAGTCCATGGTTGGTAGGATTCACACAGTCAGTTTACTCAGTCCATGGTTGGTAGGATTCACACAGTCAGTTTACTCAGTCCATGGTTGGTAGGATTCACACAGTCAGTTTACTCAGTCCATGGCTGGTGGTATTCACACAGTCAGTTTACTCAGTCCATTGTTGGTGGTATTCACACAGTCAGTGTACTCAGTCCATGGTTGGTGGTATTCACACAGTCAGTTTACTCAGTCCATGGTTGGTACGATTCACACAGTCAGTTTACTCAGTCCATGGTTGGTAGGATTCAGTCAGTTTACTCAGTCCATGGTTGGTAGGATTCACACAGTCAGTTTACTCAGTCCATGGTTGGTAGGATTCACGCAGTCAGTTTACTCAGTCCATGGTTGGTTGGATTCAGCGTCAGTTTACTCAGTCCATGGTTGGTAGGATTCACACAGTCAGTTTACTCAGTCCATGGCTGGTGGTATTCACACAGTCAGTTTACTCAGTCCATTGTTGGTGGTATTCACACAGTCAGTGTACTCAGTCCATGGTTGGTGGTATTCACACAGTCAGTGTACTCAGTCCATGGTTGGTGGTATTCACACAGTCAGTGTACTCAGTCCATGGTTGGTGGTATTCACACAGTCAGTTTACTCTGTCCATGGTTGATAGTATGCATATGCAGTCAGTTCAACCACAAGGAAAATGAGCTTAATTCAATCCTGACCAATGCATCTTCCAGGAAGCTGTGGAGTGTGATCAGATCAAGGGGGCAGCATGGTGGCAGTGGTTAGCACTGCTGCCTCACAGCACCAGTGACCCAGGTTCGATTCTGACCTCGGATGACTGCCTGCATGTAATTTGCAGTCTACCCGGGTCTGTGTGCATTTCCTCCGGGTGCTCCCGTTTTCTCCCATAGTCGAAAGATTGGCAGGATAGGTGGATTGGCCATGATTAATTGCCCCTTAGTGTCCAAAGGTTGGGTTGGATTACAGGGATAGGTTGGGTGGGATTTCGGGGATAGGGTGCTCTTTCAGAGGGTCATGAAAGCTCGAAGGGCTGAATGGCTCCCTTCTTCACTATAGGGATTCCAAGAATCTCAGCTACAACATTCCTTTTTCTCAATTCACCCTGGAATGACATTTATCTCTACAGTTCTGCTAATGAATAGTAAATTCTTGAGTCACACTGGAGGATTAACTAACATTTTACATAATTACCTATTTTATGTGTGTTCCACATATTCATTTATCAATCTGAAAATACACTTTTCGTGTTCTCCTAAACGTGCCTGCTCTTTTCAAAGGAAGATTTGAAATAATGATACGTCTTGGGACATTAATTGCTCACTTTTGTACTTGAAAAAATTTGAAATTTTCATCACCAAAACTTATCACAATCAAGATCCTTTCAGAAATATCTACATTTAGATCCTTCTATGCGCACTAACCTCGCCCCTAAAGAGTGGCCCTGCTCTTGATGACTTCAACTAATCTTTATAAAGTTATTAATTAATATAACTGACCAGCAAACTTTATGATCCTTTGGAAATGTCATTACAATAAAATGTTATAAACATTTTTATGCAAAGATTAATTTACACTTAAAAAAAAACTCCCAAGGATAAGAGATGTTATTCTGGCTGGACTTCACTGGATCCGAACTCCCATATTATCTGATTTCATCAGAATTAGTGAAGAACTCCCAATACACAATACTTGCTGGGAATGGTCTCTGTTATGTGAGTGAGTGGCATTCCTGCCAAATATCATCTTTTTGGAAGCCAGATGGTTTCCTTAGTTACTGACTTGGAGAGTTAAAGAGCAATAACAGATCATTCAAGAAAGATAAAAATCCTGTAGTTTCAGCTTCATTGTTCCAATCCATCAAAAATCATTTTGAAAAATAGACTGTAATGTATTTATTGACACAACTTGATTTTGTGCTCTTCTTGGGCCCAGATCACCCGATACAAAGCACCCTTCTTTAAATTAATAGTAAAGTGCTTGTCCACCAGAAGATATTTTTATTTCACATATTATGACCTGCATGTTTATTTTTGCTTGGGGACACCAAACTCCTTTTTCCATTACTGTCACGAAGAGGTAGCATTGAGGGCCTGTTCTGTACTGTTCTATGAACACGCCTTGCTCAGGATCAAATTCAAACCACCACTGTTATGTTCTATATAGCAAGTAAACTAAACCCAAACTCAAAAACAGCACCATCTAGGCAATTGGTTGTTCCTGGACTGTGAGCCTGTAATCAAGCCTATTTCACAACAGGGTGGCACGGTGAGCACTGCTGCCTCTCAGTTCCAGGGTCCCAGGTTCAATTCCGGCCTTGGGTTACTCTCTGTGCGGAGTTTGCACATTCTCCCAATGTCTGTGTGGGTTTCCTCTGGATGCTCCGGTTTCCTCCCACAGTCCAAAGAATTGCAGGTTAGGTGCATTGGCCATGCTAAGTTGTCCTTCATGTCCAAATAAAAAGATTGGGTGGCGTTACTGGGTTGTGGGGATAGGGTGGAGGTACGGGCTTGAGTGGGGTGCTCTTTCCAAGGGCCAGCGCAGACTCGATGGACCGAATAGCCTCCTTTACAGCCAACAGTGAAACATGATTTTGATGTCAAAAGTTTGTGCTGAATTCCAAGCTTGGATCGCGGGGGAGGGGACTGAAAGTGCAGCATCCAGTTTCCAAAACATTGCTTCAAATTATTAGCTCCCAATGGCAGGGAAGAATCCCAGATAGTTTATGGCACAGGAGGAGGCCACTTGGCCCCTTGTATTTGCGCCAGGTTTGTGCACTGTGACATTAAATTGTAAAGCCATTTATAAACCATCTGTTCACTGTCATTTACACCTGGAAAAAGAATATCGTGGAATTCAAAAATACAGGTTAAAATTTCTGTATGCGCTAGAGTTTTGCAATGCAGAGCGGAGTATATCTGTTACACTATGGTTCTTGGTCTCATGTCCGTCTTGATCGATCTGATGAGCTCTCAGTTTGAGAATTTCAATTTCACAGCATTGGAGACAGGAGGACAAGATATCTTATCACCTCTATAGCAATAAACACAATCTGATTCATTAATAGAAAATCAACATGTGGTGCAAAGCTTGCCTCGATATTTTATAGGTAAGATGTGTCCCCCTGTCATGAACACCTCTCCTCGTCTTTCCTACTTAGAAACGTAGTTAGGATTTGCAAAGGTAGATGTTAATTAAGCATAGAGGTGGCAAAAATAAAACTCCAAACGATATGCACAGTGGGGCGGGGGAGAAGATAGTTCACGTCAGGTCTCCATTTTAAAGTATAGAACTAACACTTAACTGGGTTTCCGTTATTGCAACTGTAATTTTTTTTTAACATTGTACAAATTGTACAAGTTATCTCAGACACATGAAAAGTATATACTCACAGAGACATAAAACACCTAGGTATAAAATATAAAGCAGTGTAATAGTCACTAAAAAGGACATGCCTTATTGCTACAGTGATTTTTGCTTTTTCTTCCTTACTGTACCACAACTTGTTCTGAGAATGTGATTTGCATAAATTATTCAAGTCTGAGAAATTTTCCACACATCTCAAATTCTACAATATTTAAAATAAACTTTTCTAACATATCTCTTTATTAAAAGAGAAATAAAAATGTCATTATGTAATTCTCTTAGGCCAGACACAAAGGTTTACACCTTAGTTGGTTTTTTTTACCGTTTCTTACTATTTACTTGCACAATAAAAGCTGCTGTTGGTACAAGGATTTAAGACCCTATCTAATGGTGCTCACACATTCACAATGCCTGCGCATTTGTGAAAGTCTATGAATGACCGAAGAATTACCAAACATGTATACCTCTAGCAAAAAAACCTTGGTTCCCATAGAAATAATTCCATGTTGCATTTTGGACACTTGGATGGATTCCGATGTGTTAAAGCTGAGAATCCAAAACAAGGCAATGATGTCGCAACATCTCGTCACCTCTGACCTCTTCTTGTAAAGGTAAGTGGTTAATTTGCATAATTTATACAGGTTTTCTTTTACTAAAGAGCATTTTCCTTCTTTATAAACCAGAAAAAAACTAATCTCTACAGATAAACTCCCCCGTCTCCAGCCACTACTGTAGACAGGGTTTGGACATAAAGCTGTACAGCGCAATCAAACATACTTACATCTTAGCTCATTTTACAGGTACAGCCATAATCAAGGCACAAAGATCTTCTACAAGTATTTTTCTTCAATAAAGTTGTACAAAATAATACATTTTACAGTCTGTACAAGATAATAATCAGCAGTAAAACAAACCAAAAAAAACAAATGTAGGACTATTTGTCCATACATGATCGAAGCTAAGGGATCATAATGGACAGCTTGAACAAACATTAGTGTGTGATAGTTTTCAGCCTAGGTGTATAGACCGAAGCAGTTTCTGTTCAAGATCTAAGATGTGGTGAGACTCGGTAGCCCCAATGACCTCAGAAAATTGCTCCTATTTGTAGGACATCCTGCCTCTTTTTCTTATTTCATTGGCCATCACTGGCTCAAGACGAGGTCCTTTTCTTTCAGCCGTCCTGCATGTCTTAATGCCAAAAACAGTGAATCTATTAAATATCGTGGTGCTGCTACATTGTGTGAACTTCCTCGACAGTTTTTTTTTAATTACCCGATGCAAAAAGTGCATTTTCATCCTAATATATTTTCCCCATCAAGTACTCTCAAGTGTTGTGTTGAAAAGAAACCCAGACAGGGAGAGGTCTGAAGGTAGTGCCATCATGTGCTGCCCAAGGGCAGAGACGACTAGACGGTAGAGCTACGAGCCTGCAGGGAGACAGGCTGAGGTGTACTCGGGCGTCTGTCAGACACAGAGGTAGCCAGAGGGCTCAATGGAACCGCAAAGGGAAAAGCAGAGTTAAAAAAAAAACAATGTGATGCGCATAAAATGGAGAGGGAGAACACAGGAATTAAGGAATGAAGGAAGAGAGAGTTTAGAGAGCAAAGTTGACACACTTCACTCGTATTTCTTCCACCCTGTGCGGGCACATTAAGAAAAAGGAATCAGGGAGTCCAAAAATCAAGATCTCAGGTTGTTTCTCCATCACAACAGTTCGTACTGGCGAAGATGCATTCTTTGAATAATGTCTCGACAGTCATTGAATACTCTGCGGATGTTTTCTGTGTCTACTGCACAGGTAAAGTGAGGGTAACAGTAATGGCGCCCATCTCCACTTGCTGTGCTGATCCTCTGCGGAAAGAAACATCAGCTGTGAGCATGTCCAGACTGCCAAGTTACTCAGATACTGGACGTACCCTTTGCAACACTACAGATTTACCCTCTTATTGTTCAGCCACATAAACCCGCAAACCAGGCTTTACTGTATCACTAGAGCAACAACAGTAATGTGCATTTATAAAACATCTTCAACATATTTAAAAATCCAAGGGGCACTTCATGGCAGCATTATGAAACAAAATTTGACACTGAGCCAGACAAGGAGATACTAAAAGGGATATGTTTTAAGGAGGAGAGATGAATAGAGAGACAGGGAGTTTTAGTGTGGGAATTACAGAGCTTGGGGCCGAAGCAGCTGAAGGAATGGCTGCCATTGACTGAGGGTGGAAACTCAGGGATGTGGAAGTGACCAGAATTGGAGGAACAGAGATCTTACAGAGTCTGGTAGTCACCACTGTTGTATTGTGTATACTGCATACGAGGGTATTACGGTAAGGCCCCTGTACTACAGGTACGGGGGTAGATCCCTGCCTTCTGGCTCCGCCCAGTAGGCGGAGTATAAATGTGTGCGCTCTCCGAGCTGCAGCCATTTCAGCAGCAGCTGCAGGAGGCTCCACATCTCTGCTTAATTAAGCCTCGATTACTCTCTACTCTCGTCTCGTCGTAATTGACAGTGCATCACAGGGTTAGTCAAGTTATATTGGGAAATTCAGACCTGTAATACCTATTGTTCCCTATCATAATAATAAACTTTATTATTGTCACAAGTAAGCTTACATTAACGCTGCAATGAAGTTACTGTGAAAATCCCCTAGTCGCCACACTCCGGCACCTGTTCGGGTACACTGATGGGAGAATTCGGAACGTCCAATTCACTTAATAATCATGTCTTTTGGGACTTGCGGGAGGAAACCGGAACACCCGGAGGAAAACCACACAGACACAGGGCGAACGTGCAGACTCCACACAGACAGTGAACCAAGCCGGAATCAAACCTGGGACAATGGCGCTGTGACGCAACAGTGCTAACCACTCTGCCACTGTGCTGCCCATTCCAGATCAAAATATAATAGTAGATATGAAAACAAATTACATTGATACTCCATAAAAAAGTTTGAAGATGCAATTGCAGGAAAAGAAGGGGTAAGACAAAAAAGAAATCTTGAACTAAAGACAGAGGAGAGAATCACACTGAAGCATAAATGGTGAAAAACCTTGAGTACGGTCCATTATCTTGTATTCTCAAACTATGAGTTTTCGCATTACTCTTCAATTTTTGAAATGAAACATAAAACTCTCCACTGGAAACAGAAATGCTGCAAATATTCAGCTTGTCTGTGCAGGGAGAGGAGTGTTCCTGGGGAAGATGAAAGGTTCTTGACCTGGAACATTAATTCTGTTTCTCTCCACCGATGCTGCTAGACCTGCTGAGAATTTCTAGTGCTTTATGTCTTTAGTTCAGATTTCCAGCATCTGCAGGATTTTGCTTTTGGTATTCTCGAGCAGCAGTTCTGTTGCATGGATTTCTTTCCCAACACTGCATTAATCTCAATTGAATACTCACAAGAAACTCATCCCGTACAAAATATTTTGCTCTGGTAACTCGTGTGTCTTCTCCAGGCTCTGGAGTTGCTGTTCCCAAAACAAAGAAGCAATGAATTAATAAAAAAAATCTCAGTTCAAGAAACAGTTTATTAATTGTTACTGTTTGGCTATCAATCATACCAAGACTTGTTGAAATCAATTGGTCAATAATTGGAAGGCTGACGGGCGGACTTGCCTCTGATAGGACTTTTGAATGGCTCCAAAAATAAAATGAATGAAGGAATTGTTACACAAAAATTGAAATTCAGGCGCACGGTTTCTTTAAAGCACCTCATTTTGGAGAGGGGGGCAGTGAGGGTTCTAAGATTATGCCACTTCAAAAATGCAAGTTTTATACAAGTATTTGATGGCATTCCAAGGGTGAAAATGCCAAGGGGCTATTATCCCAGATCAAAGGGTGGGATTAAACAAAAAGGATGCATTAAAAGGAAAGGATAAGGGTATATGACAGAGGGAGGCCTGAACAATGATAAATGAACTGAGAAAGCACTTACAGGTCATCGATAAATTCACTTAAAATACTTCTCATCTTTACAAATGCAATCAGGGTATGTGAACAATTAGTTTATTGAGGTAAAATGGGTGCATTCCCCATGGCAACAGAGTTGACTTGCCTTTTCTGACTCAAATCAAAAGCTTGGGGGATAACTGTACCCTGGTGCATTCTCCATGGCAATAGCTGATCAGAGTCCACTGGCAAATCAATCAGCACCCTTTTTTCTCATGCAGTATAAATTCTGTTCCCTTTGAAATTTGGTATTCTTGCATTTGTACGGATGAGTGGAGGCAAGACAAAAATCTTTGACAGTATGTCTCTTTTATCAGCAATAACGCTGGGTCATTTGTTAATTTTAGATCAGAGATCGATAAATTTCTTGCTCGGCAAGGGTATTAAGGGAATGGAAGCTAAGGCCAGTGGGTGAAGTTAGGCCACAAATAAGGCATAACCTCACTGAATGGGAGAACAGGCTTGAGGGGTTCAATGGCCTCCCACTGTCCCTTTGCTCCATGTTCCTAAAAAAGCTCAACACAATTTATAAGTCACTGAAAGCATTACCATCATCTGGTGTAGTATAGCGTATATACTCTGGAAAATAGTCTTCAATTTTGGATTTTCCTGCCAACACTTTTTCAGCCAGAAGGTCTTGCTTGTTCAAGAAGAGGATGACAGAAATGGTCCGCAGCCACCTAGCGAAGGGCCAACAACAAGCACATGGTAAAACAGCTCATTCTACTCAGGTGGTGTAGTGTTATCTGGAATTTGAGCAATAGTCACATACTGTAGTACACATCCAACATGGCCCAAGGGTTACTTGCAAATCACCCAGCATTTCTTATTGGTGTCAATGTGAATTTGTGCTTCCATTTGTCTGTGAAATAGTAGTTTCCTAGTGTGGAAGATAGAGCTGTGGAGTGTGCAGTGACAGGGTGTGGAGACTCACAGTTACGTAGTACACTGCAGGGCATTTGTGGGACTTCATCTAGAATACTGTGTACAGTTTTGGTCTTCTTGCTTAAGAAAGGATATCAATGAATGGTTAGAAGCAGTTCAGAGAAGGTTCGCTCATTGGATACCTGGGGTGAGGGGGTTATCATAAGAGAGATGGTTGGACGGGCTGGCCTGTACCTTTCAGGGTTTAGAAGATTGAGAGGTGATTTTATTGCAACATATACGACCTTGAGGGGACCTGACAGGGTGCTGAAAGGACGTTTTCCCCCGGTGGAAGAGACTAGAACTGGGGAACACAGTTTAAAAATTAAAAATTTAAGATGGAGATGAGGAGAAATCTTTTCTCACAAGAAGGTTGTGAATCTTTTGAACTCCCTGCCCCAGATGCAGGGTCAATGAATATTTTTAAGACAGAGGTAGACAGATTCTTGACTACCGAGGAAGTAAAGGGTTATTGGGGGTAGGCAGAATGTGGAGTTGAGGCCACAATCAGATCAGACTAGAAAAATGTGGAGAAAATAGAAGCAGGAGGAGGTCATTCGGCCCTACGAGCCAACTCTGCCATTAATTATGATCATGGCTGATCATCATGTTCAATACCCTGATCCCGGCTTCCCCCCGCCCCCATATCTCTTGATCCCTTTAGCCCCAAGAGCTATATCTAACTCCTTAAAATTACACAACGTTCTGGCCTCAACTACTTTTTATGGTAGTGAATTCCACAGATTCTAGGTGAAGACATTTTTCCTCACCTCAGTCCTAAAAGGTTTATTCCTTATCCTCAAACTCTGACCCCGAGTTCTGGACTCTCTCACCATCAGGAACATTCTTTCTGAATCTACCCTATCTAATCCTGTTAGAATTTTATAAGTTTGTATGAGAACCCCTCTCACTCTTCTAAACTCCAATGAATATAATCCTAACCAACTTAGTCTCTCCTCATATGACAGTCCCGCCATCCCAAGGCTTGTTCCCTTGTTGGTTCCTCCATGTATTGTCCAGAAAACCATCCCGTATACACTCCAGAAATTCCTTCTCTATTGTCCTGTGGCTAATTGGACAAACTCAATCCCTATTCAGATTAAAGTCACCCAGAATCACAGATGTTCCTTTATCACATGCAAGTCTGATTTCCTGTCTAATGCTATTCCCAACATTACCATTGCAGTTTGGTGGTCTGTATACCACCCCATCAAATGTTTTTTTCCCCCCTTGGTGTTTCTTAACTCGACCCAGACAGATTTTACACGGTCTATGGCAAATGCTTTCCTCAATATTGTATTAATATTTTCTTCAATCAACAAAGCAACTGCACCACCTTTACCTTTCTAAAACTGAATAACTCTGAATGTTTAGTTCCCATCCTTGGTCACCTTGGAGCCATGTCTTTGCAATCCAAACTATATCATATCCCTTTACGTCTCTCTGCCCAATTAATTCATCCATTTTATTTTGAATGCTCCAAGCCTCCAGGTACAAAACCTTTTTAAAAATAAATTTAGAGTACCCAATTCATTTTTTCCAATTAAGGGGCGCTTTAGCGTGGCCAATCCACCTACCCTGCACATCTTTGAGTTATGGGGGCAAAACCCACGTAAACACGGGGAGAATGTGCAAACTCCACACGGACAATGGCCCAGGGCTGGGTTTGAACTTGGGATTTTGGCGCTGTGAGGCAGCTGTGCTAACCACTGTGCCGCCGTACTGCCCTCAGGTGCAAAACCTGAAGGCTAATCCATTTAATGTATCTTGTCTCGTCCCTACTATATTTTCTTACCGTGCCCTTATCGGATCTGGCCTATGATTTCTCTGCCTATCACTTTCTTATTTTCCTTGCTGTCTTTTTCTCTTGTTCTTGATTCTCCCCTGCTCAGTATCCTTACATAGGTTGCCACCCCAATGCCATATTAGTTTAAACCCTCCCTAGATGCTCTAGCAAGTACACCTCCCCCCCTCCCTTTTCGAAGGATATCAGTGCCAGTCCTGCCCATG
This sequence comes from Scyliorhinus canicula, assembly GCF_902713615.1. Lineage (NCBI taxonomy): Eukaryota > Metazoa > Chordata > Chondrichthyes > Carcharhiniformes > Scyliorhinidae > Scyliorhinus > Scyliorhinus canicula. The sequence goes on from NC_052155.1 coordinate 18,447,568, forward strand.
ATCAGCCACGATCTTATTCAAAGGCAAAGCTGGCCTACTCGAGCTCCTAATTTGTACCCTTGTTCATATGCATATTGCATGCTGCCACAAACTAAAGCAGCTCTCGAACAAGGCACTGAAATAGAGTTGTGGCCTTCAGAATCTTAAAATGATACAGGAGAGAAGGAAGCCATTGGCCCAGTGTGCCTGTCCGTCAGCAAACATCCTCACCAATAGCTTGCTCCAGAGGCAGCAAATGGATGGGATTTAGACTAATGTCACACTCGTGTAAAATATGCACCCTGCCAAGCTGCCCTGAAATGCTGAGTCACCCACCCCCCGTCAACTTCTTGGTTGTGGATCATTAAGTATATATCTATATATATGTTGCAAGGTTTCAAATGTTATGCTGTACCTGAAATTGGTCACAAGTCCTGCAGCAATGTAAAAGAGTTTTTATAAAGTGTATTACATAAGGTACATTTTTTTGTCCTTTGGAGATTATAGTTAATTACTGTGCCAGTACTGCAATGTTCACAGCCAGCCAGATAGTCACAGCTTCTCAGCAGAACAGACCACCAGATACCAAACAAGGATATGCTGATGAGGTTAGCTGGAGAGAGGTGGGCGGAGGTTATTCTGGAGCATAAAAGCTGGGTCAAATAGCCTGGGTCTATGTAACAAACTGAAGTATCTGAAGTTACATCATGTAATTTGTTTGTTCCTCTCTCACTCTTCCCCTGCTGTGATTATACTTCCTCAGATGTTGATCATTCTCAAACACGTAGTCTAAGTGACCATCCTTTAGCCAAGAGCACATGCTGGGTGTTCAACTATGGAACACATCACTGCCAAACCTAACTCTGACCTCATCTAACATCTGCACTTCACATCAACTCCACAGCAGGAGACACTGGATGCTGAGCAAGAGTGGGAACGATGAGCTGCCATTTTCTCCGTTCCCGGTTCAGGGTAGCTACGGCTAATTCTGGAACTTGTAATATTATCCTTGCTGCCATTACCTAACTCAGCACAGACAGAATATCAAAGCTACAACATCCTGTCTTTGTTGCCGTTACCACAAATATACAGAGAGGCATCAATATTATGCCATTTAAAACCAATACCAAATCATATTGTACTTGCAAATATGATCACATTTGGAGAAACAGGTGATTACTCTACTTATATTTTTTTCATTTATTTTTAAGAGGCCCCAACAGGATTTTCTGCCAAAGCTGAGGTAATAATCACTCCAATCCCTCCTCCCAATCCTCCAGGAGAATTATGTGAAAAGAATCTCACACATGAAATTGGGGAAAAGTCCAGACAGAATCACAAAATATAAGTATTTCTTTCTTTTAATGGAAGCAAACATTTATATTGAATTTATCTATTTTATTTCTCGGTAAATTGTGCAGGAGTCTTTCGGAATTCCTATTCATACCGAAAACATTTGGCCTGGTTGCAGATTAGGTCCCACCCATCCCAAAGTGCCTTCCACTCAACACGGTCTGAATCCATCAGGCCCCTGCACAGATTTTCCAAAATCTGTGTTAAGACATTAAGGGCCTGCTTCTTCTGGGCACTCTTCCAATTGGGTAACCACCAGGCCAATAGCCTGACCACGGCAGTTGTATTCTGCCTATTGTCAAAGTTCTGAGCCCATAATTGTGGGTAGAGTGCTGCAGCAGGAATGATGGCTGCTGGCTGTGGGTTTTTCTGGCTGGTGGGGCATATGCCGGGCCATGGGGTTGCAGATTGTAGTCGATACAATTCTGCTGATGTCCCACAAAGCCTCATGGTTGCCCGGTCTCGGGTTGCTAGACCTGTTTGAAATCTATCCCCTTGATCAAAATATGATTCAGTTGAACGGAACAAACCCCACCCCTGCCACTGCCGAGGGATATGTCACATATTTCTTCTAATACGTGGCCACGAAGAAAAAGCCCAAAGCAAATTAAGTTTGTGAAGTCTTGGTCCAATCCCTAATAACTATAAGTCAGAAGAAACATAAAAAAAAAATGGAAATTGCAGCAAGCGCAGCCATAAACATTTGGGGGAAAAAAGAGCATCGATTATCCTTTAAACAGGGAAATTTCAAAAGTGTTTCATGGGAAGTGGGCACTGCTAGCTCGGCCAGCATTTATTGGCCATCCTCGATTGCCCTTCAGAAGGTGGTGTGCGTCTCCTTTTTGAACCACTACAGTTCATGTAGTATTGGTACACTCAGTGTAGTTAAGGAGGGAATTCCAGGATTTTGATCCAGTGGCAGTGAAGCTGCAGTGATATGTTTCCAAGTCAGGGTGGTGAGTGACCTGGAGGGCAACTTCCAAGTATTGCTGTTTCCAGGTTTCTGCTGCCTTGTACTCAAAGTTGGTAAAAGTCGCAGTTTTAGAAGGCACTGTTGAAGGAGCCTTGGTGAGTTGCTGCATGGTACAGTGGTGCCAATGGGCATTGGTAGAAGGAGTGAATGTTTAAGGTGGTGGATGGGGAGACGGTGAAGTGGGCTGCTAAGTACTGGATGGTCTCAAGCTTCTCGAGTGCTGTTGGGGTTGCACTCGCTCAGGCAAATGGAGAGTATTCCATCATACTCCTGCCTTGTGCCATGTAGATGGTGGGCAAGGTTTAGGGAGTCAGAAGGTGAGTTACTTGCCTCAGACTTCCTAGCCCTGGAGCCGCCCTTGGAGACACAGTATTTATATGGTTAGTTCAGTTCACTTTGTGGTCAATGGTAATCCCCAGGATGTCGATAGTGGGGGGATTCAGCGATGGTAATGCCGCTGAATGTCAGGGGAAGATGGTTACATTTTCCCTTATTGGAGATGGTCATTGCCTGGCACTAGTGTGGCACAAATGTTGACAATCAAATGATGACGAGAGTGTGGGTGGAAAAATAAAGGCAAGATTATTTTTTACCTGTTGTTCCAGATGCTTTTGAAGAGATCAAGAGCTTCTCGGAGTCGATTGGTGTTATTGTCTTCCCTTATAACCATGTTGTAGCTACTACTGGCCACCACAAAAATAATAGCCGTGACGTCTACATGCGATAGGTTGCAGTGGGCCAATCAAAGGGGGGTAGAGGAATGGGAAGGGAAGAAGACAACAGATTACTGGGTGCAGAAAAAAAAATGCCTGAATTTGTGTATTAACATATTTTGGTGACAGGCATGTTTTGTTGCCTCCAATGCTAACTATACAATCAATTGATCTTTAACAGAACTTAATGAGAACTACACTATCAGTGGCTTCACCAGCAAAGATAACATACTGAACAGATTTGATTACATCCAAAATGATCATTCAAAGCTGAAGTCTTCTATAACCTTTGACAAGATGCCACACCAAAGGTTGCTACGTAAAGATAATGATGCATGTTGTTAAGGGTAAAGTAGTAGCATTGATAGAGGATTGGTTAATTAAGAAAAAGCAAAGAGTGGGGATTAATGGGTGTTTCTCTGGTTGGCAATCAATAGCTAGTGGTGTCTCTCAGGGATCAGTGTTGGGCCCACAATTGTTCACAATTTACATGGATGATTTGGAGTTGGGGACCAAGTGCAATGTGTCCAAGTTTGCAGACGACACTAAGATGAGTGGTAAAGCAAAAAGTGGAGAGGATCCCGGAAGTCTGCAGAGGGATTTGGATAGTTTAAGTGATTGGGTTAGGGTCTGGCAGATGGAATACAATGTTGACAAATATGAGGCTATCCATTTTGGTAGGAATAATAGCAAACGGGATTATTATTTAAATGATAAAATATTAAAACATGCTGCTGTGCAGAGAGACCTGGGTGTGCTAGTGCATGAGTCGCAAAAAGTTGGTTTACAGGTGCAACAGGTGATTAAGAAGGCGAATGGAGTTTTGTCCTTCATTGCTAGAGGGATGGAATTTAAGATTAGGGAGGTTATGCTGCAATTGTATAAGGTGTTAGTGAGGCCACATCTGGAGTATTGTGTTCAGTTTTGGTCTCCTTACCTGAGAAAGGATGTACTGGCACTGGAGGGTGTGCAGACGAGATTCACTAGGTTAATCCCACAGTTGAGGGGGTTGGATTATGAGGAAAGGTTGAGTAGACTGGGACTGTACTCGTTGGAATTTAGAAGGATGAGGGGGGATTTTATAGAAACATATAAAATTATGAAGGGAATAGATAGGATAGATGCGGGCAGGTTGTTTCCACTGGCGGGTGAAAGCAGAACTAGGGGGCATAGCCTCAAAATAAGGGGAAGTAGATATAGGACTGAGTTTAGGAGGAACTTCTTCACCCAAGGGGTTGTGAATCTATGGAATTCGTTAAACGTTTTCAAGACAAAGATAGATCGTTTTTTGAAGAATGAAGGGTTATGGTGTTCGGGCGGGAAAGTGGAGCTGAGTCCACAAAAGATCAGCCATGATCTCATTGAATGGTGGAGCAGGCTCGAAGGGCCAGATAGCCTACTCCTGCTCCTAGTTCTTAAGTTCTTATAACTGAGCACGGACTAAATATTGACTTGCTGTGAATGCCACTGTTGTGGTGCTAACGTAAAGACCAATCTTCAGAATTTATGTGGACTGCAGGCGTGAAAATCTGTTATGCGATATCAGGCCAACAGTGCAGAATAGCTAACAGAGTAATTAGGGGTGGGCAACAAATGCTGGCTTGCTGGGGAGGAAAAAAAACCCAATGAGTTCATTAGGTAATTAATGTGTTTTTGGAGGGAAAAGGGAAGGGGATTTCTGGATACAGTTAGAAGGCTGGTCGGCTGCTTTATGATTTATCCAATAGGGACCATTTATGAAAAAGGCCTTGGGGCTATTGTTCTTCTTGAATGGTCAATCCCTGAACCAACCAATCCATTTATCTTTATTCTTTCGAAGAACACGCCGAAAGAGGATATAACTCACTGAAATTGGGTGTTAACAGCACTGTAAAGCCTCAGCAAAAGGGACCAGTAGACTTGCCATCCCGTTAACACAGACGGCACCATTTGTAAAAGGGCCTACCATCAACAGGTAAAACACGCTGCCAGCCCTTCCCGGCCCTCCTGCCATTGGTTTTCCTACCCTTATTCGTCACTTACAAGCCTCCCCCCGCCGCCAAAGTCTAATTTTTCTTGAAGATGTCAGAGTGAACCCCTGTAACGAACCCCTCAAGGCAAATTTAATTTTCTGAAGCCTAAGAAACCCCGCCATGTCGCTAAGGCTCCGAGTCCCTATATCCCAGTAAAATCCACCTCCGGGCCACCAGAGAAGCAAAGGTCAAAACGGACTCCCCCCCCCCCCGGGCACCCAAGTCTTCCGGCACTCCAAAGATCGTCACCTCTGGACTCGGGAGCCACCCTCCCTTGCAGGACCTCTGACATGATGTCCGCAAATCCCTGCCAAAAGCCCCTCAGCCTCGGACACCCCCAGAACATGTGTACATGATTCGCAGGACTTCCTCCACATTGCGCACACCTGTCCTCCACCTCCTCCAAGAACCTGCTCATCCGAGCCACAGTCATATGAGCCCTGTGGACCACCTTGAACTGCATCAGGCTGAGCCTGGCAAATTATGAGGACATGTTAACTCTCCGCAGGGCCTCGTCCCATAACCCAGCCACCAACCCCGCCCCCCCGCCCCAACTCTTCTTTCCACTTTCTCTTCAGCTCCCCTATTGGGGCTCCTCCCCATAGCTCCTCATAGATGTCCGAGACCTTCCCCTCCCAAGTCCCTGTTCTCAACATCACCTTATCCTGTAGCCCCCTTTGCGGGAGGCGTGGAAAGCTCTAGACCTTCCTTCGTACAAAAATCCCTCACGTGTAGGTAACGGAACCCGTTCTCACCACACAACTCAAACTCCTCCTCCAAACTCAGAAAACCCTCATCCCGAAAGAGGTCACCAAATCTCTCAATCCCTGCCCGCTGCCACCTCCAAAAGCCCCCATCCAGCTCCTCCGGAACAAACTGATGGTTATCGCATATCGGTGCCCACACCGAAGCCCCCTCCAACCCATGTGCCGCCGCCACTGTCCCCACACCCTCAGGACTGCCACTACTACCAGGCTTGTGGAGGAGCCGGCGAGAATGGCAGAGGTGCCGTTAACAGTGCCCTCAAACTCGTGCCCTTAAAGGATGCCACCTCCAACGCTCCCACACCGACCCCTCCCCCACTACCCACTTCCTGACCACCGATATATTCGCCACCTAGTAATAGATAACGT